>NW_005362439.1:168115-230745 GCF_000412655.1 Myotis brandtii
GGGGGGGGTTGGGGCGCCGCCCTCTATCACCCACAGAGCAGGGCCGATCAGGGAGTTGGGGCGCCTTCCCCTGTCACGAACAGAGCAGGGCAGATAGGGAGGTTGTGGCCCCGCCCTCTGTCACACACAGAGCCGCCGGGCAATCAGGGGGTTTGGGCACTGCCCCCTGTCACTCTGATCCCGGTGCCGGGAGGCCTCATGACTCTGCTGATCCCACCTGGCAGGGTCACAGATCCGGGTCCCAGACCGCAGACAGCCTTGCCTGCTGCCGCCTGCCTTCAGTATGCAAATTAGCCGCCATCTTGTTGCTTCAGGGTGGGGGTCCCCACTGGGGTGCCTGGCCAGTCTGGGTGAGGGGCTGAGGGCCGTTTTCAGGCTGGCGGGCGACTGAAGCTCCAAACCTCTCCTTTTTTTCTTTTTTTTTTATTCTGGCATTTATTTACCTTCTATGGCTGTCACTGGAGCTGAGAGCCGGCTTTCTCTCTGAGGCTCGGCTGCTGAAAGCAGGTTTCTGGCCTTTGTTTTCTGTATTCGAAACAATGTTGCGACTCCAGCTCTGAGATCCCGGATGACTGACAGGAGGTTTCTGGGGTTTTGTTTATCTTCTATAAATGTTACAATGTTTCCAACTGAAGCTCAGAGGCCAGCAGCGCAGGCGGGGAACGTTGGAGTCCTCTGTCACTGAAGGAAGCAAGCCTCCCTGTTCGCATCAGCTGCCTGGCTGCCAGCCGCCATCTTGGCTGAAAGTTAATTTGCATATCTCCCTGATTAGCCAATGGGAAGTGTTGCGGTCGTACGCTAATTACCGTGTTTCTCTTTTATTAGTGTAGATGACTGAAATTTCCCCTTTTTAAAATATATTTTTATTTATTTCAGAGAGGAAGGGAGAGGGAAAGAGAGATAGAAACATCAATGATGAGAAGGAATCATTGATCAGCTGCCTCCTGCATGCCCCCTACTAGGGATCGAGCCTGCAACCCAGGCATATGCCCTTGACTGGAATAAAACCCGTGACCCTTCAGTCTGTGGGTCTATGCTCCATCCACTGAGCTAAGCCAGCTAGGGCATGACTGACCTTTCTTTCGGGATCCTGTTGGTCTTCCAAAAAGAAGGCTATACTTCAAGGTTAGATGCCTGAATCTTCTCAGGCACCCAGGCTTAAAAAAAGAGAAAATTAGCCATGTTCATCTTTAACCCACCCTCTGTATCCATTTTATGCATCTGCCTTTCAAATATCTTCCTCTCCACTCTGCACTGCCATATCTGTAGTCCAAATCCTATGTCATGAAGCTTTCCCCCTGTTTTTTCTAAGAGTTTTATAGTTTGAGCTCTAATATTTTGATGTTTGGTCCATTTTGTTTTTGTATATGGTGTAAGCTAAGGATTCACCTTCATTCTTTTACATGTAGATATCCAGTTTTCCAAGCCCCATCCTATATAATAAAAACCTAATATGCATGCCGAAACCAGTTTGGCTCAGTGGATAGAGCATCAGCCTGTGGACTGAAAGGTGCCAGGTTCGATTCCGGTCAAGGGCATGTGCCTGGGTTGCGGGCACATCCCCAGTAGGAGACATGCAGGAGGCAGCTGATCGATGTTTCTCTCTCATCGATGTTTCTAACTCTCTATCTCTCTCCCTTCCTCTCTGTAAAAAATCAATAAAAATATATTTAAAAAAACTAATATGCAAATTGATCGAATGGCAGAACAACCAGTTGCTATGATGCACACTGACCACCAGGGGGCAGAGGCTCAATGCAGGAGCTTCCCCCAGCCCGCAGGCCCCAGGTCAGCCAAGGTGGGTGCCAGCGGCCCCCCTTTCCCCATCGCCCTGCCGGTCACCTCACAGATTGGTGCTAATTGCTGGCCAGGCCTAGGGACCCTACCCATGCACGCATTTCATGCACTGAGCCTCTAGTTTGTTATAAAGATTCCTTTCTCCATTGAACAGTCTTGGCCCTCTTGTCAAAAATCATTTGAATATTTCTGGGCTCTCTAGTCTATTCCAATGTAAATGCCTGTATTTGTGCCAGTCCCATGCTGTTTTGATAACTGTAGTTTTGTAGTTAGTTTTAAAATCAGGAAGTGTGAGTCTTCCAACTTGCTTTTCCAAGAGTTTTGTTTGCCAAATTATTTTTATTTGGGGCTCCTTGAAATTCCATATAAATTTTAGAATGGATTTTTTCTTTCAGAGAAATGTTGTTAGAACTTTGATAGAATTGCATTAAATCTGTAGATTGCTTTTGATGGAATTAAAATCTTAACAATATTAAGTCTTCCACTGTATGAATGTGGGATGCCTTTCAAATTCTTTGTCTTTAATTTCTTTCAGCCACACTTAATAGTTTTATTGTACAAGTTTTCAGCCTCCCTTGGTAAGTTTATTCCTAAATATTTTGTTCACTTTAATGTTATTGTAAATGTGATTGTTTTATTAATATTCTTTTTGTGATTGCTCATTGTTAGTCATATAGAAATTTGATTTTTGTGTTGACTTTGTATCCTGCAACTGTGATGAATAAATTTATTAATTCTAACAGCTTTCTGTGAAATCTTTAAGGTAATACTGAACTTTTATTTTATTCTTTCTTACATTACAGCTGTTATTTGTAGTCATTTATGTGTCTGCCTATCTCTTCCAGACTGTAAATTATTTGAGGAACAAACAGCTTTACGTTATAGCCCCTCACTTACTGGTTTTTTTTTGTGTGTATATAGTGGTACAAATAATTTAAACAAATAAATCAGTACTGATTTTAAAAGAATATCTATGATCCTGAATCATGGCAATAAAGAAGGGACACTCCTGGGACTGGATATGTCTTGTGTCCTTTTCTCTTACAAACCCTCTGGTCTCCCTATGACATATTTCAGGGTCAGAGAATGAGGAGAAAAAAAAGAGAAGAGTAACATTTATTAAACATCTGTTCTCTGCCAAATACAATGCTCACTTCTTACTCACAACTGTGATGAAACCTTATTACTCTACCCATTTCTCTAATGAGATTGCAGATTTTTAGAAGTTAATTGAGATTATACTAGAAAGTAGAGAAGCCAGAATTCAATGGGAAAGTTATTAGGCAAGGAGAATTTCTCGGAATTGGAAAGGGTAGAACAAGGTAGAGAAGATGGCAAATCAGAACTAGATATCTTTAACATAGAGTCTTAGAAGAGAAAATGTTAGTCTCATCAAGATTGGAAATGTGGTTCTGAGTTGGGAACAGAAGAGGAATCTGAGATGTGTTTAGGGGGCTCTGATCATATAACATCAACTCATCTCACTATTTTGTGCTGGGTTTGAGTATGGAGTATTCATGGGCAGGGCTGAGGTTGTATTACCTTGTGTATTGAGTCAGGATCTGAGAAACACCCCCTGTCAAACTAAATGGTGAGTAAAAGTTACTCAGAACTTCTATAATATCAAGAATTCTGCTTATTCTGCACCTGTGGAGCCCTAGGAGTTATGAGTCAATACATTCAAACCCCTGGTGTCTGATGTTGATGCCTGTTTTTACTTCATCAGACAAACTTAAGACTCATTATTTCCTAGAAATGCAGCCTTCCCTTCAAAGTACTTTATTCTCAAGGTACTTCCAACATGGCCAGAATCAACTGTACCATTGAACCTTGCAAAGCTGTTTCAGCATTTTCCAAAGGAGGTATTTTCCCTTTTTCTCTCTCTGCCTACTTTAAGGAATAAAGAATTAGGTAAAAGAATTAATTTTATAGCACTCTGCTAATATGGTATTTAATAAAATTAAATAATATACTTATTGTTGCTAAATATGGGCACCAGCTACTTCTATGGATCACAGATCTCTATGAAAAGATTTTATTATATTTGTTCAATGCTGAGATGATACTGCTGCATTTTTTTCAGTTGTGAAATGATTAATCACAGAAGAGAATTAAGTGACACTAAGATATTCTGAGGAACACTGTCTATTGTCTGGTCTTGTTTTTTCTCTAGATTCAATATTACTTTTTGCAATATTTATAATTATCTTTTCATTCATTTCCAAGGTCATATTTTCCTTCAAATGTTTGCTTGAAATGGGAAAAATGTGTGTGTGTCCACGCCCATCCGGAGATGGAGAATAAATAGGGATTAAATAGTTGATCTACTTCCAAATATAATCTAAAAAAACTGCTGCTTGTGAACCCAACGGCACACTTAAAATGAATTTCAGTAAATATCATATGTCCCAATCTGTTTGTCAATGACAGTAGTCCTTACATCCACAGCCAGCCTCTCAACAGCAAAATCTAGGAAAACAAAACCCTAACTTACAAAAAAAAACTGTTCAAACATTCTGCAGGCTTTGTAAATTTCCTGAGTTTCTCCTTCCCTCAATCTACCTATTTATCTTTGATATTTTTTAAACCCTGACATTTAAAGGATAACTTCGCACAAGAACTTTACTCAGTTTCCTACAAAATGACTCTTTCTTGTCATGAGAATTGCCAGGGGAGAATTTACAAAGTAATTGTACACACACACACACACACACACACACACACACACACACACACCAATCACACAAAAGGTTCTGATTTTCAAAAGGGAAACTGCATTTTTTTTTTACTGTGTCTTTGTCAGTCCTGGAGCTCTCAAAATAACTCCAGGATGGCTGAGCTCTCTATTTTGCCTTTTACATCAACAAAATAATCCTGAGCTACAATTTCTATTACAGTAGCGTGGATGGCTGATAAAGAGGGAGAAAGAAGGTGGCATGACTTACCAAACCCAGGTGGGGATGCGGCCGTGTCCTTGGAAAGCTCCCCTGAGGCTCTGCCCTGGGATCTGCAGCACCCTAAGCAGGGAGCCAAAAACTGGCTTCCCAGCAACTCCCCGCACTTACTTCAACAGAGTGGCTCTTACGCTCAGTAACCAACAGCACAGCACAGAGGTGCTGATGCCACTGCGAGGGGTTCTCTGGCGCTCAGTCTGAGCTTTGCCTGCCTTTTGGATTCTAGCTTCGAGGGAGTGTGGCAGTTCCCTGGTGTTAGGAAAGCTGTTTCATAGCACTAACGTCTACAGGAGAGCCAAGTAGGGGGTGTGAAGACTGTAACAACAGAAGTTCACTGATCTGCAATATGCTTGGTCTGTAAACGCAGCAGCCAACAGAGCAGTGAGTCTGCTCTTAGCTGCCTCCACTTTTGTCTCCGAAGCCAGGACTCACAGAGCACATGGCTGTGAATCTCTTTTGGTTTGTTCTGTCTGTCCTGACACTTCAGCCATCCTTCCAACCATAGACCAAGAATGGTCACTCCAAGTTGAACATGGAAAGAGAAGACAAGAAAGATGGCTTAGCTGGTTCCTAGGTAGTGCTGCCAATGCTAAAGTTACGTACTTGATTCTCATTTTAGGCCAAAGAAGAACAATATCTTAATGTACAGGGAAACCATTGCCGTATGTCGTATGTCACAGGATCTGTCAGAGCAAGAGTGATAGGGAGGGAGGGAGGAAGGGAGGGAGGGAGAGAGAGAGAGAGAGAGAGAGAGAGGGAGAGAGAGAGATGAATTAAAGGGACTTGGTCATTGAAAATTCACTTTCTTCTTTTGAAAATAGCTGCCTGGCCTGGCTGGCATGGCTGAGTGGTTCAGCATCAATCTATGAACCAGGAGGTCACAGTTTGATTCCTGGCCAGGGCACATGCTCAGGTTGTGGGCTTGATCCCCAGTGGGGACCATGCAGGAGGCAGCTGATCAATGATTCTCATCATTGATAAATCTATCTCCCTCTCCTCTCCTCCAAGAAACTAGCCATCTGTTAATCTCAGGGGTGGCAAGTGGTCACCTTTGCTCCCACTTGCACTGGGTCAGAGATAACAGTCAACATTACCAAAGGGGAGGAGATGGGACTAGCATAAATGTCAAGAGAAAAAGCATCTGATTGGTCATAATTAATGAACTTTGTCTAAACACTTAAAACTGATCTTGACATCACCAAAGCAAAATGCTCCTCATTGTTTTATCTTTGCAAGCCTATTTTGTTTTATTCCCCACCCCCCTTTTTTAGCTCTCTCGACCTATGAGGCTTTTTGTCTAAAAAAAATATTCAATTCAGAATAGACCTATAAATCAAGAGGGTTTGAACCTGTGAGAGGGACCATGTCCTACTTATGACAGGTTACCTGGCTTCCTGGATCCTACTCCTCTAATTGTGAAATCTCCATGACAACAAACTGCCCTTAACTGGAAAGGTATTCTCCTGTCTAAACCTCAAAATCCTCATTGTTATAATAGGTAAGATTAATCTAGTTGGTTTTCAAGTTCTGTATATCTGGATTAAAGGCCCAAAGAACTTCTGACGCAATTAGTGTTGATCATTTCAACCAAATCAAAAGATACTAACTTTTAAGAAAACACATTAAGATGCTGAGAAGATGAAGGGTGGATGCTAAATTGACACCAAGTTCTTCTATTCCAAAACCCTCCTGTTCAGGTGATTTGGAATGGCTGTCATGATTCAGAAAATTCAATGTCAAGAATACTTCTGCCTTTGCACTGTGTCAAATTTAAAAGGGTTTAATGTATTTGTATTGGATCCTCTGCTCCTGTGTCCCTTGGTGCAGCTACAAGTGGCGTATTGATTAAGGCATTCTGAAAATGAAAGGGAAGAAAAAGAATTTTATTCTCCCTCCCCAATTGCCACAAGTCCTGCTTTCACATCTGACCTCACCTGCTCTCCTGTCTGTGGTCCAATACAAATAAGGCATTTGTATATGAGCAGGCAAATCTTTTTCTCTTGGCCCTAGATTTCTAAAGAAATAAAATAAAATATTTGCACACACACACACACACACACACACACAATGGAAAAAAACTACCCTGGTTGATGTGTTCTGATCCCTGTCTGAAAGCATGCCTAACAAACGAAGGGACTTGATGTGATTTAGTGTAATGCCAGCAGCAAAAATACAACTGTAAATTATTCTTTTCCAACCTGCTCTCTGAGGCTCAAATTGCTGTTTTGCTGTCTGCATCTGCAATGATGGTTGATACATCCCCTGGGTAGGAAAGTACTGAACTCCTCTATCTTGACTTAGTAGCTGAGCTGAATTTAATAAAATTATTTAGCAGTTCCAAAGTCAATGAAGGCACCAAGGAAGGAGGGTAGGAAAGAATACAGGGGTTCAGTTTGCTATATGTGGCACATAACTTCCATATACAAACAACACTCTCATCTCAGTTATTATACAATTTGCTTTGGAATTAAACAATAAAGATTCCTAATACTTATGACAGGGTCTTTTTAAAAATTGTTTTGTTTTTTAAAATCAGAACAGTTCTGTGCTTTTTATAGTAATTTGAAAGGGACAGTTTTGACAAGCCAAAATGACATCTTGAACTAAATGGAGAGGGTAATAAATGTGTCGAGTATGTTTGCAAATCACCCAGGATAGCATCCTGAGACTTAAGGTAGAATCTAATGCCTAATCTTTCAATTCACAAGTGATTCACCTCACTTATCAAGACCTTCCATCTGGGAAAAGCAACCATGTTAGGAGTTAAAGAAGTCTTTCCAGGGGAAAGATAGCAGCTGAAAACTGAAGAATTGATAGAAATTAGAGAACGAGAGGGCCTATTACATTCTACTTTTGTGCAGAGATGGAGAGACACTAAATATTATGGCATTTTTATGGATGAAGATATTGTGGGCGAGAAAAGCTTTGAGGAAAATGCATTTTTAACAGAATTCCCCACCAATTCCCATTTGAGCAATGGATCAAATCTTATAATAAAAATTAATATGGGTGAGTGTATAACTCTACATGTGGATTCAAAATTTTTTTCTTAATTTTAAACACTCTTCCATAGGATGAAGTAGACAAAGATCACCACTAACACGTGCTCTAGGAGCATCAATAGATATGGAGACTTCTGAGGTTGAGGAGGGTAAGCATCCTGCTCTTTCACCTCTGCCCTAGTCAGATCACTTGTGCAATGATGTGTTTTGTTCCGTTCCTTCTGAGACAAGTGAAAGGGAGCAGAAGAAACCGGCAGCACAATCCAAGGAAAGGCACCAGGATTGTTGTAAACTTGAGGCCATGAAATAAAATAAATCGGGGGTTGGGGCAGTGGGGGGGAAGGTTGCACTCAGCATGCACACATAGATTGTCTGAGCCAAGCACGTTCCTAGTCTGTGCCCACTTTATTCTCAGGGGTGGAAACAGGTTGCAACTTGTTGCTTAACAAGTACGGTCAATTGGTTGTAACTTCCTGGAGCGATGTGACAGAGGTGCTGAGATGATATGCAAGCTCAGCCAAGAAATCAATTAGCAGTGACTGCCACAGCCACGGGGGCAAGAGCGGGGGCACTTACCCTGAGTTCTGCCATTCCTGTCTGATTAGCTGCATCCGTCAACCAGCAGAAATTCAGTTCTGGGTCTTGGGCTCACCTTCACCTCAGCCTCACAGTGGCTTCTCCATGAAACTCTGGTAAATCCTTCTGGTAAGGAGCCAGGTCAAGATGAGACTATAAAGCCACCTTAATGAGCACTGGTGAGGCTGCAGGCGAATATTAAACTCCGTTGCTTTCCCTTAGTGCCCTTCAAATGAATTAGAGGAAGCATGTCTGAGCCAGTGCCACAGGTAAATTGTCTTTCTGCCGACAGCAGGGACTGAATTCTAATAAGTGACCCTGGTCCCTGAGAATATACCCTGAGAAACATAGCTTTAACAGATAAAGAATGGAACTCCTTGAATAAGAGAGGGAAGACAAGGTCATACTTTGGGTAGTCCCTGTGGTGCACGATCCCCCTTCTTTCAGGCCCTTTCTACCAAAGTTTTGACTCATGGGCATCACAAACTCCAAATAGACTCATCTTGATGAGGCATTAAAAGAAAACATCCTGGAATGCTACCATGACTGATGAGGTCCTTAGGGGGAATGGACATTTAAAAGGCTTAACTTTTTGCTCTCCTTATCACAAATCGAGCCTCTTAGACATGGTGCAATAAGTCAGGAAACCAGGTCTGAGTCCGAGTTTTGCCAGATAAGATCTTAGACAAATTATTTAATCCTAATAGAAACTGAAACACAGAGAGATGAATATCACTCATATTACAGGGTTGTTTGGGGAATTAAAAGATGAATCTCTTTCGATTATTTTTGCTTGGTTTTAAAGTAATAGATGATCATTGCAAAAAATAAATCAGAAAATAGAGAAAGATGTAAAAGGAGTGAGCGAGAAATAAATCACTTCTAATCCTACAACCTAGAAATAACCACATGACCATTTCAGTGTATGACATTTATTGAAAAGAAGTAGAAGAATCATGTAGTATACATGCAAACACACGCATAGACACACACACACACACACACACACACACACACACACACTCACCCACACACACACACCACGGATACAATGAACAGTAAGCCTTTCGTTTGTCCCAGAGCGTAGTCATAACCAGAACCAAAGTGATTGAGTGACAATAAATATCAACATTTTCTTATTTAGCCTCCCAAAATTTTACTAGGCAAGTATAAACATTATACATAAATTTATATATTTTGTAAGTCATTTAAATCTATTTTTAATGTTGGAAAATGCACCATGTAACAGTCAGGTGATATTTTTATGGATGAGCCTTACATCTAAGACAGAGAGATTGGAGGCTATAGAGTCCTTGTCATGCTACCAGCAACTATAGAAGCTTCTAAAGTGGTATATGCCCAAATAGATGTCCATTATTACCAGATGAGCCTCGGCCCCAAATCACGAGCTGGTCTTCTGTTTAGCTTATCACATGTTGTGCCATATGCTGTATATTCTAGCTAAGTTAAGCAGTCTTCTCCTTGGCCTCGCTCCTCTAGAATCACACGCTGGCTGGGCCTTCCTGGATCTCAGCACTAAGATATTGAAAGCAGTGCACAAACTAGTCTAAATAAAAAACCAGACAAGACCTGAAATAGATGACCCAAGGGACCCATTCCCTTTCTGTCCTACTGGAGAACTAAACCACCCACCTACAGCAAACTTACAAAAGTGAAGAGAAAGCCGAATTCATGTTTTAGATAACAACCCTTTTGTTTCTCCACTTAGGCTCTTTTCTTGAACCTTAACTTCAATCATGTGTCCCTGAGAATTCTTTTTTTGTTCCCTTACTCACAAGCTGCTTATCTTTGAATGAAGGGGGTGAAGGGAGAAGTGATGTCCTGAAGTCCCTTTAGAGCAGCGGTTCTCAACCTGTGGGTCGAGACCCCTTTGGGGGTCGAATGACCCTTTCACAGGGGTCCCCTAAGACCATCGGAAAACACATATATAATTCCATATTGTTTTTGTGATTAATCACTATGCTTTAATTATGTTCAATTTGTAACAATGAAAATACATCCTGCTTATCAGATATTTACATTACGATTCATAACAGTAGCAAAATTACAGTTATGAAGTAGCAACGAAAATAATTTTATGGTTGGGGGTCACCACAACATGAGGAACTGTATTAAAGGGTCGCAGCATTAGGAAGGTTGAGAACCACTGCTTTAGAGGTTAATCAGGGTGGTGCCTTCCTACTGTTATCATTTCCAATCCTAATGCCATGACTATGGCTGCAACCCACTCAGTCCAAAAATAACTTTCCTTGAGAGTAGAGTCACCTTTCTGGCTGTCAAAGAGAATCAATTAACCAATGGAGTTATAATCATCCACAAGGGGCTATCTAATTAGAAATAAGAAATTAAGTTCAATGCTGTTCCTTGGCACTGACCCTGACACTACTCCAAGAATAATAAAGTCTTCGAAATCAGGGACAAGACTGATCATTTAAGTCATGTGAGCATTTATCCAATCAAGAAAGTTATCTACACACATTTGCCATCAATTCATGAAAACCAGTTTTAAATGTCAAAAAAACAATAAAAAAATGAGTCAGTACACTTGGGCAGAGTTGCCTCTTACATGAGCATTAGGCACTAAAGTCACCATAGTAGACAACAAAGTTATAAAGGCAAAGATGCTCCTGAAACTTCCATAAATTATAGGAAATGTTTTGTATATAATCCTATAAATTACTTTCATCAAGTTTTCTAATTCTATGTCATGTTCAAAATTTTTGTTTTATTTTTGCAAAAAAAAAGTCAACAGTCAACAAATGGTTTTCATATCTTTGAATGATCAAAAACACTTTTCCATAGAATTAACTCTTTTAGACCCATTTGCCTACAACATGTGCACATTGAAGTGAATAAAGTATAGGACCACTAATCTTATTTAACTTGAAATTAAATCAGTGAAGAATTTTAAATCAAATTATATAAATTTCATTTGCGATGACAGACCACAAGGAAAAGATATATTGGAGGTTGAGCCCTTACCACAGCCTTTCAAGATTAGGTATTAATATTTCAATTTTATAGTTGAGCTTAAAGAAATAAACTAACTTTGCTCAAGGCTTTGAAGCAAATAAATTGTACACCACAATTTGAGCTTAGAAGGCTCAAGTTCATATTCTTCGCATCTGCCTATAGAAACTCTATCCTTTCAAAATGGGATTTGAATTTTTTACATCTGATAAATAACTTCTGTTTTCAATGAAGATGTCACCAGTGACAAAGAGTAAATCAACACATGATTTATCCTAGTATATGACCCATCTATAAAGAAGAAGTTCTCCTTTTTGCTGGCACTTTCTGGACAGTTGAAGTCATTTTGAAAACAGTAAATCTGGGGACTCTCCTTGTCCAGTGTCATCATTCTTTAGTCTGGAAGGTACCCCTTGGTGAAGATCAAAGCTACGTTTCTGCAAGTGTGGTTGCCAGCCAAGCAGTATCAGCACCACTTGGGAACTAAGCAGAAAAGCAAAGTCTAGAGTTCTGCTGCAGAGCTGCCAAATCAGAGGAAATTCTGGGGTGGGGCCCAGTGATGTGTGATTTAACTAGCCCTTTGTGTGATTCTATGCCATGGTCAAGTTTGAGAACCACTGATCTGATCCACAGGAAGAACTCCCATAAGTCTTCCCATAAGTCTCTTGGACCTTGACACAGCCTCTGAAAGATTCATACAAAAAGCATTTATCAAGCCTTTGAATTCAAATGATAAAAACATTCCAGGTCTAGATTTGTTTGACCATTTGTTCTTTTCCTTAAATAGGATGTTAATTCCATCAAAAATCCCATGTAGAACAATGGCCCCTGCCTTGCCTTTGGAGGGATTGAAGGAGTGGAACCAGAGTCATGGGTTCTAGACACACTCACACACACACATAGACATATGAAGGGAACTCTTTTTAGGTACAACACAGGTTCAAATGCCCAGGATTCCCTGTGTGGGATTAAGAGTTCAGGGGCAGTGCCTGACTTAAATATGGTGGAACCATCTTGGCATGCATCATACAGAATGGGAGAAACTTTGGACTTCATGCCATTGGCTTGTTGTGTGATCTCAGGCAGATAATTAGCCTCTTATTTTCAGTTTCCTCATTCATAAAATGGGAAAGTTAACATTTGTTGGGCACTTCCTACATGCTGAGCATTGTAATGTTTTTCAATTTTTTTACATTTACTACTTCTGACAACCCTTTCATGTAGGCATTATAGTCCCTATTTTACAAGTTTGAACTTCAAAGAAGGCCCTCCAATTATCTGAGGTCACACAACAATGTAGTAATGGAACAGTATTTATCCTCACCTTTGACTCAAAAGCTTGTGCTCTTAAGCCATTAAGATAAAGAATTTCCAAAGATTTTTAAGGAATAGAAAAGAAGGAAGTCTTTTATATGGATATTTGGGTAAATTTAAATATATGTAATGCTTATTATACCCATTAAGGATTTAGGGTCACTTTGCTAGAAAAGACATATACTAGTAAAATGAGTAAAGTGTATAACTTGTTTATAAAAGTACTAGAAGCCCAATGCACAAATTTGTGCATGGGTGGGGTCCCTCAGCCTGGCTGGCGATTGGGGCCAAATGGGATTGATCAGCAGGCCGGCCAGGGGGAAAGACCGCAGGAGGTTGGCCGGCCATGGGAGGTTGGCTGTGGGAGCACACTGACCACCAGGGGGTAGCTCCTGCGTTGAGCATCTGCCCCCTGGTGGCCAGTGCGTCATCATAGTGACCAGTCGACTGGTTGTGATGGTCACCTAGGCTGAGAGAGAGAGACCATGACTTATAATAATATTACATATAAAATATATAATTATTAATAAAATTGCCATTTTGGGATAGCCAGAGATGACATGTCTTGAGCAGGGAATAAAGTAAGAATTTTGTTGCTTAACACTCCCCACTCATCCCAGAGGCACTTGTAAAATATATAAATTCTAAAAATCATAAACCGGTCACATTAAAGACACAGAAGGCTCATTGTGCAGAGAGATCAACTAATCCAATACCCACTTTCTGACTAATCAGAAATAAGCAATAGGCCTTTTGATGTTGCTACCCAGTGACATAATACCCTTTTACTAGCAATACAGTCAGCAGATAAAACAATCTCCGCAATAGTAATGGTTATGATTAGTTTTGTTAATTATCAATTTCCAGACAGGATGCTGGGAGAATAGAGTGCTCTGGTGCATCTACTCTGGTCCACATAGACAAACAGCAGTATCTTCCTTGAGGCCTCCAGGTGTCAACCATAATGAGTGTGCAGCCTAATTACTTCTTCATCCAGTATTTTTATTCATTATGCAGAAACATTGTTTCTTACTCAGCTCAACAGATGTGATTTCGGCTATGAATAAGGCTGGAGTTTTTCCATGGAAAAATACAGTCTGGATATTAAACTCAGTTGGAATGAATAGGAATTTCAAAAATCACAAATAAAATTATAAAAATTCAATTGTCTTATATTTTTTCTGTCTTAAATATCTTTTTTCCTACCTAATCATAGAACTCTTATTTAGTATTTCCAAGTGTACTTGGTCTGTCTATTCTGGGTAAATTCAATCAATATTAAGTTTTAAGATAGGGTAGTTAAGATTTTCAGCCTGTTGAACAGCTGGGCAGCGGGAGGAGTTTATGTAGCATCAGACAGTGGTTGAGTAAGATAGCAGGTCCTCCATCATTCTGGGATATCCATGGCCTTCCACTGACATCTAACTTGTCCCCATGCAAGTTCAGCTTGCATAATATCAACTCACTGAACAAAATGTGATGCTGAGGTGGGAAGACAGCTCTACTATGTGGAGTCTCAAGCTGTATTTTTCTGTGCACCCTCTGCTATACCATCCCAGAATCACTGATGCTCAGAATAGTGAATGGGGCTGAGGTTATGCACAGAGCTCCCTAAGTCCTGGTGCCCCCAGTGACATTCCTGAACACATTTTTATCTTTCTTATGTAAACCCTGGTCTTCCATGATTAGGCCTTCCCTAATGAAATTATTGGTAGCCACTGGGTGCCTTTCTTTTGGGATGCAGTAAACTAGAGCTGCACGTTCTACTGGTCTTTAATTAATTTCTTGACTTAAATTTATATCATAAAAAGTGCTTTACTGCATGCACTATGCCACATACAGTAAGATGGTCTCTCACATACATTCCAAACAGCTCCAGCCCCTCTCCGACACAACCATGTTACAGGAATAAGGAACCAGCAGTATCCATAGTTCAGGAGTGCACAACCCCAGACTGTGGATGCCTTCTGGAAGGAGTTAATACCATATCCAATCATCGGTCTTCTTCACACGGTTAGGGTCCAATTATTCTTTGTGGAAAGAAACAGGATCAAAGTGTTTCTGAAGCTCAGAAGCTTCCACCCCGAACTTCGCATCTTGCCAGGACCCCAATCTGAGCTTGATCAGCCCAGGCCACAGAAACCGAGGCCCAGAGCGCGGACCAAGAAAAAAGACTGAGTGCTTGTGGGAGACATTGTTATTCTACTCATGACATTTTCAGGTGGGCCATTCATAAAAAGCAAAGAGCCAAGAACCCATGTCCCCACAAATAAAGCCAGAAACCCGAACTTAGAGACCGCGAAGACAGCTTGAGAAGAGAGCATATCTGAACCATCTGCCTGAAGAGAAAACTGACTTCACCCTGCTCACTGGATTTTCATACTGACAACTTCGTAAGCAGAATAAGCTACCGACATAGTTTGCTGGGGGGTTTTCTTCCAGAACTTCATATATTAGCTCTGAGTCACAATATATATAATAAAAGAAATATACGTAAATATGTTCAGAGTAGTTCCGGTTTATTGAGCACCTTTAATATGTCAGCACTGTATTAATCACCTGCAAAGGCATTCCTAGTCTTCTTTGAGTTCGTATAACAACTTTATAAAGGAATATTTCTATCTTAACTTTACAAAGGATTTGAGCTTACTATCATTTATTTCTTAAGAATAATAAAAAATAATCTGATGACTTGTGTTCTGGGCATTGTACTGAATGCTTTACAAGTGTGCTGATTGCAGACATGAATTATACTTTGCACTACTAGGGTGAGAAATGTCTCACGCTTCACTGCGAAGGAGGGCTAGGGGAGCCTCCCTAGGGACATACAAGAGTCTGAGGCACAGACTCAATGAAGAAGGCCCTGTGGTCTTCAACCCACGGTGGCCACTGACAGCATGCTTCTTTGCCCACACCTGCTGTGTTCCTTGAGAGTGCGTGATGCCTATTTTCACACCTGCACACAGAAGTCACTGTCAAAGCCAGGAAGCTGGGAGCGAGATGCCCTGCCCCCTAGGTACACCACAGAGCTCCCTGAATGAACAGAGTGACTACCCCAGGCACTGCACGAACGCCGGTTATCACTTCCCACTGCCCCTCTCACGCAGCCTGCCTCTTTGTAGCCTTTCCCTGGTCTCAGAAAAAGCTTCCCCAACCAACCCTAGTCTGTGTTTCCCCTTTTCGTCTGCTGTTAACACTGACTGGTGGCTTCTCTGATAGAGCCAACAGAGGCTCTCTGCACCTGTAAAGAGTCAGCTCTCTCTGCATTTGGCAGTTAAGAAGGAACCACCCAAATTTTTGTGTGAGGGTTGAACCGTCCACTAGCATCTAACCTGAGCAAAGCCATAAGTTCAAATTTGAAAGGACTTGAGACTGTATCTACTATTCCTTCTCCTAAAAGCCTGAACCGTTTTATGACATGCTGAACCAAAAAATTCCTCAGTCTCCTCTATAAAGGTTGTTTTTTAAAATAAGGCTTTAATGAATCAGTTTTCTTCAAGCCTCTTTTCTGCACTAGGAATGTACAGAACTCTGCTATAATGCTTAAACCCGAGAACCTCACCATGTGTCTTTGCTCTGTTCCTAGAAAGTAGCACGCCTACTTATCGGCTGCTTAGTACTCGGTAACCAACCCTAAAAAGAAAAAAAGGGGGCGGGGGGGGGAACAGGGCATAAGGCAAACCGTGTCAAGGGAAAAAACAATTTCAGCACAAAGACATTCTGAGTAAAATGACTAAATCATTTTTTTCTTTAGCAACGTCTAACCTTTCAAATGCATTCTGAGTAGCTCCCTCAGATGCCGATGTTAACAGACACTCCTCTCCCGGGCTGGGGCTCTGTCTCACACTGGCTTGCTCTCTCTGCCTTCCTTCCAGGATTCAGGAATCATTTCCAATGATGTCGCTCTGCTTTTCTGTGTTTCAGCAGAAGCACCGGTCACATTTTTATCACTTTGGAGGCACATTAGAGAATGCACAACATCATGCATGTAGAGTCTCTTGCACATGTGTGCAGGCACCAGCAAAAAGTGGAGAAGGATGCAGACACTGAATGATACTGAGCTCCAACATGATATCAAGTC
Source organism: Myotis brandtii (assembly GCF_000412655.1). Taxonomy (NCBI): domain Eukaryota; kingdom Metazoa; phylum Chordata; class Mammalia; order Chiroptera; family Vespertilionidae; genus Myotis; species Myotis brandtii. The sequence goes on from NW_005362439.1 coordinate 184,831, forward strand.
GGCAACAAGAGGCCACAGGCCAGAGGGCGTGGTGGAGCAGAATCTGAGTTACAGTTTATTTTTCCTTATTTGAGAAAATGATTGTGTTATTTTAAGATCATGGAACAGATAACAGTTGCTCAATAAGTTGGGGATGATTATATGTAAATGTAAACTGTGTTAAATTAAGCAATGTTACAAGCATACCATAGGAATTATTTATAGGGATTTCTTGGAAATGTTTTTAACATACTTTTATTGATTTCAGAATGGAAGGGAGAGGGAGAGAGAGATAGAAACATCAATGATGAGAGAAAATCATTGATTGACTGCCTCCTGCACACCCCTCGCTGGGGATCAAGCCCACAACCTGGGCATATGCCCTGAATAGAAAGTGAACTATGACCTCCTGGTTCATAGGTTGACGATCAACCACTGAGCCACGCCGGCCAGGCTCTTGGAAGTATTTTTACACTACAAGGAATCCATCTGTGCTGTGGATAATCTTCCCTCTTTTGTTGTATTGTATGCTCCACTGTTTATCAGAATTTCAATACAGCAGGTTGTCTAAAACCTGTAACCAGGGAGAGGAAGGCAAGGACCCAGGGACCGGGACTGTGTATTTGAGAGCTTGGATCTCAGAGTGCCCATGAGTATCCTGTACTAATACCATCTACCAAGGGCATTTAGAAGTCACCTTGTTAGGGATGCTTTTATTACAAGGACTTAGTATTATTGTTACAGATAGAAATACCAGCTTCCCCCTTTCTTGGTACCCTCAAGGGATAGGAGACTGGCTCTTGTCTTTGTAAAGGTTTTACTGATAAATATACATTTTTTTTGAGCCAATACACATTTATATTTCCCCTCCTACAGGCAAGATATTCCACATTGGAATTAAGATTCTTCTGTGCATTAAACAGACATAGAAATTACCACCATGGGGGGGCAGGGGAAGCATACTTAGGGCAAGTTATAAAGATGTTTAAAAAAAAATATGCAAACACCTTGAGTCACTGGAAGCACAATGATAAATAAGACACAATGCATGCCCTCAAAGCTTCACAGGCCAGGGAGGGGGCAGGTAATTACAGTACAGCGCTGTGTTGTATTAAGTGCTTAACTGCCTCATTGAAGCCCGCAGCTGCAATTAACTAAGTTACCCAGCCAAGGACTCTTACTGATGTAGAATGGAAATGACATTTATGATCTACACTTTCCTTGGTGCTGACAGCCCACCAGCTCCTGTCCAGCCTAAAAGGCATCTCCTCTTCCCTAAATGACCTGCCTCGTGTCATGTGTGGGCAGAAAAGCTTTTGTTGAGAGTAGCCAGAAGCTGATCAGGATTGTGTGATATTGTGTGTGGGGTGTGTGTGAGTGTGTGTGTGTGTGTGTGTGTGTGTAGGGTCATTATTGTGTCATTCCAAAGAAAGGAAATAATAGATCCATTTCTTCTAACACAGAGACAGTGTACAGTTTAAAGATGGTTTATTAGCCTCCAGTTATTCGAGTACATAACTCACCTCGCCAGTCCAGAGCCAGCCCTAAAAACCTCAGCAGCACTTTCCCCCACCTTTGTGACTAAACGGAATTGACTGTACAGTTACAGCCCTGTCATATATGATGTTCATAAATGTGCCACACTGACTGTCTGCTCTTTTAAGTAACTCTGCTAACCTGGCCACATTATCTCAGATTTATATTGCTGCTAAAGGCCAAGGGGAGTGCAGGGAAATGGCTTCATGAGCAGAATTAGACTGGCTGCCTGTCTTACCTTTCCAACATGGCAGAAGGAGAGTGGTCAGAGGCGCGTGTGAACAACGACAGAGGGGAAAATAACAAATAACGATTTTGACAGAATCTCTGCACTTTTGCTAACGTGGCTGATTCTAGATTACACTTTGATTGTAAAAATCCCTACTTGTCTTGATAAAGAAGGGGGGAAAAATCTCATAAAAATTAACATACTTTGGCCAAGTCTCTGTTTTGAAATTCCAGTTAGTGAACTGAAACCCAGTACTAATGGTTTGAAATAATAGTTATTTAATAACCCAGTACTAATGGTTTAAAACAATAATTATTTAAATGCTTATGATTTTGTGGGTTGGCAATTGGAGTGGGGCTCACCTAGAACAACTTATCTCTACTCTTTATGATATCACTTACGTCACTCGAATATTTGAGAACCACAGGTAATAAAGCTGGAATGGCTGGGACATCTGGGGTCTCTCTCCACAAAGTCTCATATCCACAAGCCCAAGCTTGTACACAGGGTCACTGGATTTTCTGACAAAGGTTAGTCTTGTAAAATCTCCAAGGCCTAGGCTTGAAAATTGCTCAGCATCCCTTTCTGCTACATTTAATTGGTTAAAAGAAGTCACCAGGATATCCCAGATTCAAGGGGTAGAAACAATAGACTCAATCTTTTAGTGGGAGAAAATACAAATAATTGATAGCTATTTTTTTTCAATTTATTACACATTTTAATTTAAAAAAAAATTCCCACAAATCTTAGCACAACTGAAAATAGTAAAAAGGAAAAAAAAGCAAATAATTGTTACAATTTCTTGAATGCCAGTGTTACAGAATACACAGTATTTCATTCTTACCCAATGAAATAGACAAGCAGTTGGCCAATTATGGCCTGTGGACCAAATTCAGTCTGTTGCCTGCACCTATCTTTGTTACAGCCCATAAGCTAAGAATGTTTTTTACATTTTTTTAATGATTAAAGGAAAAAGTCAAAAGAAAAATAGCGTTTCATGACACATGGAAAGCATATGAAATTCAAATTCCAGTGTGGATAAATAAAGTTTGACTGGAACACAGTCATGCCCATTTATTTATATGCTATGTGTGTCTGTTTTCATATTACAATAGCAGAATTGAATAGTCACAACACAGGCCATATTTCCAGCAAAGCCTAAAATATTTACTATCTAGTCCTTTACAGAAAATTTACTCAGAGACAGAATTTGAACACAGATTGGTATAACTCCAAAATTCACACTGTACTCCCTGAAAAATGATAATAACTGCCATTTGTTGAGTATATACTTATGCCACAATGCCTAACCCTTACAATAGCCCTATGAGAGGTTGTGATTATTCCCAATGCATTAAGAACTGAGATGCGTTATGTCATAACTTGACAAATTCTGTATGACTAGTGAGTGGCTGAACTACAATGCAAAACCAGGTACTCAGACTTCAAAGCATGTGCTCCTAGTAACAGTTACATTAGTAATGGAGAAATATGATGGAAATCACCTTAACCAATCATCAAATTTAATATGTCCCATACACTGCAAACATACCTTTCAAGCCTTCTGATTTGAGACACAAAGGAAAAAAAGTCACCCATGGAATACTCTAGTCAAATCTATGTAACCACAATTAGTTCATAAGAATAACAGAACACATTCAAATAAAAAAAAAACCATTCTGCTAACAATCAGCCTTGGCTTTTCAAAAAGCCATAATTATGAAAGATAATAAAAGACTAGGGAATAGTTCTAAATTGAAGAAAATTAAAAAGGCCTGATAATAAGCTCCTCCCACCCCCCACAAAAAGAAGTACAAATTGGTTGTTAAAAATAATTATGGGTATATAAAGTGCAGCATAGAGAATATCGTCAATAATATTCTAATAACTATGTCAATGGGTACGAGATTTATCGGGATGATCACTTAGTATATATAATGTCTGAATACTGAGCTGTACACCTGAAACTCATATATTATATGTCAACTATAATTGAAAAATAAAAAATGATTTAAATAAAGAACTCAAAAAAAAGAGGCATGATGAGTATATGTCATATGTGACTCTTGGTTAGACTCAACCAATGAACTTATATGCATACATGCATAACCTGTGGACACGGACAATGGGTGGGGGGGTGAGGGCCAGGGGTTGGGGTGAGGAGGGGGCTGGAAGAGATTAATGGGGGGAAAGGATGGACCTATGTAATACTTTGGACAATAAAGATTTTTAAATATGGTTATTAAAAAATAGATCCTGGATAAAAAGAAAAATATAGAAGATAATATTGAGAGAATTAGAGAAATTTGAATATGGATTGTGTATTAGAAATAGTGTCATATCACTGTTGAATTTACTGAGTGTGAACATTGCATTGTGAGAATGTCTTTGTCCTTAGGATATAGTTGCTGAAGCATTGACTGTCATGATGCTTGTAACTTACTCTCAAATGGTTCAGTACACACACGCACATGCAAATAATTAAGTGTCCATTGTGTCTATGTGTGTACAGAGAGAGAGACACAGAAAGAGGAAGGAAGGGAAGAAGAGAGGAAGGAAAAGCAGAAATTGGTAAAAAGTGATGAATCTAGGCTAAGGGCATACAGATGTACAATCCTTACAGATTTTCTGTGACCACAGCTTTGCTCTTACCACCATACTACTTACGCTTTCAAATCCAAAAATCCTAGTTTGCTTTCCTTCTCCTAGGGCCCCCTCTGCTCCCAAATGCAAACACAAGTTTGTGAACTTCTGAAAGTGAGGGATGAACCTCAAGATATCAGACGACCAAGCAGTTGTAAAAGGACGTCTGTTCGTGCCTTACGAGAAACTTGGATGCTTTGAGGAAGTTAAAGTTTTCATTCAACTTGTCATACTGTGCTAGTTTAAAGCCTTTAAGTACACTGACCCCTCTTTCTACAAGCAATTTCCCAAAGGCATTGGTGTTTGGAACACACACAGACAGGCTGCTGTAAGTGCCCATTAGTCTTCAAACCTGAAATGCCCCCCAAAATGAGTTACAGTGAAAAACACATACTACCTCCAATGAAAAATAGCAAAATGCATCCAGAGTTCAAAAGGCAGGACTTGAACAAGATGATCCCATTTCATGCTACATTAATGCGTCACTCTAATTTTATATAGGAATGAGCCTTCAGACTTCCCATCCAGAATTCTGAAATATGGAGGTATCCAAGCAAGTCAATCTATTTCATAAAAGGGGAGGTGAGAGGGGGGTCCACCTGTAGTTTAGAAACTTGTCCAGAGTTTCTAGGCCAATAAATGTTAAGAGAGAGAGAGCAGGAAGGAGGAGAAGGGAGAGAGAAAGGGAGGAAAGATAGAGAGAATGAGAGGGAAGGACAGGGAAGGAAAGGGAAAGGAAGGAAAGGGAGGGGGAGGACTCCTTTTCCTCTCTTGGAGAGAGTGCATGGCTTGAGTAAGAGCATGGGTGCTAGAGTTAGACTGCCTGGAGTCTATGTCTTGGCTCAGCCACTTACCAGCCATGGGGATGTTGGTCCTAGACAGGGATAAACTGTTTGTGTGCCAGTTTATCCATCATAACATGGTAATAACTGTACTATCTATTCATAGAATTATGAGAATCAGATTGAGATAATTCATGGAAAGTGCTTAGAACAGTGCCTAGTACATAGCACTAAACTTTGAGGTATTATTACCACAATAATTTCTGATCAAGTATGAGGAAATTGCAAACTATGCCAGGTTTGAGTGTCCACATTAGCATCACTTCACCTAGCATCAAATTGTCTCACCAATAATTCTTGAGAGGAAATAGCTTTCTGGATCTCTTATTTACACCCTCCTCTTCAAATGGCTAATCCAAACATGATCAATTCACCTCACACCAAATCCCACAAAAAGAATAATGTTGTAATACAAATTCCATGCATTTCATCAGTAACTGCAAACTAAGGCTACATTCTCTTTCAATGATCAATTTATTGCAGTGCTAGCCACACACACACATACACACACACACATGCCCTTAGCCTAATTGCCAAAAATGAATTTCCCTTCTTTTCTGGAGAACTTAAAGAGACACAGGACAACACCCGAGGCTGTGAGGCACACTCACCACAGCCCTCCTTCCTCCCCTGCTGTCCTCGAGAGCCAGGTGGGGAAGCCCTGGCTCTCTGGAGCTCATACCCATCATACACATGCAAAGGGTGATGCCCCTATTTGCCGCCAAAACTAGCTTCTTTGATGCCCACTTGTTTGTTACCTCTGGTAATAATACCTCATGGTCCTCTTGGCGAACCATGCCTCCATCACTGTCAATCTGAGGAGTCTGGGAAGCCCTGATTGATTCTAATTAATACTAGCATGCAATCCCATTCAGACTAGAAAGAGTCAGGCCCCCAAACAGTTGTAAGAACTATTGATGAAAATAAGAGATTAAAATGAAAGCCTAGTTTGCTGCCAGCCAAGCACTTTGCTATCACAAAGCGGTCACACTAAGACATCTGAGAAAGGAATCAATAGAGAGGAAAGCCCGGTTGGAGGGACAGAATGATACCAGGTGGTAATGACCACATTTGAGACTCTAGATCCAGCTATGCATGAACCTAGAAGATCCAGCCTAGAATACTTCCATTAAGAGAGCTAACTGATGTCTTTAGCTTTAATCAGTTTGTGTTGGATTTACTGGTATCTGACATTGAAAGCATTCTGAATAACACTGCCTCTAATTTTTGGAGTGTCAGAGCCTTCCTGGATTTCATACAGAAGTGAGGAAGAGGGGCTGCCTTCTAAACTCTATGCCCAGCTCAGCCATTAAGCATTGATAAAGCTCTGCATATTCTTCCAAAAGTCTGATCACACTCTGGTCCTAATTTTCCTAACCATAAAATTTCAAAGCCAACCCAGTTGTCCTGACCCAAAGCGGCCACTGAAACATCATTCTTTCCTCTTATGCTACCAACCTGACCCCTTCTCAAAGCAAAAATTCCTCCTTCTGACAGGCCAGCATGGCTCAGTGGTTGAGCATCCATCTGTGAACCAGAAGGTCACAGGTCAATTCCCAGTCAGGGCACATGCCAGGGTTGTGGGCTCGATCCCCAGTTGGGGTATGCAGGAGCCAGCTGATCAGATTTGCTCTCATCATTGATGTTTCTATCTCTCTCTCCCTCTTCTTTCCTCTCTGAAATATATATATATTAATTCCTTCTTCCTGACCAGAAAACAGAACCTGCTATACATCTCAGTGGGTAGAAACAAATATATGAGAGAGTCATGAATGAAGATTATTGCTTAGCCTATCAGAAATGCCCAGTACATATCACTGCTTATCTTTGTGCTGTACCAACTACCATTTTTTAAAATTTCTTTATTGTTTAAGGTATTACAAATGTGTCCTCATCCCCCCATTACCTCCTCAACCTCCCACTCATGCCCTCACTCCCCTGTTGTCTATGTCCATTGGTTAGGCTTATATGCATGCACAAGTCCTTTGGTTGATCTCTCCCCTTACCCCCACCCTTCCCTCCCTCTGAGGTCTGATAGTCTGATCGATACTTCTCTGTCTCTGGATCTGTTTTTGTTCATCAGTTTATGTTGTTCATTATATTCCATAAATGAGTGAGATCATGTGATATCTATCTTTCTCTGACTGGCTTATTTCATTTAGCATAATGCTCTCGAGTTCCATCCATGCAGTTGCAAATGGTAAGAATTTCTTCTTTTTTACCGCAGCATAGTATTCCATTGTGTAGATGTACCAAAGTTTTCTAATCCACTCATCTGCTGATGGGCACTTAGGCTGTTTCCAAATCTTAGCTAAGGTGAATTATGCTGCTATAAACATAGGGGTGCATATATCCTTTCTGATTGGTGCTTCTAGCTTCTTGGGATATATTCCTAGAAGTGGGATCACTGGGTCAAATGGGAGTACCATTTTTAGTTTTTTGAGGAAACTCCATACTGTTCTCAATTGTGGCCGCACCAGTCTGCATTCCCACCAGCAGTGCAAGAGGGTTCCTTTTTCTACACAGCCTTGCCTACACTTGTTGTTTGTTGATTGGTTAATGGTAGCCATTCTGACAGGTGTGAGATGGTACCTCATTGTTGCTTTGATTTGCTTCTCTGGGATGATTAGTGACTTTGGACATGTTTTCATATGTCTCTTGGCCTTCCTTCGGTCTTCTTTCGAAAAGTATCTATTTAGGTCCATTGCCCATTTTTTGATTGGGTTGTTTATCTTCCTTTTGTTAAGTTGCATGAGTTCCCTGTAAATGTTGGAGATTAAACCTTTATCGGTGATAAAATTTGCAAATACGTTCTCCCATACAGTGGGCTTTCTTGTTGTTTTGTTGATGGTTTCCTTTGCTGTGCAAAAGCTTCTTATTTTGATGTAGTCCCATTTGTTTATTTTCTCTTTAGTTTCCCTTGCCCTAGGAGCAGTATCAGTGAAGAAATTCCTTCGGCATATGTCTGAGATTTTGCTGCCTGTGGATTCCTCTAGTATTTTTATGGTTCTCAACTACCATTTTTAGCTTGATTATCACACACTAGGATTTTGTGTCTCCCAGTGTTTAAAAGAGATTTACTCATAACCTGACCCCCTACCTTATGTTTCCCATAAAGTCCAAACTTCAAATGGATTCTCCCACTACTGGGTTTTTAGAAACATGGCTCTTTTGGGGAAAGAAAAAATAGAGAATTCAACTTAAAGATCACCTGGAAGGACTTGGTTAAACATGACTCAGTTGCATGTTGCCATTCAAGACAAATTTATACCAACGTTTAAATCACCTAATCTTTCACACCAGCATGAAAATCAATTAATCCCCCATTGATTTCTACTGTTATCACCTAGAAAACTTGGGATGTAACTTTTAATAATAATCATCATCATTGGCAATGCCGCCATGGGCCAACAGCCTTGATAGTCTTCCATTTGATAAATTTAATGAAACAGGGGGGCATATTGATGTTTCTTTCCACCATCAATTTTTCTAGCTATTGAATTTCATCCTTTTTCTATCTTCCCACTTCTCCCAATTGCTCAGGTCATTTTCAATTTCAATCCTGTTTCCAAGGCATTAGCCATATCCAACTTGCTGTCAATGGGAAAATTAATAAGCACACTCATTCAGCTATCCAAGACATTAATGAAATGTCTAAACACCACAATAGAATTTCTCTGAAAGTGTCTTCTCTCAAGTCACAGTGACCCATTGACAAATACTTTCAATTTGAGCCAGCTGTGTACTTAAGAGTAAAATGAGCTAAACTCTATTTTCTCAGTCTCTTGATGAATATGACATGTGGGACGGGATTTTAAAAGCTTTTGAAAGCATAATGAAGCATTGAAACAGATCCATTTGTCATTCTCTGACAAGATAAAGAAGAGCAACTCTATCAGGTAGTAAAACTAATCTTTCAGAATTTTTCTGTTATTTCTAAGATCCTTGACTGTTTAGGTGTTACCTGAGTTACCAAGCCTAACTTGTTGGAAGCAGTATAAATTTGGAGCCAAACACACTTGGGGCTACATCCAATCTCTGCCACTTTGTGGGACTTGGGAGGGGAAAGCTTTTTCTTTTTTTATAGCTGCATCTGTAAAACAGGCATAATTCTTAAATTTTAACATTATTTCACGACTAGCAACATGCCTTTGCCAGAGTATAAATTATACTAAAAGCTGATCTTCCTGTTTTGTGTCATTTGTCAGGTTGGCTACATTATAAAATCTCACTGCAGTCAAATGGGAACTTCAGGCACCTGCATAAGAAGTTTGTGAGAGGCATGACTGTCTATACCCATGGGTTTCAGGGGCTTGGACCCTTGCTAATTAGACCCTGGGGTTGGTGGGGAAGCAGTGTCAGTTCAAAAGTAATCTTGGAGTCAATCAGGGTGAAATTGACTATGCCCACTTATTAATTATGGGCCTCAGAAATTTTTCTTAAACTCTCAAACTGTGTCTCCCCTCCTAAAAAACTATATGATAACAATACCTTGTTCGTAGCTTTCTTTTAAATGTTACACTAGATTTGGAGCACTGGCGTAGAGTCTTTGGCTCATAGTAGCTTTCAACAAATAAATGCTGTAACATGATAACATGATTCTTGCTGGAATCTTGCCCATGTGCGATGAATTCTTATGTATCTGCTAGACTTCCTTTCACTTCCCTACTTCTCTCTGATTAAATAGTACACTCCACGCAAATATGGACCAGGCCTATTTTATTCAATTTTATAGATCCTTTTCCTAGAACAGTGCCTGTCACATCATAAATGCTCAATTAGAAATTGTTGATTAATAACGGACAAATGAATGAATGCACTCTTCTTAGAGTTTATGCCAATAAAGACTGAATAAGATTGAAGGCAGCCTTTCATTGATCCTACCTACTTTATTAACATTACCACCACCTCTGATTCCTTCATTAAGTCTTTCCTATTTTCTAAAGTGCATCAGAGTTCAGCATAAAAAAAATACTTGGGGCAACATAGTATCTACAGTTAACAACATGATATTGGGCATTTAAAAGGTTGGTTAAGAAGGCATATATCATCATGTGAAGCTTTCTTACCTTAAAAAGTGGGGAGCACAAGGAAACCTTTAGAGATGATGGATATGTTTATTGCCCTATTGTGGTGATTGTATCACAGGTGTATGCATATGTTCAAACATATCAAATTGTATACATAAAAAAGGTGCAGGTTTTTGTATGTCAATTTCACTTCAATTAGACTGCATTAAAAAACACACACTTTGAGGCTATATCTCTCAACATCAACAGCATGATTCAGTTTCTGAAAACTTGTGAATTCTCCCATCACCCCCCCAAAAAGAGTTTACTATTAAAATATAAGCATAAACAAATCTAAAAGGATTTAATGATAGTTAGATAGAGCCATTGTTCTCAAATTTGCATCTAAATTCTTCAATTGACAGAAAAGAACAATTGAGTGTCCCTAGGGAATCCAAGATCATACATACTCCCTTCTGTGCATGTACCAATTTTTTAAGTGTCATATTTTATCCTAAGAACATAATCAGATGCACAAAGATACAATCAGATAGATTTTCCTAATCATGAAAATTGATAATACTCTAAATGTAAATAAAAATATAGTAACTAAATAAATTATAGTTTATCCCAATTATTAAATTTTATGTAGCTATTAAGACTATATTAACTAAAAGTATGAAAATATTTGCAAAATACATTGCTAAATGAAAGAATAGGGTTACTTCTGGTTATCGTCACTAACATGACAATAAAGTGATTTTTGAATAAAACACCCATAGAGACAAAGATAATAGGAGAGGATACAGAATTGTAGAAGATGAGAAGTAAAGGAAAATGTGGTAGCTTTCTTGTAACCGAAATAAATCTAAAACTTAGACTGGCCCTGGGAAGCCCTAGAAGTAGATGCTGCATATTGCAAACCCCAGAAATGCCCAAGAATAAGAAACACTGTCTAACTCTGCAAAGGGAGGCACATATAGTTCAGAAACCAAAATTCTCGGCCCATTCCTACAACAAAGAATTTAAATCCAGGATCAATCTCAAACCCCACTACCATTCCCATAGAAGACTAGGGACTTACTCTCTGAAGAGGTTGATTCAAAAAGGCTCTGGATTTGGGGTCACTTGGCATAAGTGAGGTTAGAATACCATACTAAAAATATGAGGACTCATGCTCTAGCCAGTTTTGCTCAGTGGATAGAGCATCAGCCTGCAGACCAAAGGGTCCTGGGTTTGATTCCAGTCAAGGACATGTACCTTGGTTGCAGGTTCCTCCCCAGCCCATGTCCTGGTCAGGGCTCCTGCAGGAGGCAACCAATAGATGTATTACCCTCACATCTATATTTCTCTCTATCTTTCCCTCTCCCATTCTCTCTAAAAATCAATGAAAAAAATATCCTCAAGTGAGGATTTAAATATATATATGACTCAGTTTAATTTTAAATAGTGCATCATGATGTCCCTGGTCCCCTTTCTTCACTCATCTTAAAAAATATTATAGTTTCAAGTTCTTTCCAGCTTGGTATTATGACTGCACTCAGCATTAGTTTCTTTAAAATTCTCTTGCTTGGCAAATTTCAAGTTTAAACAAGATCTCAAAGGGAATAACCTTCTTAAGAAAATAAGTGTTTTAATCACTTAATAGCACATTTTACAAACAAGCTTTATAATCTTTGTAAAGGTTTATAGCTTTATAAGTGCTGATTCTTTAGGTCTACCTGGAAACACTATACTTGATATTCATTTTTTAAAGTATCTTCATGAGTTGCAAAATGGTATAATGAAGTCCATAGTTTACATTTTTCACTGAGCCCCCTTTGTCTTCTCCCAGTTGGATTGCATTAGTCATTGTAGTTGAAGAGCTGATCTTACTGATTCTCAATCTGGGAATGGTGAGGAACAAGGTATCCCATCTCCACCCCAACTCCCAACCAAAATGTGAATCAGCAACCCAAGGAGGACTTTTTAAATTATGCATATACATCCCTGCCTCTGACACCTCTGCAGACCCTTCAACTATCTCCTGGGTGAAAATCAGGACACACCTTAAAGACTGTGGTAGACAGGTAAGTGGGAGGAACAGAAAATTAGGTAAGAACTACATCACTACACAATACAGACATCTGACCAAGTGAACAGTTCTATGAAATTTGAGCTTTGGGCAATGCTGGGGAGACATGACTTCTAAAGCCCTTTTCCGTTGGATAATCCTTATAATTATTGAGTGGAAACAGAGCTTGCCACCTTCCAGGGAAACTGGCACATGGCCGTGGTTGAGCCAATCACCCCTCTGCTCAGAGCGCTTCCCTGGGGTTATTCAAAGTGAAGCCAGTATGAACGTGCCTTTGCCACATTGGTCATGGAGTATGAGTGTAGGGAGCAAAGTTTCCAAAGAGCCTGTTCTCCACTCCAGGGATAAGCCAGGCCAAGAAAAGGAAGCTGGTGCTCACAGAAAAATGGAGCTTAAGGAAGAAAAAAAGTCCTGAAGAGATTTGGTTCTGATTACAGGTAAGCTCATGAATTCCCCTTTGATAAGCATATGAATTCCCCTTGGACCTTAATCTAGTCTGAATTGGATTCAGTTGGAATTTTGCAACTTCCAAACAAGAGGATCTTGCTAATTCCTATTCTCCTTTAAATCATAAACTCTAGGAGCGTTTACCAACCAGGCTTGATAGACATTACATACGGAATACACTACCTGAGAGTGGTGGTCATGGTGGCCATGCTGATGAAAATAAGCAAACTCTAGTGAACACCAGCTCCACCCAGGTGCTGCTTTAGTACCACCACAGTACCTATGACACAGGCATAATGTTATCTCCATCTTTAGAGTTGAGGAAACTGAGGCACAGAGATGTGAGGTAAGTTGCCCAAGACGGAGTCGCTAAGAAGTCACACAGCCAGTATCCGAACCTAAGCACCTGATTCCAGAGCCCGCACTCTAAACCACCGTACTATTCTTCCTCATCATAACAGGTCAGTACACTGGGCAGTTAACAATGCATCTTCTAAATTAAAGCACAGAGACCAAAACTGCGCTCAACTTTGAGAATGTCTGACCTTCTGAACATTCCATCCAGCTGCTTTGACATCTCAGATCTTAGTGAAAGCAGCCCACTTCACTGCCGGGATTTACATGTGAATTTCTTAGAAAATGCCCTGAGGAAACAGCTCCATGTGTAAGTAAATGGAACATGATGGACCATGATACATGATGGCAGTCTAATGGGAAGTGTCTTGCAGAGGCTGAACACTCTGTTCTATTTCAACTTGACTTGTGGTTTGACCTCAAGCCCATCACACCACTCTTGACCTCTCTGGTCTCTATTTATTTCTGATTTAATAAATCGTCATTTTTCAATGTCCACTCATCACAGGAAAAGGGCACTTTTTAAGGCAAATGATAGCAATGCATAAAATTCTCCTTGCTTCTTAGAATATATTAGCTAGACAAATTTAAGAGATTTTTGGAATCTCACTGCAATAATTTTAGCTAAAACCTATTGCTTGCTTACCATGTGCCAGCACTCTGCAATGTGGATACATTAGCTCATTGAAGAAACCTTCTATTGCAGATACTGCTATTCTTCCCATTCAACAGGTGAGGAAGCAAGAGTTGGGCCATTAAATTACCTGTGAATATTTACATAGCGTGATGCTTAATTTTATGTGTCAGTTTGGCTAGGCTACGGTGCCCAGATGTTTGCTCAAATATCAGTCTAGATGTTGCTATGAAGGTATTTTTAGATGAAATTAACACTTAAATTTAGACTTTGAAATTAACACTTAAACTGAGTAAAGCAAATTATCCTTTATAATGTGAGGGGTTGGTGTCTCATCTAATCAATTGAAGGCCTTAAGAGAAAAAACACTGAGATTCCCCCGAGGAAGGATGAATTCTTTCTACCTCCAGACTGCCTCCAGACCTGAGCTACAACATCAACTCTTCCCTGGGTCTCCAGCCTGCTGGCCCTCCCTGCAGAATTCAGACTTTCCAGGACCCACAATCACAGAAGACCATTCCTTAAAATCTCTCTTTCTCACTCTCTCTCTGTCTGTAATGTATATCTATATTCCTATAATCCTATTGGTTCTGTTCTCTGGAGAACCCTGACTAATACACATATATACATAGCAACTAGAAAAGTTTGGACTTAAACTAAAACAATCTTATTTTCAAGCCTACCCCAAGCTTTTTACAACTTATAAAATTTTCTCCAGCTGTCCTCATTCTTTATGGGGGCATGACTTCAATGTCTCTGAAAACCGGCAATACCATTGGTCTGATTTAAAAAATTAAAAAAAAAATAAGAGGTATCCTATCCCTTTCTTTTATGGAATTTAGTTCTCTTGCTCACTCTCTAAATGTAATCAAGCTCAATGAAATGTCTTGCCCCCAAAACCTATGTGATTTCTCATGACTCAGTGTTAAACTGCACGATCTGTAGTTACTTAGCTTGTCATATGCAGGGAGACTATAAGAAAGACTGCTCTGGCATTCAAGAAAGACTACTCTGAGATTCCCCTGGGGGTACTTGTCTCTCTTGCAGTGAGAGGAGGAAGGCTGGCAGGAAGTCAAGCAGCAAAGTGGATAGAGCAGCCTCTGAAATCAGGCAGATCTAGGTTCAGATCCTGCTTTATCATAGACTCACTTTATAACCTTGAGCAAAGCGCTCTAAGTTTCTGAGCCTCACTCTTCCTACCTGTAAAATGGGGACAGTCAGACCTATCTTGAAGCCTTGTTTTGAACATCAGAGAAACATACACAGACCAAAAGTGTTCAAGAAATCATTGCTCTTATCATTAGAAGCATGTTAACCTTAGAATTTCATGCACAGTGTTTTTTCCTGAGCTCACGTATAATCAGGCACCTGTTGTTGTTTGACCATATTCCACTGACATTTCTGTGATCTGGGGTGAAGGCCACGTCCACAATTATTCCATCTCCTATCTGACTTGGCAGCATGTCACACAGAGTGCTTTTAAACTCTGGGCTCCCTAGAGACCCCCCCCACACACACACACACACAAAACAATGGGTTAAGGGTGGAATCAGAAAATCAATTTTGTTTCTGTCTAGGCAGTCTTTTTGATAAAATGTTTCTCAAAGAACATAATGGCTCTGTGGAGCTGATGACAGAGGGCAACAGAAGAAACAGCCCCATTTTGATGCAAGCCTGTCTGTCGCATCGAAGCTGGCATTCCAAGGACAGTCATTCCTTAGCACTAGGGGTAATTCTCGCAGAAATGCTGCCAATCAGCCAAGCTCAGGCATGCCATGGGCACCTATGTGCCGAGTCCTGGGTCATGTAGACTGCCTTCTTATATACTCTAATTCAGTAAATAAAGTTTGCGTTTCCTCACTATAAAATTAATTCATGGTCTTTATGAAATGTCTGGAAAAACAAAAGGAGACAGAAAAAAATGAGAGTAGAAAGATTATTTGTAGTCTCAGTAATCAAAGACAACTATTGTCAATATTTCACAACATTCTTTCAGTTTGTATTAATTTTGAGCATTGGTGAAGATGCAATTATGCATTCTATTACATCTTCAATCATGTAATATCCTAAACCAGGGGGTGTCAAACTACAGCCTACAGGCCAAAGCTGGACCACTACCTGTTCTTTTGCATAAAACTTGATTAGAATACAGTCATGTCTATACATTTATGTATTGTCTGTGGTTGCTTCCACACTACAGTGGCAGAATTGAGTGGTTGAGACAAAGACTGTGTGGTCTGAAAAGCCTAAAATGTAGACCTTTGCAACAAAAGTTTATCAATATCACCCTAGACCAAAAGTCACTGGAGGCACTGACTATGAGGTGCAGTGGGATTCTTGCCCCCACCCTATTCTTTGTAAACCCATATCCTAATCATCTTTGTAGGCCCAATATAATTGCCATGGCATCAGGAAAGCTTCCTTTAATACTCCCAACTAGAAGTCAGCTCTTCCTCTTCTAAACCCCACAGATTTGATCCCTATACCTTCTCCATTGTCCAGTATTTTTTACATGTATGAATTTTACACAGCGTGTCTCCCACCTAACAATCTTTATTTCACATCACTGAGCTCGGTATCTAGCACTTGAACACATAACTTAATATTTATTTGCTAAATAAAAGTATTAAGATATGGTCCCCACCCTTCCAAGAATGCTCAACCGAGTTGGGCAAAATAACACCCACCACATAAAAACAAATAAATATGGTTTTGTTTGATACAATAACTGTTAAGAGAAGGAAGCTGTGGGTGGGGCTGGTATAATCAGGAAAGGCTTCGTGACAGAGTAGGGAATGAATTGGGTCTTAAAGGGTAATTTGGAACTGTGTAGAGAAAGATTAGGTGGGAAGCAGTCAAAGAGACAGGCGAATGGAAAGTGCATGGTTTATCTAACACAATGGAAAGATCTCGGCAGGTTGGAGGGTGAGCTCAAGCAGGAGAGAGAAACAGTACAGACAGACTGAGTGTGGCCAGAAAAATGTAGGACCTTGAAAAGCAACAATATAATCATGCAGAGAGAGCCTGGGCTGAGTTCCCAAAGCAGCAATGACTGACCAGTATATGCCTTAGCTGGCGCCTGCTTAGAATTCTACCGTGGAACATCACCATTTCGCTTCTGTCACACTCTGTGTCTTAATGAGCATCATTTGTAAAATATGTGAATGAGGCTGGTCCCCAGCGCAGACATGATGGGAAGGTGAATACAAATCCACTGGCCCTGTGGTCTCCCACAGGACTTTGCACATAATCTTCTTTGTAGCACAAGCCATGCGCCATTGTAATTGTCTGTGTTTACATGTTCACAGTCCCTGCTGGGCGTGAACTTCTTCAAGACATCTTACTCATGGATTATTTAATTAGAAGAGGAAAAAAGCCCAATTTTTAAAAAGCAGCTTAAGTAAAGACAAACTTATTTTAAGGTTGTGGTATCATCCTAAAGATCACACCTGGTGGTGGTGAGGGTGTGTGTGTTGGGGTGCGGGGGGGGGGGTGTCCCTTAGCCCGGCCTGCGCCCTCTCGCAGTCGGGGGGGGGGATGGCCATTCCTCACCAGGAGTCTTCAGTCTCTCTTCCTGCAGCCTTTTTTTTTTAATCTTGAAAGTATTACATAGGTCTTCCTTTTTCCCCCCATCAACCTCTTCCAGCCTGCTCCCATCCTCCCTGCTCCCCACCCTCACCATCCTGTTGTCTGTGTCCACGGGTTATGCATATATGCATGCAATCTTCCCGCAGTCTTATCAAGAGGTGCAGTAGAGGTTAAAGATGAAGAGGGCAAGTTTGGACCTGGGATCAAACTCTGGCTTTGACATTAATCAGGTCACTCAATGTAGCTGAGCTTCAACTTATTTATGTATAAATACCTACCTATCATACATATGATAGGATTAATGTCTATTTTTCCCACTTACACTTTGAAGTGTGGCAAGATGGGAACTATATCAAATATATTTAGCATCACTCAACCTCTGTTCACAAATAATTATTGAGAACTTAATATAGGTCAGACTCCAAAGGAGGATGCAGTGTGTAACCCAGTGCTTGGCAGAGGCAATGCTCACAAAATTTTGTTCAGACTCATCATCAGCTAAACTCAGTGGCTCACTTTTACTAGTAAGAGCCTAATGTAAATGGCAGGCACATTAGCAAGTCATAAAGGCCAAACAAGAATATGTTAAAAGTAATATTTCATATACTAATAGCGGCAGACGAGTACAGGAAGGGAATAAAAGTGTTGGGAGGAAGTGGTTAAATCCTTACATTTGAGCTGACCTATCTGCTCTTTGCTCCATAGCAGCAGCACCGGCAGCATCCTCTTGGAGCAGGACTGGCAGAAAATGATCATATTGCCACTCAACCGTGGTCGGGAGATTTTTAAAGTTGGAGTCTCAATTTCTCATTCTCTGTCTTGTGAAATGCTCCTCAGATCAGACTCCTCGCACCTGTGGGGAAAGACCCTGGACACCCATTTATAGAAAATGAAGCAGCAGTTCACACCCCATCTGCTTCCCTGAATGCATGGCTGCTGCACTCGGTAACAGGCCACCACTCCTGGACATCTGATTCAACTGGAACCACACAGATGCACAAGGACAAAAGATACCCCTGTTGACTGACAGAACCCTATACCCTCCTCAGATCCCTGCACAGGTAAGCAGATCCCAAGGCTGATGTGAAGAACCTCTGTTTGCACCTTCATGCACTTAAAATGACCAGGCCAGACCCCAAGAGATATCTGGGTATAATTTACTTCCAACAATCCAGGCCTTCCTTCAATTGCTCCCTTACAACCTGCTGGAACATGCTCTCCCAGCACTGAGACACACAGTGATCTGATAGCTTGCCTACAGCGCTGCACTTTTCATATTCACTTACATGCCAACCTTTGGACTTCTGCAAATATCTAAAATGCATCGAATACTTACCAAATCCCAGGCACCATTAAGCACCTGGTATTAATTGGCATGCCGATTCTCCACAAGAACATTATGAGAGAGCATATTTTTTATTGCTTTACAAGGGAGGAAACCTTGTAAGGGGGCCTGAAAGTAATAGAGCAAGCAGGCTGCAGCCTGGGCTCTGACCTCAGAGGGCCTGCTCTTCACTGCTCGACTGCACGGCCTCCTACCATCTATCCACGAAAAGGAATGTGCTCGCTTGAGTTAGAGCAATTGTCAGCAATGTTCTTCTGTGTAGGTGCACATAGCATTTTAGACTTTGCCCACTGCAAGGTCTCTGTCATGAACACTGAACTCTGCTGTTGTGTGGAAGCTGCCAGCGACAATAGGAAAGTGAGTATGAGGGATGGCCGTGTTCCCAGGTGGTGGGATGAAGGCTGTCGGGCTCAGCACAGAGGTGAGCTTGGCCCAGGTGTGTGAGACTTCTGTCAGACAAGCCCCACGGGGCACAGTTTCTGCATCTCTTTTGCAGCCACTACCTCCCAACTGCAGGCCCTGCTCTCCTGAGTAGGCATGACTGAGGTGAGCCCAGTGACATCCCTATGTGTCTTCCTCACTGAAAAGGGGGAACACAGACGGACCAATGTCTCTCACCACCAGGCCCTGTGCTGTGACAAAGTGCCTCAAGCGCAGCCATTCGTGATTCCCCTTCTAAAATGCCTGCCATGCCTTCTACCACATGACCTGGGTCAGGCTCCCCTTCGCCCTGTACACCTGTCCCTCACATGCATGAAGGTTCGTGACACTAGAAATGCAAGACAAAATCAGAAGAACAACTGGAAAATTAAAACATAGTCTGCTGGCAAAAGTAGTAATAGTAGATGTGTGTCCGTACACCGTGTACCATTTATGCATAATGACCGTGCAACACAACAACAATCATGACAACTGATTGGGAGATAAGAACTTCGTTGTGGGTGTATGTGATTACAAACACTGAGCTGTGTTCATGTTTCCAGCTTTCACAGTCTCTTGCACATGAAGCACGAGTGTGTCCGCTCACGATTAAATAACATGATACACAGCACCAGCCCCCCCCCCATCCCTGGCTTTCTCTAACATTTTCCAGATAATGTCCATGCTAATAAAAGAACAAATCTTCATGCTATAAGGCAGCACACTGCAATGTGAATGGAACACTAGACTTAGAATACTGATTGCAAGTATTTTATCAATGTCAGACACGGTACCAAACAGACGCATAAATTATCTTATATTAATCTCAGCGACTCCATGATGTAAGTACTACTATCATCTCCATATTACTAATGAAGAAACTGAGGTGTGCCCTCAGAAAAAGTTTTTTTCCCTTCACCTCCAGAACAATGTAGGGTTGCTGTCACCTCCTGGCAAGAAAAATCAATGTATCTGCAGGAACTGACAGACACGTTTTTAAATGTCCATGCCTCTGTCATAGATAGAGCTCTGCACAAACTGCAGAGGAGCTCCTCTGGGATCATTGCATCATCGCTTGATTCTGATGCCAACCACTGAAGCAGCGGTTCTCAACCTGTGGGTTGCGACCCCTTTGGGGGTTGAACGACCCTTTCACAGGGGTCGCCTAAATACATCCTGCATATCAGATATTTACCTTATGATTCATAACAGTAGAAAAATTACAGTTATGAAGTAGCAATGAAAATAATTTTATGGTTGGGGTCACCACAACATGAGGAACTGTATTAAAGGGCCGCGGCATTAGGAAGGTTGAGAACCACTGCAAGGATTGGAGTGGGTCAGCGTGCTGGACACTGACATCCTTTCAAGGCCGTAGGTAGAAGAAAGAGAGCAGTCAGAGGCAAAAACAAATCAGATATCCACATAGCAGCATAGGTAAATCTTAAAAGCACAATATTGATTTTTTAAAGAGTGAGAAGGTGGAAGGTGAAATATCTGACATCATGCCATTTACATAATTTAAAAGGAAATGCATGTAAAATAGCAATGCACACTTTGGAAGACACATGTACAACCAAGAAGTATGAATTAGGCCATTAGGATGGTTGCTATAGTGAAGGGAGGGAAATGGGAGTGTGTGTAAAATAAGGATAAAAATGAAGAAAGAAAGAAAATACTGGGGGTCTTGGAAAAAGTAAGAAGGATCATGCATCATGAACTAAAATGTGTCATTATTCAATCCACTGAAACTGAGGTCTAAGAAAGAAAACAGAAACAAACAAACAAACAAACAGAACAAATGTCCTCCATCCAAAGGAGAGCCAAACAACAAAAATGATCATGATAAAGAGACCCGAGTAGGAAAGGTAGAGTTTCATACAGTCTGAATCAGCTACATCCCCAAAACAATCCAATAAGGACTTCCAAAAAATAACAAATGTCTCTCAGACAGCCTTGACAAAACAAGGGCACAGACATCGGCAATGCAAAATTACTCTTACTGAGCAATGGTCCCGGCCCAGTAATATTTTCTCATGGATAAACTGACAGCTCAGTAATAGATTGAAGAGACACAGCCATTAATATACCCACTGTACTAATCCATTTCTTAAATTAACATTGTATAAAATTAAATGTCACACAAACAAGATATACTTGTTCATTAAACAGAGTTGAAGAGAGGGAAAGGGTAGTGATCTCCAACACTAATGGGTGTGCTGAATCAGGCCAGACATATTGAGAATCTTTGTGGCATTGGCTAATGCAAATGGGAGGAAAATTGTGTCATGTTCTAGCCAGATTTCTTTAAGAAAAAAAAAAGTTAGATCATGACATAAGGGGAATCTTTTCTTCCTCTCAGTCCAAACAGTTTGATCATCTCTAGATGAGTCACTAGCTGTCCTCAGAGCCAACGACTACTGAAGAAAGACAGGAAAAGAGAGAGATGACTCTTTCACACAGCTCAGTGGACACCAGAGTTTTGGGGGGATTCATTTGCTTTTGAGTATATGCCTGACAGCCTACTCTCAAAGTAAAGCTTCATCGTCTACCACCTCACTACCGGGAATGTCAATGTCACAATGACAGTTTCACGGTAACTGCTCAAGTTCACAGAAGTTATACCAACACCTTGTGGACTACCTGAATGAGAATTCAAAATAAATAGCAGCACTGACAACTACAAGAATGACACTGAATTTCACGGGACTGAAAGCCTCACAGCTATAATCTCTACTAGTCTAGTAACTGGGGCGAGGCTCTATTTCTGGTCATCATCATTTCATCTACCCATGAGACCAAAGTAAAGATGGGTGTGTCCATGTGGCATGATGCAGAGAGAGAGAACATCAGTTCTAGAAGAAGAAACCCTCGGGCTGAATGCTATCTCTGCTCTTTAGCAACTGTATGACTCAGGCAAATTACCTGTCTTCTCTACTCCTTAATTTCCTCACATGTAACATGGCAGAAATAGTAGTACTCATAAGAATTTTAAAAGTACATATAAAAAATTTAGCACAAACTGTTGAACATACTAGTTAAGCACTTAGTAAATATTAGTTATTAATAAAATTAACCTGCCAGTAGACTCTAAAAGATTTAGTCAAAGAAGCCACCTGTTGATCATTCAGTACTCACCAAGCACAGTGCTAGGCACTGGAGACACCAGGGCACAAGCCACGGAGCTTGGTGATCCTACCATCGAGTTTTCCAGTTGTTTGAATTGCTGCTGCTGACCATTAACTCTATTCAATTCTAAATTCTCACTGGCAATGAATCAATGCACTTAAAAAGAAGGATGTTTGTTACCTGTGCCAGATTCTAGAATACCAATTTGCTTAGTGAGTAAAGCATGTGCATAAAAATTAGAGAAGCAGAGAACAATTAAAAATAAAGGGAGGGTGGCACACACTTATTTTCAGAAATCAGGACTCTGTAAGTTCAAAGAAGTTGTCATTTACTGAGTGCTTATGTGTGCCAGACACCATGCTGAGTACCTGACACTGAGCCATCCTTTCCACCCCAGGACATGGGCATGCCAAGGATCCCCATTCCTGAGAAAGGTGGGGCAATCGACTTAGAGAGTTTGGGAATGTACCCAAACTGGGATATACATCCCTGATTCCAGAGGCTGAGTAAGGCTGCTACGCCATATTCCCTCCTTATACAACAAGATGTGGTAGGATATCTATATTTTTGAAATTGGCATAAATTTACATATTATCTAATGCAACTTCCTCATGATCTAAAAGAGTAAAGAGACCAAGGAATGCAAAGAAGCATGTCTAATATCACCAACTGTTCAACCGTAGATCCCGAATTCAAACCTGGGCTCCTGACTTTAGGTCAGGGCTCTCTTATTCTGCAGCACGGGGTCGAAGTCTATTTAATGAAGTCTCTCCTGATTAGAACAGATATTCAATTCAAGTTTCCACCCCCAAGTGGCGGGAAGAAATGAAGCAAAGAGAAGTTAAGGAGCCAAGATCACATAGGTGTTAAGTAGAGAAGCCAGGCTGAGAACCCAAGGCTTGTCGTTCACACCCCACCAGCTGGTGCTGGTGCTTAAAGAGACAAGTGGATGGCAAACTCACTATGACAAGGGGAACAGTAGGAAGAGAACAAAATGAAGAGAACAATGAGACCAGAGCTGGTGGGTAATTTCAGAAAAAATCTCCCCGTCGTAGGTTTAAATTCCTGTCATGCTAATAAATGGGCCATCAAAGCAGCTGGCTACACACTTATAACTGCCATGAGAGTTATTTATGCTAATCTTTTCCCTTGAAGCCTGGCTGGACAAGGATGAAAATCCCCAGCATCTGATATTAAAAGAGACAGAGGAAGCACACAAACCAATTTACAGGGTTTCACTTGACCAGTTTTCTTCATTTGAGTCCTATTAGCTCTGATAATGTATCCTCACTATTAATCCATCAGAGAGAGCAAGGTAATGTCTGCAGGTGTGAACGGAGGCCTGAGCCTGGTGGCTTTCGGTGCTGCTGAGAGTACCAGCTCTCCAGCAAGAAACTTTGAAAAGACAGGAGAACACCTAAATGATCCTTCCAGGTTTCATGAAGCATATGAGTGGCCAAGCCATTGAATATTCCAAGGAAAAATCCAGGGAAGTCCAATGTAGTGGGAGTTCTGGACAGCTCTCTCAATATCTCGGCATTATTTGCACAAGGTATTTCACCTCTCTATGCTTCAGTTTCTTCAACTTTGAAATAGAAGAAAGTATATAATCTTCATAGGAATTGAGATGTGACCAAGGAGGTATGGTTAGGATGGTCTTGGTACAATGCCTGCCACAGAAAAGGCACTTAACTATAATAATTAGCTATTGTAGGGGGCCAAGATGGCAAAGTAGGAAGATTCTGAGCTTACGTCCTCCCACAAACAGACCAAAACTACAACTTTTTATAGAACAACTCTCATTGATAATGACATGAAGACTATCAGAACAGATTTTCTACAACTAAGGATATAAAGAAAAAGCCACAGTGAGACATGTAGGAAGGGAAGACTCAGTCTAGTCAGCAGGTGCAAGCTGCGAGTGGCAGCTGCCAGCTCTGATCACCCCTGAGGGCTTCTCCACCTCCCCCTGCTTCTGAGTGGTGATCAGGGCAGCAGCCACCGCTTGCACCCACTGCTGGCGCCAGCCCCAGTCGCTCCACACCATCAGCAGGTTCGAGCAGGGCCAGCGCAGTCAGCACGTGGGAGCAGCAGCAGCGAGAGCGGGGATGCTGGAAGACTGGACTGGGGACCAGGCGGGGGCGAGGAGGATGGGCCGAGACCCACCCCTGTGCCCACCTCAGCCTCACAGCCCACAGTTTCTTTCAAGGTGCATGAATTCGTGCACTGGGCCCCTAGTGAGGATATAATATACAGCATAGGGAATATAGTCAATAATATTGTATGCCCACCTCCTCACAGCCCACAGTTTCTTTCAAGGTGCATGAATTCGTGCACTGGGCCCCTAGTGAGGATATAATATACAGCATAGGGAGGAATATCAATAATATTGTAATGCTTTTGTACACTGACAGATGGTTACTAGACTTACCATGGTGATCCCATCATAAGGTATATAAATATTGAATCACTATGTTGCACATCTAAAACTAAAATAATATTATGTGTCAACTATACTTAATAAAAAATAAATGTATACAAACAAGATACCTATATTGAAAGTGAAAATTAGCTATTGTTAACATTTGTATTTTTCTAACTTTCCGCTTCCCACATTGCCTGATTTAATTTTAAGAATAAGCTTCAAAGAAACTGTAATTTAGAAGCATCTGAATTACTTCCCATGATCAAATTTAGTGCTAAAGTTCTCTTTCCCAACTCCCTCTTCTCATGAACTTGTCCTCTTCCAAGATAAGAGTGGCCCAGCCCATTAACAAAACACTGGCATAGCTCAGCTCTCTATATGCTTGTCTTCTCTGCTCCCTGCCAGTCCAACATAACAGGAAAGCACAACCTGTTTATATCAAAACAGACTCCGTCACTCCCCACCCCAGTCATGAGCCAAAACCCTTGAAATGGAAGAGTTTCCTAGCTCTGAATAAGGGTTGTTCTATTAGTCATTTCAGTGTTTAAAGAGCAAGAGTCAGAAAAAGCAAGAGAGATTCAGAAATAATGTGACCTGGAGATAGTAGAGTCAGAGAGGAAAAGAGAAACTTCACCAAAGAAAAAATATTGCTAGCAAGTATACAAATAATTCCTTAAACACAGAGCGGCCCAGTAAATGTGTACATGGTGAATTAAGAGCTTTGGCTTGCACCAATCTGACCTGGTATAGCACTGGCACATTCTAGTTATATGACTTGAGACAAGATATTTCATTTTTCTGAGCCTTAGTATTTTCATTTGTAAAATATAGATAATAGTTACTATACAGAACTTTTATGAAAAGTCCTTAACACACTGTTTGACACACAATAGAAGTTCAGTTAAAGGTATTCTTTAGCCAAAGCACTAGGCTTGCAACTTCCATGTTTTCTAAGATGCCCCAACTTTATATTTTGCATTTTCATAAATCTAAATCTTAAATGTTTATTAAATAACTAGAAATATATGAAAACTGTGCTGGCAAAAAGTCACAAAAGATTAAGTTTTTCCAGAATAGTCCTAAGGAAAAGAGGATGAAGAATAGATGATACAAGAAAATGTGTATTTTACTAAAATATGTAGAAGCCTGAAGAATCTAGAGGAGTTCTCTCTGTAGGATATTCCCCAATACAAACAAGAGGATCTATTATTCAGGTGAAAATGCCCAGCACATAGTTGGATAGATTGATCCAACACACAGAAAAGGTCTTAGTGCTTAGCTACACATAGCATTTTGGAGCCATTTACCAATATCTATCCAAAGAGAGGTCATCCAAGAAAAGTACATAAAAGTAGACAAAAAGTCACAGGATAAGACACTGTAAATGCCAATGCTTAAAGGCAGGGCAAAAAGAATAAACAATGAAAGAGACAGAAAGAAAATGCTTCAGTGAAAAGGATTAAAGACTATTTGGTATTCATTGGCTATGATATTAGATAATTCATTCATTTGTTTATTCAGCTTACATTTATATTGTGTTTACTATGTTGGGCATAATGCTAGGTAGGGATATGGTGAAGAACAAGACAACCCAGACTCTACCAGCATGTAGCTTACTTGTCTGGGAGATACTTCAGATATAAACAAATAATAGAACAAATTCACTAAGAGACCTTTCAAATAATCAGTGGGGACAAAAACCAGACTTAATGGTATAAAAGACAATGAAGACAGTGGAAATGAACTCTTTCAACAAGCTTAGCCGTAAGGTAAGAAGAGAGGGGCTACAGGGTCAGTGTTGTGGAAAGATTTCAAGCATTACATGAAGGTAGGGGACTCTTTTGTACACTGACAGATGGTTACTAGACTTACCATGGTGATCCCATCATAAGGTATATAAATATTGAATCACTATGTTGCACATCTAAAACTAAAATAATATTATGTGTCAACTATACTTAATAAAAAATAAATGTATACAAACAAGATACCTATATTGAAAGTGAAAATTAGCTATTGTTAACATTTGTATTTTTCTAACTTTCCGCTTCCCACATTGCCTGATTTAATTTTAAGAATAAGCTTCAAAGAAACTGTAATTTAGAAGCATCTGAATTACTTCCCATGATCAAATTTAGTGCTAAAGTTCTCTTTCCCAACTCCCTCTTCTCATGAACTTGTCCTCTTCCAAGATAAGAGTGGCCCAGCCCATTAACAAAACACTGGCATAGCTCAGCTCTCTATATGCTTGTCTTCTCTGCTCCCTGCCAGTCCAACATAACAGGAAAGCACAACCTGTTTATATCAAAACAGACTCCGTCACTCCCCACCCCAGTCATGAGCCAAAACCCTTGAAATGGAAGAGTTTCCTAGCTCTGAATAAGGGTTGTTCTATTAGTCATTTCAGTGTTTAAAGAGCAAGAGTCAGAAAAAGCAAGAGAGATTCAGAAATAATGTGACCTGGAGATAGTAGAGTCAGAGAGGAAAAGAGAAACTTCACCAAAGAAAAAATATTGCTAGCAAGTATACAAATAATTCCTTAAACACAGAGCGGCCCAGTAAATGTGTACATGGTGAATTAAGAGCTTTGGCTTGCACCAATCTGACCTGGTATAGCACTGGCACATTCTAGTTATATGACTTGAGACAAGATATTTCATTTTTCTGAGCCTTAGTATTTTCATTTGTAAAATATAGATAATAGTTACTATACAGAGCTTTTATGAAAAGTCCTTAACACACTGTTTGACACACAATAGAAGTTCAGTTAAAGGTATTCTTTAGCCAAAGCACTAGGCTTGCAACTTCCATGTTTTCTAAGATGCCCCAACTTTATATTTTGCATTTTCATAAATCTAAATCTTAAATGTTTATTAAATAACTAGAAATATATGAAAACTGTGCTGGCAAAAAGTCACAAAAGATTAAGTTTTTCCAGAATAGTCCTAAGGAAAAGAGGATGAAGAATAGATGATACAAGAAAATGTGTATTTTACTAAAATATGTAGAAGCCTGAAGAATCTAGAGGAGTTCTCTCTGTAGGATATTCCCCAATACAAACAAGAGGATCTATTATTCAGGTGAAAATGCCCAGCACATAGTTGGATAGATTGATCCAACACACAGAAAAGGTCTTAGTGCTTAGCTACACATAGCATTTTGGAGCCATTTACCAATATCTATCCAAAGAGAGGTCATCCAAGAAAAGTACATAAAAGTAGACAAAAAGTCACAGGATAAGACACTGTAAATGCCAATGCTTAAAGGCAGGGCAAAAAGAATAAACAATGAAAGAGACAGAAAGAAAATGCTTCAGTGAAAAGGATTAAAGACTATTTGGTATTCATTGGCTATGATATTAGATAATTCATTCATTTGTTTATTCAGCTTACATTTATATTGTGTTTACTATGTTGGGCATAATGCTAGGTAGGGATATGGTGAAGAACAAGACAACCCAGACTCTACCAGCATGTAGCTTACTTGTCTGGGAGATACTTCAGATATAAACAAATAATAGAACAAATTCACTAAGAGACCTTTCAAATAATCAGTGGGGACAAAAACCAGACTTAATGGTATAAAAGACAATGAAGACAGTGGAAATGAACTCTTTCAACAAGCTTAGCCGTAAGGTAAGAAGAGAGGGGCTATAGGGTCAGTGTTGTGGAAAGATTTCAAGCATTACATGAAGGTAGGGGACTCCTAAAGATGATATTCAATTATTTTCTCATCGATTCCTAGGATTTTCAAAATCTAAATAATAGTAAGAGTCATGGTCTATTGGCTGTGATGGAAGTAGCTGCCCGAGCAGATTGACTGTCCTTTTGTGTCTTCAGAGACTGTGGGCCTGGGCTCTGTCCCCATGGTCCCCTCACAGCATATGTTCTCTTCGGCATTAGCCTCAGAACATACAGCAAGCTCTTTAATTAATGCTCAATACACTCTACACGTTAGCAAATATCACTGTGTCCCCTACGAAACTCAAAGCATCTGGTAGACTTATGTCTCCCTCACAATCCTGCTTGTTTCCTTTATAGTCAAAAGGCACAAATCACATTCTCTTAACTTTGCCCAAAAATCATGGTAAACCCTGTCTTCAAACACTCCTTGGCATTCAATCTCTTTATTAAGAACCATACAATTTATGAGAACCATAAAATTCATGGTTCTCAGCCTTAGTGTCTTTCATGACAAAAAATATATATATATGGGAATTTTTGTGCCATACACAGAGGGATTAAAAAGTAAATGCTAGCTTTTAATATATATAAAAATCACAAATCAAATAAAAATGTATTGTCACTATTCCATTAAGTTGGTTATCCCTTCAGCTTTGCATTGTAATTTGAATTAAACATTTTTACACAAATCAAGTTCATGTATCTACCCTCCTAAGGCAAGATCCTTTCATGTGTCAATATGCAGGCAGTTTGGCTTTGCCTGGCATTAAGCTACACTTCTTACATCTTACTTGACAAAATGTACGCTATAATCCTTCATCTCAGGAATCCATCTTCCAGATACCATTGTAACACTATGGGCAATCGACCTGTGGAAGTTTGCTGGAACTCTAGTCTGCCATGATACACAGGTTAAATGGGCAATTTAAGCTCTGCTGTAAGCAAAATATACTTGAGAGTTCAAAATAAGGAAAGAATTTTCCAAATCATAAATATAATTGCTTGTATATATTTTGGTTGAAACGCAGAGACAAATAACTGAGGAAAATTTCTTCACTTCCCACAGAACACAAGGGCCTGTAGCTGCCTGTACAACCCCTAAAGCATCTGGAGGTACTTAGCATAGTAGTTGATATTTTAGTTTTCCTAGGACAATGTCACTTTATGCCTATTGTCCAAGTATCTCAGTGTTCCAATGATAGCATCTCCTTTCTCTCTCAAACATGTCCTAATTTGAACAAAAAATTGTTTGATTATCTCAGGCAAAGAGCATCCCAAACCTTCTAACCAACGAAAAGGCCTAAATTATTTTTCCAAATTTTTAGCCAGCTTGAAAATCACATAACTATTGTTACAAAGACACCTTTCTCTAAAATATGAGTTAATGGAAGCCATCACCTTTGAGGGGAAAAAATGCACCTTTTTTCTATTGATTTTAATATTTTAGAAAAGTCCTGAGATTACCAAAGGCACTAAATCAGATATTGTTAGGTGAAACAAATGTGTCTGGCTTTAACCATCTTGTGGGTTTTGATCTGCCTGTACTAGACTCTAGCATTCATACTTATACCCCTCATTGAACAGATATTCCATTAAATCACATGCTAACCTGAGTGGAAAGTATGAATTCTGCCATTTGGTAAAATCTTGAGGCCATCTGAATTGTCATTTTGTGCATTAAATGTAGGGCTATCGACTTTAATTACATCTTATTAGCATCCTTTCTATTCCACTTCAGTCTTTCTTCATGCTTGCAGCCCTGAACCTTTAAAGAGCAGTTATTCCATGCAGTTACTTGCTTTTTACTTCATTCGTACAAATACTCAGAACTGTGAATAGCACTCCCCCCATCTTTTCTCAGACCCTACCCAGTGGTTTCTGGATACTGCCCTAATCTAGAATGCCTGCTATTTCTCATCACCCTTTGTTAACAGCCTTCTAAGTGATTTTTTTTGAGACAATGAGATTCTGTTTTTAGCCAAGCTAATTTCACTAAAATTTGCAAGTAAAATTTCATGAGAGCTATATCAAATGTTTTATTAATTACCAGATATACATTCCACACTCTCCAGTAATTTCATGCCCTTTTTAATGTACTAGAGAACTTACTTTATTCAAGCCCTTTCTTTAATATATATGTAAAATATTTCCTCTTCCCCTTTAACCTCCCTGCTGTTTTCTGATGGTAATAGATCATGCCATTTGATATGACCATAGAGCTGTGTTCTGCTTTTCTCTTTAAAGAATTCAAATGAAAGTGACCAGAATGGCTTAAAAATCATCTTGAGGTCAACTGAAGGAAATAGAAATACTTGGCCTGTCCAAAAATGATTAAGTACAAACATAAGATCTGCCTACAGGTATCTGAAATATTGTCAACCTGAAGCATTGAGAAGCAGAACCAGGACCAAGAAATAAGATTTATAGTGGCAGAATGTACCTCAACATAATTTGTTCATTATTTCAGCAAACAGTTCATTGAGAGCCTTCTAAATATAAAGTGTTATTTTGGACCTGCAGAGGATGCAAAGAAGGATTAATTAAATGTCCTGCTCTCAGTCTTTTACAACCTAGTATTGGCACATTATGCATGAGAATAAATACAGTTGTGCAGCTCTGAAATGGACTGAGCCTTGAAGCGAGGAACAGTTAGCTGGTCACTAGAGAGATACAGGTAAAAGCTGAAGGACCAGCTGTCAGATATATTGTAGGAAGGATTCCTGTATTGGGTGGATATTTACTTATTTATTCTCTGCCTTTTTTCAGAAAGGCCTCCTAATCTAGATTTTTCCTACTCCTAAGCTATTTCATGAGTGAGAGATATTAGCTTAGGGTCTTCCTTTATCAGTAAGCCAGCATTTCCCCCAGAATCACTTGGCCATTGAGGAACTAGGCAAAGAAATGAAACACTAGACACATAGGGCAGATTTTGGTAACAATCTTTCGTATGCTTTTATCTATTCCAGATATTGAGATTTGATGGTTTGTTCTAAAGTACCTGCTTAGACAAATACTTGAGTTTAATATATATATACATATATAACAGATATACTTGTGGTTTTCTGCAGAAGTCCGAGACTATAGAACCCTGTTCCATGTACATTAGTTTGATGTTACTCAGATACCATATGGAATTATTGCCTACAAAGGAATGTTACTCAACATTAATGTAGGTACATATACTACTCAACATATATTGTAGCCTCATGTATTTGTCCAAGCAGGTACTTTAGAACAAACCATCATATCTCAATATTTGGAATAGATAAAAGCATACGAAAGTTTGTTACCAAAGTCTGCCCTATGTGTCTAGTGTTTCATTTCCCAAGGAAGAGAAAAAATCAGCTAGACTCTCTCAGTTTATCATTTGGTATTTCAAGTGATTAAGACAGGGGGAATGTTAACAGAGCCATTAGAAAGCATGACTATCACATCCGCAAGGGCTGAAGAGATGGGTAAAGTATTAATGTGGCTAAATAAGGCCTAGATCAAGAACCCTGGACTCATGGAGGGATGAAATTAAAGCACTTAGGTGGTTGCTCCTTCTGAACTTACCACACTGATATCCAGTTCCTCTGGATTCTCTCAGCTTTCTCCAAATACCAAATCTCACAAAAAGATGTGACAATGGTCCCGATGGGCTGTAAAAAAAAAATCTGTCCCCCTTCATCTTTAATAGGGTAGGAAGCTTATATATACCCGGCCTAGCTGGATTTTCAACACGAGATCATGGTATTTTTATTCTGAAGGGTTAGAATGATAAGCCAGGCAGGAGTGCCTTTGAGTCCAGTCAGCACACACACACACACACACACAGTCAATCCTGGACATGTTCTTTTCCTTACACTACTTACTGCAAAGCTGTTAAGTCTCTGAAAAACTATATCAAATACCAAACAAACCCCTAAAAGATGGCACAATTGAAAAGGAATGCTGAAAGCAGCCAGTCAATGCCTGAAGCCCAAAATCTTTGTCAGCACAGTTGCTTTTTTCATCATCTCCTAGATCATAAGTTCTTTACGAGCTGTGAAAGGTGTCAGAAAGACAGTCTACTTCAAAAGTTAGGCAAAGTCTGTGATATCAGAATGCTTACTCTTCCCCAAGCCCCTTTAGGGGAGCCAACACACACACACACACACACACACACACACACACACACACACCCTTGAAGACCTAATACACAATCATTTACAGAGATTTAAAACAATGTCTAAAAGATATCTTATCTCTAGGTAAAAAAAAAAAAAGAAAACATAATTTTAGGAAAAAAACACCTCATTTTTTCTTCTGCCTTCTCCAATCTGCCATGGGAGAATCACACTGAGGTCCTTATTTTTGACTGCTGAATCTTCACTTAAAGAAGACAACAAACATAATACTTGCTTTTCCCTTATCAGTGATAAGAAAAGGGGTAGGAATAATTTTAAATTTCAGAAAACACTACCGTCATTATTATTTGGTTCGGGAATTTATTATTTTGTTAGATCACAGCTAACCAGGACTTATTTTCTGGTGTGATAAGTCTGGTTCCTAGGAGTCAATGAGAAACAAAATAAAATAGGAATCTCTTTGTCAAATGTTAAGAGAATTTGTTGATTTCCTGGTATCCTCTACTATGCCATGGGAGTTAACCAATATATTGAACCAAGAGTGACTTAGAGAGAAAAGAAAAACTTTTAAAAAGATTTTATGAGTGGCATAACTTCTAAGGTCCCTCACCACTGTTCCCTCCTCCCGATTTAAGGGCACTGCTCTATCTATATCCATAATGGAGAAGGGCACACTGTAGTCTGTGAAAAATCTTATTGAAATAGATAGCAATCTTCACTCTTTACCCTAGAAAGTTGTTTCACTATCCTCCAATTTCTCAGTAGATCATAACAAGAACCCTTGGTATCCCCAGAATCTTCAAAAATCTTCAATTTGCATACCAACTAGGAGGAAGAATAAATTTTATTCAAAGGCAATATTTTTAATTCAATTACCTGATATGGAAAAACAAAACTAGAGATTAAGAGAAAGTTATCAGATCTGAAAGTTTTCAAATCCCTGGTTTAGTGGGAAAAGTATAGCTTTGAAGTTAAACAAAACAGGATTCTAATCTTACCCTTGCTAATTGTGTCTCTGAGCTCCAGTCCATCTTTTTTAAAGGGATAATATTATACACCTTGTAAGGAGTTGAAGGAGAAGATAATTAATTTAGCATTAATTTTAACATTTTTCTCCTTTCTACTATAAGCATTTAGAGCTATAAATCTCTCCTAGGAATTATGTCAGTTGCAACCCATAAATTTTGATATGCTGTGTGTTAATTTTCTTTCAGTTAAAAACATTTTCCAATTTTCCTTGTGATTGTTTCTTTGACCCATGATTTATTTAGAAGTGCGATTTTTTTTTCCAAATATTTGGAGACTTTCCAGTTATTTTCTCATCAATTTTCAAGTTCAGTTGGTTGTGATTATCTAACATACTCTCAATTATTTTTAATTAATTTAAACTTGTTCTATGACTCAGAATTTGATCTTTCTTGGAGAATGTTCCATGTGAGCTTGAAACTAATGTGTATTCTTCAGTTGTCAGGTACAGTGTTCTATAAATACCAATTAGGTTGAATGAGTTTACAGTGTTGTTCAAACCCTCTCTACCCTACCTGCATGTACCACTTACTGAAAGGGGAATATTGAAATCTATAACTACAATTGTGAAATTATCTACTAATATTTCTCCTTTCCTTTCCACCAGTTTTGCTTCCTGTATTTTGAAACACTGTTATTAGGCTCATACATATTTTGAATTGTTGTATCTTAATAAATTAACCATTTTATCATTACATAATATTTCTGTGTCTCTTTCAATAATCTTTATCTGGTATTTGCATAGCATAACTTTCTTTCATCCTTTTAATTTTAACCTATTTATATCTTCATGTTTAATGTGGCCTTCTTGTATCGAGCATATACTTAGGTTTGGTTTTAGGTCTTTCAGTGATTTTTTTAGATTTTTATTGATTTCAGAGAGGAAGGGAAAGAGAGAGAGAGAGACAGAAACATCAATGATGAGAGCGAATCAATGACTGGCTGCCTCCTGCATGCCTGGCACCTGGGACTGAGCAGGCAATCCGGGCATGTGCCCTGACTGGGAATCAAACCATGACCTCCTAGTTCCTAGACTGATGCTCAACCACTGAGCCATACTGGCTAGACAGGTTTTGTTTGTTCTTTTTATCCAGTCTGAGACTATTTTTTAGATGAAATGATTTATTTCAATTAAAATGATTTTTTATGATTGATTTTAAGTCTAATATCATAGAAATTTTTGGCTCTGCTTGTTGCTTATTCCTTAATTCTTTCATTTCCTGTTTCATTTTAATTAATTAAGACTATTTAGCAATATACCTTAACTTGGAATGCTTTATCAGCCATAACCTGCTGTTGTTTAGAGATCTCTCTAAGATTTAAAATATATTTTAATGTATCAGATTCTATATTCAAATGGTATTATATCACTTCTGTTAACATCATAGCACTTCATCCTATATAATAAAAGGCTAATATGCAAATTGTCCCCTCCAGCGGGAGTTCAACCCACCAGGAGTTCAACCACCCGCTATGACGTGCGCCAACCACCAAGGGGCAGTGTGAAACAATGCAGCCATTGGAAGGAAGGCCTGGCCAGCAGCCAAAGGCCCCAATCGGCCCTGATTGCCGGCCAGGCCTGGGGACCGTCCCATGCATGAATTTCATGTACTGGGCCTCTAGTTTATAATAAGTTATAAAGTATACTTCTATTTTCAACCCCACCCATTCTTCTATTATTTTTATGTTTTATTTTTGTGCATATTACAAGCATGTCTAAGTACATTAAGTACATTTTATCATTTTTATAGACAAATATAATTAAAATACTTTTAAAATAAGCAAAAAACATTAATTTACCTACTGACCCTTCCCATTGCACTTCTTTCCTTTATATAAACCCCAATTTCCATTTTGTATCATTTCCCTTCAACCTGAAGATCGTCCTTTATCACTCCATATAGTGCAGATCTACTGTTGGCAAATTCTTCTTTTTTTTCCTAAAAATGCCTTTTATATTAGCTTTCATTAGCCTTCATATTTGAAGAATATATTCCTCTACATAAAGTTCTAGGTTATAATTTTTTTTCAGTCCTTTAAGTGTGTCTTCTGGCTTGCACTTTTTCCTAATGAGTAGATGGAATCATTCTTATTACTATTGCTCTGTATGTAATATGCTATTTTTTCTGGTTGCTTTTAATATTTTCTCCATCAATTTTTAGCAGTTTGATCACAATGTTCATGTATATGACTTATTTGAGTTCATCTTTCTTGCTTTTTCAATCTTCATAATTATGTGCTCTATACTTTTTTCAAATTCAAATTTTTCAACCCTGATATCTTCAAAGTTATTTTTTCTGCCCCCAAATCTCTTTCTCTCCTATTTTGACTCCAAATTATACAGACATAAGAGCACTTATATATGGTCAGGCATAGTCTGACAAATCACCGAAGCTCTGTGCATTTATTTCAGCATTTCTTCTTTGAACTTCAGTTTGTATATTTTGTCATTTTCTACTAATTTGCAGTTAAAAATCTGCTATTAATCCTATCTGGTATTTTTTTTTTCAAATTTTAAGAGAGGTTTTTTATTAGATAATATTGAATTGGTAATGTTCTTTCATGTGATAATAATGGTATTTTGGAAATATAGGGGAATGGCTTTATTCTGAGGTGATACAGGCCAAAGTATTACAGAGTGAAGTGCCATGTCTACAACGTTTTGTGAACAATAAATTAATTTTTAAAAAGCAAAGGAGACAAAATATTGAGACAGAGAGCATTCATTATACTCTTCTTTCAACTTTTTGTACGCTTGAAATTTTTCAAAAATGAGGGGGTTGGGGAGAAGTAAGCTACCTGAGCTCTGATGTGAGCCAAACGTGAGGCCCATAGACAAGACAGCCTTGCGGTCCCGTGTGGTCTGGGAGCCTGCAGCGATGTGAGGCTGGCTGTGGCTTACAGAGCTTGAGGCTGTGTTGGGGCCGTGTCCACAGCTGAGGCTCTGGTCTGGAGTCCCTGGGTGTGATATAGGCCACCGTGCCCCATACAGGTTCTGTGCACTCAGGGGGCAACCAGCCCCTGGGCCATATTGGCAAGCTCAGGAACTCACACAAGACGCTATCCACACCTCCCTGCCCAATTATATAGGGCCATGTCATGGCGCGGATCATCCCGCTCGGCCTTCTCTAACCTCTGGGTGGGTCCCTGGAGGTGGTGCTGGACTGGAACAAACAGCATTGGATCCCATGATGATCTCCATGAGGACATCCAGAAAAGCAGGCCAGACCGAGGCTGGGCATGGAGGCAGCGGGGAGCAGGAGGTCCGTGCTTTTTGTGAGGCCTCCCCTGACCAGCTCCATTGAAATGAATTATATCAAGTTACATAGGAGTAGCTCATTTCCCTCACATCCCTGTAATCACGTTACATGTATATAATGATGCCACAGTCTCAATCCAGAGACCGAAATAAAAATGTCACTAGGGCCCTGACCGGTTTGGCTCAGTGGATAGAGCATCGGCCTGCGGAATGAAGGGTCCCAGGTTCAATTCCTGTCAAGGGCATGTACCTTGGTTGCGGGCACATCCCCAGTGGGGGGTGTGCAGGAGGCAGCTGATCGATGCTTCTCTCTCACCGATGTTTCTGGCTCTCTATCCCTCTCCCTTCCTCTCTGTAAAAAAATCAATAAAATATATATTTTTAAAAATGTTACTAGGGATAGATAGTGATTAAGGAGTGAGCCCCTCACCCACAGAGAGGCTTCCAGCAGCAGAGCCCACCAGACTGGCCTGGCTCTATCCGCTGCAGCCTCCCCTCAGACCAACAGAATCCTGGGTGTAAATGGAGCAGAAAGCAGGGTCCCAGGCTCAGCCTGAGAATTCAGCAGGACCCAGAAAGGGACGACTGGATGGTGATGTGTTCGGGTTCCATGTGAGGCACTCCTTTGATCAGATGGACACATGTCATGCTGCAGAGAGGCCCAGGGGTCTGTGCATCTGAGGCTACAATGCTATGGAGAGGCCTATCTGGTATTTTTTATTTCAAATATTATGTTTTGCATCTATATATCCCATTAGGATCCTTTTTAAAATCTTTATTTCTCTATTATAATTATTTTCCTAATTATTGATATACATATTTCCTTTATATAATTAAATGAAATTTTAATAACCATTTAAAAGTCCTCATCTAATAATTCTATCAGACCTATAATTTGGGACAGGTTTCTATTAAAGGATTATTCTTCTGGCTATAGGAATATATTGTTCTGCTTTGCATCTCATATATATTGCTTATATTACAAATATAATAGATGCTACATTCTTGTACATCTGGATTTTGTTGAATGCCTGAATAAAAATATTGGGTTTTATTCCAGAAGGTAGCGCATTTAATAGTAGTCTGCTTAATCCTTTTAAACCATTACTTTGTCAGAGTGATTCTAGAATATCATTTACTCTAAGGCTAAAGTAATCCTACTTCTGGAGCATGACCTTTCTAGGTTCTCTACTGAATGCCCAGGTATTCAACAGATCTATCTACTCTGGAGAGATCATGAATGTCTCCCAGCATGCACCAGCTCTGGTCACCTCACAACTCCCCTATAGTTGTTCTTTTTTCAGTAGTTGTTCTTTGCTGGGCCATGTGGAATACATAACACTTGTCTCTCCAGTTCCCCTTCCACTCCATAAATTACAGTTTCCTCATTTGCCCCAAACTCTGCATTCTAAATACTCAGCTCAATGATAACACTAGGTTCTTTTTGCGTTCTTCTGCATTGAGTCTAGAGAGTGGTTCCAGACAAAAATTTCCTGCCTTGCAGTAGTGGTACAGATGTCTCATTGATGGCATTTAGAGTGGTCCTAGAATATCATTTACTCTAGGGCTGAATTTATCCTACTTCTAGAGCATGATCTTTGTAGGTTCTCTACTGAATGGCATGGCTATCATATTCTCTATCATTCTATTCTAGATAAAATTTTCAAGGCCAGCTTAATACAACTCATTTGCCTTCCACTGTGCTTTGTAAAAGCTCTAGCCAGATGTTCTTTACCAAATTTGGTCTTGTAAGCACTTTATATTGTAGAAAAGCCATTTTATCCTTTGTACATTGATAATTCTCATTATATTCTTCAGAAGACTGCAGTTGGTTTTGGGATAAGAAGATGAGCTGGAGACAAGCCTTCCAGTAGGTAATTAATCATTGTAATCAGCGCTCATAGCCATTCACAGAAGGTGAGAGAGTCAAGTAGAGAAAGAAGTGACTATACCATCTTTTCAGGGTTATTACAAATCCTGCTAAGGTTATACTCATTAAAATTGCTATTAACTTTTCTTCCCCCATCAGGATAGTTAATTAATTCTTCCTCATATTTTAACATTAAGGCAATTAAGGGAGAGAATAAGAGTTAACATGGCCAAACATGGATTTCCTTAGGAAGTTGTTAGAAGAGCTTCCTAAAAGGCATATAAAAATGGAACTTGAGTACATTATAATGAGCCCCAGCTTAAAAGGCAAAAGCCAGTGGCCAATAAATATTTTATACCAGTGTCCTGGTGCACGGATTCGTGCACACTGAAAGGAAATTAATTAGAAGAAACATTTTAATATCGCTATTTGCGTCTTGCTAATGAAAAGAAAATAAGATTCTACCAAGTCTCCTATCTACCTACTCCAGGACTTCTGAGAGGATCAAAAGAGATGAGGCATGGGAAAATGCTTCACAAACATTTGGTTAAACTGTAAAATGTTTGCACCTGGCTATAAAGCAAGTCAGGTTCCTGGGCTGAAGAAACTCCAAGGATGCTAGTCGCTAGGAAGAGGAATCCGGGCATTGCTATGTGATGTCATTACCCGGCACCCACAGCCACCATTTCTGGGCTGGGCTGGGCTGGGCTGGGCTG
Source organism: Myotis brandtii (assembly GCF_000412655.1). Lineage (NCBI taxonomy): Eukaryota > Metazoa > Chordata > Mammalia > Chiroptera > Vespertilionidae > Myotis > Myotis brandtii. Next base: position 224,148 of record NW_005362439.1, read on the forward strand.
TGGGCCGCATTTTGTGCCATGGGGTCTTATGAATGTTGTCTGCAATTTGGTGGGGTGTTGCTCTGTGGTGGTGGCGGGGCCTGTGTTCCAGTTGGGGGAAGCCGAGTATTGGTTTGTCAGAGCCAGGTCTATAGTGCCATTTATTTTTAAATGGCCAGTGAGCATCATGGCAGCTCCTGCGTTGAGTGTCTGCCCCCTGGTGGTCAGTGCACATCATAGCTACCGGTCAGATGGATGGACACTTAGCCTTTTATATATATAGATGTTTTTGTTGATTTCAGAGAGGAATGGAGAGGGAGAGAGAGATCAAAACATCAATGATGAGAGAGAAGCATTGATTGGCTGCCTTCTGCATGCCCCACACTGAGGATCAATCCCACAACCTGGGCACATGCTCAACCACTGAGCCACCAGGAAGAACCTGAGCTCTTCAACACTATCTGCTTCTCTACGATTTATGAGCAATGAGTGTTAGAGGACACACGTGATTTTAGGCAGTATCCTAGGCACTGAGGTATCAGGAGTGTCTGGGTCTAAGAACACATAGTCAAATGTTGATTGTCAGATGCTGCATGACATCATGGGAGAGCCCATGAGACCAAGAATGAGACTCCAGAGAACAAAAGTGAATATATTATGCCTTTCCCTGCCCAGGTCATGCCTCATCCTACTGCTATGATCAGATATGCATTGGTATGGTGATGGAAGTGGCTGATCTAGAATGGACAGTGAATGATGTTGCAATGAGACCTCTTTGCATAACCTATTGTGAATATTTATTTTTTGAGCCTCATTTGAGATGTCCTGTTATCTAATGCCAGAATTCAGAAACCAAAATTTATGATGTTAAAAAAAATTCTTAAATTAAACAAGCCAAATTGATCCATCTTTATTACATTGTTCTGGTGACTCCAATAAGCCCAGAACTACTGATGAGGATGAATAAAAGGTCTTCAGTACCAGTAAAACAAACAGCTGTGGGTAACTGGAGCTCCTCTTCTTCATGCATTTAATCATATTAGTATTAGTTGCAAGTATGAAGGGTACTGTATACAAAAATAAATACCTAGATAAAATCCTGAAGATTCAGATGCAATAGATGAAGCCCAGATATTTATATTTTTTAAGCTTCATTGTGATTTTGATATCCAGCCAAGGTAGAGAATTGCTTTAGATAAGTGAGGGGAATGCATTGGTGTGGGAAGTAGAGGGCTGTGGGTCACATGAAGAATTACCCAATCTGGTTTGGGAGTTGCAATGCAGGTGACTTTCTGGTAGATGTGGAATTCAAGCTGAGACTTGACAAAGGGGGAGAGGTAAGTAGCTAAGAGAAAACACAGGAAAGAGTGAAAACCTATAGGGCCCAAATAAGTATACCTGGCAGGAGCTAATTATGACTAGAGTTTTGAGTGAGGCATGAGCAGAGCTGAAATCATTAGCTAAAGGAGGTCCCCAGTGGGAAAGTTGAATAAAAGAAATCCCCAAACTTATGCCTGGGCACACTTACAAGAACTCAGTTGGCTTTTATTGATTCCAACCATAAGAATGAATAAGTTACGTACAAACTCCTGCTCTCCCTTACACTACTACCTATAGCCCGACACACACCTCAGAAAAATGAGGTCTGCCCAGCTAGCTGTGTCTCATGGACTTGTTGAGAGCAGGTCTGACTTTCTTTAAGAGACCAGAAGGTATGAAAAAACAACGTCTCTCACTTAACAAAATGTTGTTCTAAATAATTTCTATAAATTTATCCCACTTCCTCATTTACTTATTTAAATCTCTTCCATAATAATCATGTCTGTATGGGAAGCCATTTGTGGCAGAGATATGCATTTTAAAATTAAATCTTAATTATACAATACATGAATATATTTTCTGTATAAATAATTAAAACACTAGACATAAATTTTCTTTAACCTCTCAGCCTATCTTGATTTCTTCCTCAGGTGTAACCACTGTTAACAATTTACTGTGTTTTTTCAGACTCTTTGTATATGTAGTCAGAGAAAACATGAAGCATTCTTTTGTAGGTTTTTTTAAAAAAATATACAGAAATAGCAGCATATTGGACTGCTGATTTTTTTCACACAGTAGTTTTTCTTGGAGATTGAGCAATACTTTGTGCAAAATAAATGCTGAATAAACAAATAAATCATGAATAAATGAATAAATAAATGATAATTTCAAAGATTAATGATTTCAGGCCCCTCGAGTAAAGCAGACTTAAGTGTGAATCTTGCCTTTACTACTTACAAAAACTTTAACTTTGGGTAAATCATAACATCTCTTAAGCCATTTCTTTACCGTTGAAGTGGAGCTATTATTTATCTCATAGGATTATTGTAGCAAAGTACCTAGAACAGTGTCTTTCCTAAGGGGAAAAAAATGTTGATTTTATTTCTGCCTCATCTTCATTCTCTCATAATGTATTTTTCTTTCATGTATTTTTTTTATTTCAGAGAGGAAGGGAGAGGGGGAGAAAGAGACAGAAACATCAATGATGAGAGAAATGTATTTTTTTTATTTCAGAGAGGAAGGGAGAGGGGAGAAAGAGATAGAAACATCAATGATGAGAGAGAATCATTGATTGGCTGCCCCCTGCACGCCCTCTACTGGGGAGCAAGCCTGAAACCCCAGCATGAGCCCTTGCCCATAATCAAACCCGGGCCGACGTTCTATCCACTGAGCCAAACCAGCTATCATCTCTCATAATGCTTGATAGAACATTCTTCTCCTTCCAACTGGACAGGTGATTCATGATCTACCAGGAAAATCTTTCAAATGCCTCCTGGAAATGTCCACCTTGGTCTCCCAATCAGTGTGTCCAAACTCATGATGTTCTATCACAAATAGGTCTCTTCTGATGGAACCTGTGTCTACTCACTAGGTCACATGGCCTCATTTTTGCACCTCAGCCATTCATAACACACCCTGGCCTTCTCCAGCCAGCTCTGCAGTGCAGATCCTCATTAGATTTCTGAAAGTAGAGCCTTAACCTTGTAACTGACCAATCATTCTCCAGCATCTTATCTACTTAGCCCAACTCTTCGTTAGCACTAATTGCCGATAACTGAAGAGAAGAGTCAGCATCGTCAGCTTGGCGCTCAGGGCTTTTCACCATTTGTCCCCAAATGGTGCTTCCAAATTTGTTTTCCATTTCCCATATAACAATAGCTCCAACAAAACAACTGTTCTCTGTTGACTGTTTCCCTGTGATTTCCTGTCTCTTTCTTTGCTCATGATCTCCTACGCTTTCTTCCACTCATCTCTGCACATTTAATTCCACCAAGACAAAATAGAATATAGTGAATTTAAACACAGAGTTTAAAGCCAAACATATCTGAGTTCAAGGCCTAGTTCCATCCCCAATTAAATATATGACATACCTTTTTAATGTCTCTTTTGCTCACATTAACAGAGATAGTAAGAAAAACTACTTCACAAGATTTGAATAAGAAACGGATACATACACACACACACACACACACACACACACACACACACACACACACAGAATTAGACAATGGTGCTAGGTAATCCTCAAGTGTCACTATCAATATTATTTAACATTAACTTCAGGTGCCATTGCTTCCATAGGGCCTTCCTGATCCTGCAAGATGTTATTTCAGAAAAGTAATCGCATTTCCTCTGTGCCTCTTGTAAGGTATTTACAACTTTATATCTTACTGTGTAGTGACAGTTCCCCTGATTACAGTTTTTTAACTCAAAACACAATAGGATTTCCAAAGGATTTTCAAATCTATCTCATTTGTACAAGAAGTCTCAGAGAAAGTAGTTTCAATGCAGAAAGCAGATGTTACTAAAACATTCTGATCTTTTATGGGGAAGACATATTTGAAATCAGAAGTGTATTAAAAACTCAAAACACAAGGCCACTGCACAGATATGAACTCCAGCCTTTTTGCAGATAAGAACTGGATTCCTTTTTAAGCTCACCTATGACATTGAACACAAGAAGACAGTCACAAAATTTATATGAATGAAGCCCTATTTACAGTAAAGAATGAAGTAAACAGCAATACCCTAACATTGAATGTTCAATCAGATGTTCTTTCCAATATTAACTGTATCTCTTTAAATCCTCTAACTGATCAGAAAATAACATTATGTGAGACAAAGTTCACAAACGGGGCAAAGGTTTATCTGACTGGGTAGACGGATAAATTTATTTTCACAAAGCTTCTCTAGCTATGTATCTATGCAAACTGTGATTGGGTCCCAATGACCCTTGAAATTCATGCTAACTTCACATTTAGCCCCAAAGCCATAACTATGTGGAGTAGTATTTTAAAGGAATGATTGGTAAAGCCATTCATCATCAAAATAATCAGACTTTCCTTATGTGACTAGGTAAGATTTAACTTTTGTACACTGAGGTTTTTTGGTTTAATTTTTTTAAAGAAAATTAGTCAAAGATCATAACAGCATTTTAAATATTACCTTGACTCTCTTCATTCTTTGTGCTTCCTGTTCATAAGCACTAAATGGGAATCAGTGCTCAGAATGTTCTACTGCAGAGAGATACGTCCTGCAAGATTTCAGAACCTGGAACCATAGAGCAAGTATGTCTCCTGGAACAGAGGAAAGAAAGCAGCAATGAACATTTGTGGGGTAATAGAAACATTCCGGAACAGTTTGTACCATGAGTTTATTAGAAAATAAGAATCATTAGTACACATTATTCATAGTAAATTACATATAATTTATTTACAGCATGTAATTTATACATATATACTCATTGTTCATAGTAAATTACATATAATTTATAATTTATTTACAGCATGTAATTTATACATATATACACACACATGCATATAACCTATGTGTGCATGTATGATTTCCTTGGCTCCCCTACACTACTGTGTAATATGCTCTATTTTATATTACATTATACTACTATATTAAATCATATTTTTTCATATTCATAATATATTATGGTAATGCTACAATATATGTATTTATTAGTAGTACATGATTCATAATATCACAATCATCATTATGAGAACAACGCCTATAAACTACTTTATATTTTTCTGAATAAATGCTTTAAAATCTAAATCCTGGGAAAAGGGATGGCCACCTTTAAAAACTAAGAACTAGATTTCAACAGAGCCTATAGAAGCTAATGAAAAAGTGTTAGTAAGTACCCTTATTTTATCGAGTCCTTCCTCCCATGGGGAGGAAGTTTGGCAGAAACAGCAAGTCAGGTATTAAAAACAATTTCGCTGACTACAAAAACAATACAGCTATGCTAGGAAGTGCACTGTGTAAGTACACAATCATTTCATTCCATTCCTGACCCACAGAACAGAGTGATGGCAGTAGAGGACAAAACCAGTTAGGACCTCTCTTGAGACTCAAATTTTTAAAAAACAACAATAATTCTGGGACGGTCCCTTCACTAGGACAATTAGAAATGGCAAAAGAATCACTAAAGGTACTTTTAAATTCCAGGAATGGCTGCCCTGCAGATAAGCCCAACGGCTAGATATCCACACTGTAGCAAAAGAAATAATAACAGTTCAATATTTAAAGCAGAAAATGTATATATTACGTGTTGAGAAAATGAAAGATGAGTGGAAAAGGTGCCAAACTGTACTGAAGCTTTTATATTTCCCTGGAATATTGCTCTAAATTGTGTATAAATGCATTGCCTGCTAGAGATTAGTTCATTGCTATGCTTCTTTAAAGATAATTGCATTTTCATACAAAAAGCATCATTTTTTGAGCTAAAAAGAACTAGAAAATTACCTAACCTTACACTCTCAGTTTGCAAATAAATAAAAGTAGACTTCCTGCATATTTCTGTTTTTTCCAATGTCACCCTGCTAGAGATGAGTTTGGAAGCACACGCTTTAGGTTACACACTATTTATCTTTGAGTGGCTTTCTGTACAGACCTAGGTCCCCAATCATCAGCTATGTGATCTTGAGCAGGTCCTCAGTTTCCTCATCAAAGGATGATAAGTGTATTTGCCTCGTAAGATTAAAGGAATCTTCATAAAATTTACATATATGCTCTACACAAAGACACCTAAAATATCTGGTATGTAATAAGTGTCCAACAAGGACTACTATAATTATTATTGTACTGAGTTCCAAAACTCCATCAAACCCAAAGGGGATGCCTTCCACTTACATCAATGTTTCTCAGCCCAACTTCATATAAAAATATCCTAAAGAGCTCCTTTGAAATATCCTAAAGAACCCTTATCCCAAACATAATTTATCAAAAATTCTAGGGTAAACATCCTGGGATTATATACTTTTAAAATAAATTCTCTCAGAGAATTTTGGTGTGGTATAGTTAGTACTGGCTCACAGATCAGCATTTGGGAACTACTGGTCAGACTACATCCAGGAACATCTCTCTATTCAGAGACATCTAAATGCACACCCACATGGAAAGCCTAGCAGTCTAGAAAGAAATAAAAGAGTCATAAAAAATAGCCACACGAAGCAAAGGAAATAGTGCATATCATAGTTACCATCAAAACAACATGGGGAAATATCCAGAAATTCTGAATAATAAACTTCGCATCTGCAAACATCACTATTATTTTTTAAGATATATA
>NW_005362439.1:230793-247703 GCF_000412655.1 Myotis brandtii
ATATATATTATTGATTTCAGAGAGGAAGAGAGAGGGAGAGAGATAGAAACATCAGTGATGAGAGAGAATCATTGATTGGCTGCCTCCTGCACACATCCTACTGGGATTCGAGCCCGCAACCCAGGCATGTGCACTTGGCCGGAATCGAACCTGGGACCCTACAGTCCGCAGGCCAATGCTCTATCCATTGAGAAAAACCAGCTAGGGCCACTATTATTTTTATATAGCTCTGAGTTTGCTCCCTAAAATCCTGCAAACATCAATGAGACATTCATCTCAGGGTTCTGGAATGGGACCTAGAATTAACCAGTATTTGGTTCTTGTCCTGATCATACAAATCACTATTATCAGGAAATAAAGAATACATCCTGAATAATTTGTTAAGCAAACATAGATCAAGAGAGACTATAATGAATTCAATGACAAAATGCAGATTTTTTGAAAAACAACTAAAAAATTTCAGATGGCCATGTATTAAGTCACAAAGCAAGTCCAAGCTGTTACCAAAAAAAAAATGGATACAACATAAACTAAATTTTATGAGATAATTTTAATTAAGTGAAAAGTTAATGCCAAATGATAAATGTATAAAATAATAAAGTAAAATTATTAAATATAAAGCAATATACTTTAGAAATACCTCACATGCCAGAAATAAAAGTTGGAAAATATTAACATTGAATGGTAATGAAAATAATCTATATCAGAATCTGAAGAATACTGTTAGAATATTTAGAAAGCTCTTCATAGCTTTAAATCCTTGTATTTAAAAAAAGACATTAAAGTTAATGAGTTTAAGATAGAAAAAAGGAACTCAATAACTGCAAAAAGGAAATAATAAAGAAGAGTATAAGCTAACTAAATAAAAAATAAATACATAAAAGAAAAAAATCAAGATCAAGAAAAAAAGGCACAAGTGAAATATATTAGGAATCTTTAAAGAAGATATTATTCTCTGACTGGCTTATTTCACTTCCAGTCAGAGAAAGATAAATATCACATTATCTCACTCATTTGTGGAATATAATGAACAACATAAACTGATGAACAAAAACTGGTCCAGAGACAGAGAAGCATCGATCAGACCCTCAAACCTCAGAGGGAAGGTAGGGGAGGGTGGGAGTAAGGGGGAAAGATCAACCAAAGAACTTGTATGCATGCATATAAGCCTAACCAATGGACACAGACACAAGGGGGGTGAGGACATGAGTGGGGGGTTGGGGGGCAATAGGGGGGATAAGGACATATATGTAATACCTTAATCAATAAAGAAGAAAAGAAGAAAGATATTATTGCAATCATGATATGGCTAAAATTTTTTAAAGAAACTATTGTGGCCCTAGCTGATTTGGCTCAGTGGATAGAGTGTCAGCCTGCGGACTAAAGGGTCCCAGGTTTGAGTCAGGTCAAGGGCACATACCCAGGTTGCTGGCTGGATCCCAGTAGGGGGTGTGCAGGAGATAGCTGATCAATGATTCTCTCTCATTATTGATGTTTCTATCTCTCTCTCTCTTCCTCTCTGAAATCAATAAAAATATATTTTTAAAAAAAGAAGAAAAGAAACTATTGTGAAAAGTATTATGCCAGCAAATTTAAAAATGTAGAGAAATGGTCTAAAACTGATTCAAAAAGCAATTAAAAACATGTATTTAATGACTTCATTAAAGATATGAAATCAATACCTACATGAATACACACACACACATTTTACCTACGTGCCTTTAGAGGCAAATTCTATCAAAATTCAAAGAACAGATCATTTTGATCTATATAAATTTTTCCAGAGAGTAGAGGAAAAGGGGGAACTCCTTTTCCCCCTTTTATGAAAACTCATTTTATGAACTTAGTGTATAAAATACTGGTACCAAAATCTGATAAGGTAAACATGAAAAAAAACATATTAGTGAAAAAAAAATTACTTATGATACAATCTTAAACACTATTAGCAAACCAAATCAGCAATTTTTAAAAATCATGTGTAAGATGAATTTAACCCAGGATGCTAAGCAATAGAAAATCTACTAACATATTTCTGTAGATTATAAACATTAAAGATGAAAACCCTTATAATACTCTAATAGACACATCACAAGAGCATTTGCCAAAAATTCAACCCTCATTCACAATTACACAAAGAAGTAAGTAAATAAAATATCTTCTCAAATTTGGAATAGAAGGCAGTTTCCTCTCTCATATAAAGGACACCTTCCAAAAATGTCATAATGGTAAAACTTTAGTAGGAAATTTCTTTTTAACATCAAGAAACACGATGGTGCCCAATATCACTGCTTCTATTTGGTTGTTGTTGTTAATCCTCACTGAGGATATTTTTCCCATTGATTTTTAGAGAGAGTAGAAGGGAGGGAGAAAGGGAGAGAGAGATATGAGAGAGAGATATGTGAGAGAGAGGAGAGAGAGAGAGAGAGAGAGAGAGAGAGTGTGTGTGTTTGGTTGCTTTCTACATGCACCCTGATCAGAGCTGAGATGGCACCTGCAACCCAGGTGCCCTTGACCCAGAATCAAACTGGAGACCCTTCAGTGTGCAGCTGATGCTCTAACCCCTGAGAAACACTGGCCAGGGCTATCACTGCTTCTTTTAATCATTCTACTTGATGTTTCTGCAAGTACAATATAAGAAGAAATGTATCTCACTTCAGTTACCAACTCATTTTCCTGCTCAGCTCTATAGCAAAACTCTTCAAAAGAATTGTCTATAGTCTCAATTTCCAATTCCTCTTCTCACATTTTTTTCTATGTGGAAATAAATAAAAACCACCCAAAAGAGAACAAGCAAAGGCTATTTATTTAGAACTTGCTATAAGGAAGGAGTGAGCCACCATCATTTGTGTTTAGTAGAGATTCAAAGGCAGCCAGAGGAGCGTGAAAGCTTTATGGAGAAAAAGGAATGTCTCAGGTATGTCATGATTGGAGGCTGTTATGTGGAAGCTATCGGCAGGCTAACTAGAAGCAAGGTATCCTGTATGATTAGTTAGGGTATATTTTTGGCTTTTTCTCTTTGGTCCTAAGTTGGAAGGTGGGGACAAATGTTAGGGAAGCTGTTAAGTCCCATTGGGGTTAACTGTTATAGGGGTTATTGTCTAGTTTCTTGGACTAGAGATAGTGGTCTGATTTTCTACAACTCTGGCTTGTAGAAAGTAGGCTGATGTCCTGGGCTGGTCAGTATAGATAATGGGTTGGACTGGTTGTTGCAGATTGCGGGTCAGAATTCTATTTTTATATATGTCTGTTCATTGTCTAGTCTCTCACTTAGAGCTCACCAATCATGCCTTCATTCCCACTACTCCCCTGAATTTTTGCTAAAACCCAGTGGTCAATTCTTACACTCATTTCATAATCTACCAACTACATTTGGCAATTGACCTGTCCCTATTCCTGGAAATGTTTTCTTCACTTGATTTCCTGAATATCACACTTTATTGATATCCCTCCTACCTTACTATCTATTTTATTCACTTCTGTGTCTCCACTTCCTGAACGACTTAAGCTTATAGGAGATGCTCAATACATTGTTTGATTTTTTTAAATTTACTGAGAATCTTAGAGAGCCCTTCAGCTAGTCCCCAACTCAATGTTTGAAAATGATGGATATAAATCTAAAGAGGTGTAATGTCTTGCTTTAATTTATATAATAGATTAATAAGAGAGAGAGAGAGAGAATATAACCCAGATATCTTGACTCCCAATTCAATGCTCTTTCCAGCTATAACAGACTAACTCTGATGTTTTAACTTTAATTTTTCTCATCTTAGGGTCTGTTGAAATATATCTTATTGATGTGGTAACTTTAAGAATTGCATGAGTAACCATGCAAATCACCCTTCATTATAGGGGGGGGGAAAATACATTATCAACAACAAAAGATAACATCTAGATTTCTGAGTCTAAGCATTTATTAATCATTATGACAGTGGGAAAATACATATCTTAGTTTATCATGTCTATTTAAATCCACCCCTTTAAATATAGAAATTCTTTGAGGGAAGAGATCATAGGGGGGAAAAATACATTACCAACAACAAAAGACAACATCTAGATTTCTGAGTCTAAGCATTTTATTAATCATTATGACAGTGGGAAAATGCATATCTTAGTTTATCATGTCTACTTAAATCCACCCTTTAAATATAGAAATTCTTTGAGGGAAGAGATCATGCCTTACCCATCCCTGTATTCTTTGCACATAAACCTGTTCCTGACATGTAGTGGGTCCTCAATGAATGTCTTATGATAAGTAAATAATAAAATAATGGATGAGTCATCTCTCTTAGATTGAAAGCTATTGTGATTAAATTTCCCTAATTAGAATGTAAAGTTTAACTGTGGGAACTAACTGTTTCTGAATTTAGGAAATCAGAAGTTGAGAATTGGATCCCTTCACTTGCTCTGGTCCCTTAGGCAACTTTACACAAATCCTTGTCCTACCCCTGGTCTTTGCTTTCACATTTAAAATAGTGGCCTAACTGAGCTTCTCAGGCATCATAATTCTATTCAAGCAGTGTTTTTCAATTCCTTGCAAATCCTTAAGTGAAAAGGAAAACATTCACCAAGAATCATTATTTCATAATGGCATAGAAGAGAGGGATTCTTCAAATCAGTTTGCAAAAACAGCCACTTCAGCGGCTTCCTATTGCTGCCCCAGTTTTCTGAATCAGCCAATAATAATTATTCCCTATAAATCAGACCTCCCTGAAGTTTTTTTCTTCTTTACAGTTGCAGCCAGCTGCTGCTTTCCCCTCGTTACATTTTATGTCTTTGTTTTGTTTGCAGAGTCCCCTTCCTTCCTACCATTGTAATTCTCACTGTGTCACAAGATGCTAAATTTATGGGTAGAAAAACGTTGGCTTCTAGCAGTTCTTAATAAAAAATGTATCCTAATTACAGAAAAAGGGAATAAAAAATAAAAACACTCCACTCTTTGCAAGGACTGATCTACTTGCACATTCTGAAAAACAACCTGTGAAGTGGCAAATTTCCCTGAAGGGAACTTGATTTCCCATTCCCTAGCCATTCAGAGATCTACATGCAGCAACACTCAGTAAGAGAACCCTTCTCTATGTGGAAGAGAAGTTATTCTATATACATGGTTAGCTCCCGTAGGAAAAAAAAATAAGCATGATAGGGAGTCAAGCCCAGCTTCTCAAACACTGATGATCTCTTTAGACCTGAGCCCTAAGATACAGCCCTCTAACCTCAAGAGAAAGATTTAGGGATCAAAGAAGGAAAGCTAGTGACTGATTGCCCTAATGCATTATTTAAGTAGAGGGAATATATATAAAAGCCTAAGTGACATTCAACCGTGTGACTGGTAGCTATGATGCGCACTGACCACCAGGGGACAGATGCTCAACGCACAGGCATGGAAACATGGAACTGACTGATGAATCTCAGAGAGAAGGGGGAAGAGGGGAGGGCAGGAAAAGACTAACCACAGATCTTATATACATAGTAGAGGCCCGGGTCCCTCGGCCTGGACTGTGGAGATCAGGCCAAATCCATGAACCAGGCCTCCGACATCCTCCAAGGGATCCCAGATTGTGAGAGGGCACAGGCCAGGCTGAGAGACTCCACCGGTGCACAAATCCGTGCACCAGGCCTCTAGTGGCTATATAAACAGTTCTCTGAGAGGTTGAGTTATCAATCAAATATTTGTGAAACTCAATCACTGGTCCAATTAATTCTCTCTCATTTGCTATCACTGTATATTGGACATATTATATTATTTTGTTTATTGTTATATATATTCTCTACCCCAATAAGACTGGGAAAACTTCAAAAGGTCCAGAAATTCATCAATTTTTATCACAGACACCAGCATAAAGACAGATGTCAGAGATGTGTATTTGTTGGGTATATGACTTTGTAAGGTGCTTTAACCAAGGCACTCATTAAGGACAACCAAGGGAAAGACAAAATTGATTTTACTAATTTCACAATTTCAACACAGCAACTAGAATCACACCCAAATGTGACTGCCTGTGTCCTTCCCCATTTAAGCTACTCTGAGGGCTCCATCCAACTAGCCAATCAGAACATGTCAGGAAGACACTTAATGTGTTGTTTCAACTTACTAACAAGATCATATTTTGGGTTCCAAAACCCCCAACATCTAATCATGATACTGTTATGCTTATTTAACATAACTAAACAGATTATTTTAAAGTGTTTTTACTAGGCTTCCATGAAACCTGAAAAGGATCATCTAAAATGAAAGTGACAGTATGTAAATATCAAATAATCCTTTGAAGTAATTAAAAGAATAGTATAGACTGACTAGCAATCGTTCCATCAATAAATAAACAAGATATGAAATTGATCAGCAATAACTAAGTGATTGAACCTCCCAGGACCATCGGCTCCAATTTGATGTCAAACATCAAAATTGCATAAACTGATGAGTATTCAATCTTTACAAATATCAGAGTCAATTTAAGGAAATTACCTAACACACCAAACGCAGCTGAGCACATCATTAAACCATCAAAACAGTGACTTTTTACCAAAAAAGAACCATATACACTAGGATCTTGAATGAGTAGAATAATAATGGCCAGATGGAACAATAAACCCTGATGCCAGGCAGCATGATCCTTAGCACAGTGACTGTCTGTCATGTGGAAAGTCAACAGGGGGTCATTGTGGAACCATCCAAATGAGGCTCAGGAAATTCATCCAGAACAAAGAGAAGAAGAAAGGCCCCAGATTCTAAGAAGATTACCAGGTGATATGGGTATAACAGAAACAGCAGGGATATTGAAGTGGGACAGAGTCAGGACTAACAATAAATCTGTCATCTATTAGTCGTGGCATTAAATGGTGAGCTCTTTCATTTCTCCTAGAAAATGAGAGTCATAGCACCCACATCACGGAGTTGCCAGGGTTAAATATTAGATTCTTCTAATCCTGGACAAGTCAGAGCACACTTTCCTAGAGATTCAACCTGTAAAACATCGTCGGTTGTTTTAGAAAACACAGTGAGAACCCCTAAATAGTGTCTATCACATCACAGGTTGTCATCGTTAATACTATCATTACTGCAAAACTACTAAACTCCTGTCTTCTAAGTTGCAATGTTCTGAATTTCAAAGTGGCTCCCTGTGACAGCAACAATGCTAACATGTTCAAATTGCTCTCCCTGGATGCACAGATGGAAGTTTCCAAGCCTCAGCTACAATTAGATGGAGGTCGGGGGACTGGGTTCTGGCCAATTAGATTCAGGCAGAAAGGACAAGCCAATTCTAGGCCTGCCCTTAAAATCCTTTGTGGAAGTGGTTTTACATCTTTCAGTCACTGATTTTTCCACCCTACCATGTTACAGTCTTTTTCCACCCTTAGCAATTTTTTCAGATTTTATAACTTTATGGTTATTTTAATTAATTATTGATTTTTATTAAATTTATTGAGGTTAAACTGGTTAATAAAACTATATAGGTTTCTAGTTGTACAATTCTATGATACATCATCTGTATATTGCATCGTGTGCCTTTGGATGGTGGGCACACAATGCAATATGCAGATGATGTTTCAGATATATCATAGAATTATATACTTTCTGGTTATTTTAATTGTTAAAATATAGTCCAGTCCAGGTTAAAACTTCAGCATTTGAAACTTTCCCCACCCCCTTCCCAGCGCAAGCTACTGTGGCTCTGGCTTCCCTGAATGGGGGAAGATCAGAGGAATGGCTGCACACACCCCACCCCCACCTCTGTGTAGAGACTCTGATGTTGAGGTCAGGGAGGAAGAGTGGGGATTAGAGGTCTTAAATGGCTGTCTATCTGGCACTAGTCAGGATGAGTCCTGGCCTCATTCTGGTTCATTTCAATTTTGTTTGATGTTTGTAACCTCATTTGATGTGTAGGTCTTCACATCAGCATATATTCTTGGCAATGGTGTTCATCGTCTCTCTGGCTCTCTCACCTGTTCAATGGAGCAGCTATGTCTCTCATAAACCTTGCCTGACATACAAGGCTCCTCTCTCTTCTTTAGGTTATGTGTCTCTTAGCTAGCCCTTGTGGCCACCTGGGAAGTCTTTGGCTACTGGTTCTTCTCTAGCATCTGAACTCCCCTTTGGGGAGCCCCAGAAACTGTTAGATCTGAATGCTCTCATGGCAAAAAATGAATGGAATGTGGTGGATATTGCCCCATATTCTTCTCAACACACCCCACTGTAGTCCTTTCAAGCCTGTAGATCTGTGCTACACCAATGGTCTCCCAGCTCCAAATCTCCATAGCAAAATCAGGTATCAATCCTTATGTGTACTAACACCATGCCCGCTCTCCTAAGAATTCACCCTATGTGTTTTGGAGTCAGCACAGGTGGGCCAGCTGAATTGGTATCTCAGCAAGTATTTCACCAAGGAATCAGATGGCTCTTCTTTTAAGTACTCCTGATTCTTATGGGTGATTCTCTGGAAACTGCTGCACTTGGCTCCTCTGCACTCCCAAGGGATAGGGGATAAAGCTTCTCTAAGAACACAGCTCTCACCACAAGGCCAACCATTTCATGGCTCTAGCCCTCACACCAGTCTCCTTCTTTTTCAGATTCAGGCAGAGGTGTGCAGAGGCAGTGGAAGAGGGACTGTTTCTCCCAACTCTCAAAAAATGTTCAGAGAGATGTCTGGCCCAACAATAGGCAGTTCCTATGGCTCTGCTCAGAAGGTGGAGCACTTGAATGTTTTTGTTCTCAGCTTCAGACTTAGTCAAATTCTAGTACAACAGCAAGAAAGTGACTCAAGATTGAATTAGCCTCAGTACTAAGTCACATACAGCATTCTTGAAGACAGGTTTCCAAGACAAGGGCAACATTCCACCTGAAGTATTTTACCATAAAGATCTTTTTCCCCTAATTTTGGAGAACTTTATCTGATCTTATGTCTGTCTCTGTAAACTAGACTATGAGTTATTTAAAGGCATGGATCGTGTGTCCTCAGAAACTAGCAAATCCTCAAAACTCAGTAGCTACTCAGTAAAACCTGAATGAGTGAATGAATGAATGAACGAATGAATTTCCTGATTTCTTTATCTCTGACTTAGCCCAGGTTATCTACAAAAGCAGAATCTGAGGCAAAGACTAAAGGACTTGTATTTGACCAAGGAGGTGAAGGACCATAGTGGAGCAGGTCAGGAAGTAAGGGGAAGTAAGACAAGGACAGATGTGCTACCATGCCAGCCATCAAAAGACCCTGCCCAGGTCTCGGCAGGCATGTTCCCACAGCAAACAGGATTTCTCCAGAAGGTTAGCAAGGAGAAAGTGTACCTTAAATCAGTCCACCTGAGAGAGAAAAAGGGGGGCAATTGATCTTCCCAGCTGCCATTCCTATTGGCTAGCTCTCCAGGTTCTGTCATCTGACCCTTGGCGGTCACCCAGGAAATCTGGTTCTACGCCCCATGGTGTGGCATTTTATCTGTCCAGAACTGAAGGTGTGACTCATTCAGTGTACACCTTGGAGGTTGAAGGCTTCTGGTCAGATTACCCGCCCGGGGTGCTTAGCAAGAATGCCAGGCGAGACTGGAGCTGCAGCACAGCCTGGGAGGCAGTCCGCAGTTTCAGAAAGGAGGATAACCATAAAAAGTCCAAGGTTTACATGTAATGTGTGCACATGCTACCTCTTCTCTTTGAATTCACTAGGAAGAAAACAACTGATCTATTTTATGACTTGGAGATATTCAGAGATTGTACTTCTCTGCAATTTGAGGATAGAGGACTTTGAATTTGACTTCGTGCTACACAACTGCACACTAATTCATGTTGCCTCCAACATGAGCATAATTTTTGCCTTTTCCCAGAAGGAAATTAAGCTTGCTAGTTGCCCATTCTGATTCTTGGAAGATTTATACTCATGAATTGAATTGCCATATATATGAGAAGAAGGGAGAGGAAGAGAGATAGAATCATCAATGATGAAAGAGTCATTGATTGGCTGCATCCTGCACAACCCACACTGGGGATTGAGTCCACAACCTAAGCTTGTGCCCTGACAAGGAATCGAACCGTGACTTCCTGGTTCATAGGTCTATGCTCAACCACTGAGCCACACTGGCCAGGCAGAATTGAATTGCTTTTGGTAAATTAAAGTGGCAATGAACTTGTGCCTATTCCTGGGCAAGCCAGAGCACACTCTGTCATTCTTTGATTGCTGCAGATTCCCTGTCTGTTGAGTCCTTTGAGGAGATTCTCTCATGCATGTTTCACATATAATTTGAGGGCTGGGTGGTGCCAAAGACCTTTTGCACTATAGTTCAGAGGAGAGGCATAATAATACATAAACCAAAGCTGGTCTGGACAGAAGGGAGAGGGTAATATTAACAACATGTAGAGCCTGGGTGATTTTTTCATTCGTCTTTGGCTGATGGAAGAAGGTCTGCGACTAAGTGAAGGATGAGCCCACAGTAATGAAGCTGTCTGCAGCGATGAGAGCTGCTTGGCCATGGCACACAGCTCAGAATTACTGCAAGTGCCTGGGTGTCAGAAGCCATCAATTGTCCTAGACTCACCTGCTGGGCTCACAGCCATGGACCATGGGGCTACGGTAAAATATCATCATTCTCCCAGATGAGAACCACACTTACCACTTCATCACTGGCTTCCCCTCCCCCTTCCCAAACATTCCCATTGATCAAGTCCAGTTATTTCCCTGGGTACAGAGTCATGGGGCATAGAGTAGCATCATCACTCTTACCACAGTTCACATCCACCAAGGAGTGATTTCCTGCTCTTTCACATGAATTACTGTACAACAGGCCAGATCTTTGCCTTTATGTGGCCTGCATACAGAGTGAGGGGTGAATGAAATCCAGCAAGTTCAGTTCTAAGCTCAACAGTTCCCTCCATCATTCCTGCCACTTGGTCAAAAGTCCTTCCTATTCATCCACATCCACAGAGCAGCCTCCATCTAAGCCATGAAGCATACACAGAAAGAGTACCCCATCTTTGAACCGGAGGCCACCTTAGAGCTCTGAGTTCAATCATCTATGCATATCAAGTATCCCATGGGATCACAGTCATCCTGTTCTCAGTTTAAACTCTTCCAGTGAAATGAGCTAAGGACTACCCCAAAGCTGTCACTTCATTGATGGAAATGCCTAATTGCTACAAATTTCCTATAGTGACCCAGCATCTGCTTCCTTATAACTTTCAACCATTGGGTTACAAAAACATAAGCTGAATTATCCTTTGATATAACAGTTATTCAAGTGTAACAAAGTCCAACCATTGCTGCCCTCGTAAAAATATTTCCTCTGTGGCCTAGCCCCAATCCCTTCCCAAGTCTCATAAAAATGCAGATTCCACAAACATTTTCTTCTAAATTCTCCAGAAATATATTTTTTAAATATATGTGGGAAATTGTACCCAATGGTTTAGCCAAGATCTCATCAGTGAGGCATACAGTGGGACCCTTGCTTTGTGTATCTCTTCCTTTTATTTCTATACATAATACACCCAAATTGCATTAAACATATAATATAGTAAAAGCTGCATCATACTTTGCTACATAATAAGCTCATCAATTAAAGCTCTGGCAAGATCTTTAACAAATACTTCATTTTAAGCTATATCTCCCCTAATGTATAATACAGTTGACTTTTTAACCTAAATATAGTATTTTATATTTATATTATATTTGGTTCATCATTTCAACTAGTACTCTCTCTTTACTCAACTATGACTCTAATCCAGCTTTCCCTTCCAGCTTTCTTTTTTTCCCCTTCCAGCTTTCTATTGCTTCAAAATGTAATTGAGTTATATCCTCATTCTAGTCATTAGAAGAAAAAGTAGAGGACTGAGCCTTGAAGTACCCCATAAAGAGATACTAATACACTAGCCAATATTCTTTGAGTATATATTTAATTTTTTATGAACCCAGTTAACTCCACATGTTAATCATGTTCAATTCAACCCATTAAATACTTGACTAGTCTCTACCATGTGCCAGGAAATACAGACATAATAGAATCTGTCCTCTGCCTTCAGGGGGCTCACAGTCTAATGAGAAAATAAGCATGCAGTCAGTACATGTTAACAACTTTATTTCAACATGTTAACAACTTGATTTTAACACATAATCTGTAATGAGAAAAAGCTGTTAGCAAAGAACTTGGTAAATGAATTAACTTTTTTATTCTGTTTTGATACTTCAATTCATAGAATAAATTTTTAAGTGGAAATGTGACTCCTGATAAAATTAGTGCCATGAGGAAATGAAAACAACTTTGACTGGAAGAAGGTATGGGGGAGAGGGTAGGCAAGAGAGTGGGGAAATTGAGTTCCATCTGGAATGTCAAATACACTGATACATAGAACCCCATGTTTATCTTGAATTACAATATCAAAAGAGGAGTTTGAACAAGTCTGTAATTCCTCAATTTGCCCATCAGCCAAGAAGATATGAACAGACTGAATAAGACAAAGATGACCTAACATATAAACAGTATCTCCTTCAAAAACTGGCCCAGCCCACTCATCTAGTGTTAGCTCCTACCAATGTCCATGCTAAATTACTACAAAAATGCCCAATGGTACCATCTTCTCTCACACCTCTGTACACTCACACAGGCTGTTCCTCTCTGAATACTTTTGTCCACATTTTAACCTGGTAAAATCTAACTCACCTTTTAAGACCAGGCTCAACTACTGTTTCCTATATTACCAAACTCTCTTTTCTGTGCTTTCATTGGTCTTTGTACAAACATCTCCTGTAGCATTCACCATATATCATTACATAGACCCAACTATTCATTGCAGGCCTCTGGGTTCAATAGCTACAGTCAGGTGACACAATCAAAGATAATTCTGTCTAGATATTTGGCTTAAAAACCTCACAGTAAAAGACGTTGAAAAAGCAGCCAAATCTTTACACAGGACTTCTGAGAATTTAGCATCCTTTATAGAAACTCTGTGAACCCCCTAGAAGAGAAAAGGAAAATTGACACTTGTTCATCTGTTAGGTACATTCAAGTATAAACATAAGGTCTTATTCATTTTTGTATTCTCAGCACTGAACCTTGTGTTTTATATATACTAAATACATATTCAATGAGTGTGAGCTGGATGAACCTCTGGAAATAAAGTTAAGGGTCATGGTATTCCTAGGAACTGTACTCTATCAGCCTTCCCAAATAAGCAAATATGAAATAAACTGACTATTGACATGCCTTGGGTCATCCTATATAATAAAAGCCTAATATGTAAATTGTCCTCTTGGGCAGTCATTCAACCAGGAGTTCAACTTCTTGCTATGACATGTGCTGACCACCAGGGGGAGGCACAGAACATGGTGGGCGTTGGTGATGCAGCCCTGGCAGCAGGTGGCAGTGGAGGCGCTGTCAGTCCTGATGGGTCCCGACATAGCAGGACCACAGTGGGATGGTGGAACAGGTGAGCGGGTGGTGTCAGGCCAATGTGAGCAGGGGCCCAATTGCCCCGTGACCAGCTGCGGAAGCAGGGGTGAGGGGGTGGGGGGCTGCCACCTGGCTCCCAGGTGCTGAGGGAGCCAGGCAGGGGGTCCAGCCCCAACCAATCGCCCCCGCAGGTGGGATGGTGGAGCAGGTGAGGGGGCGATGCCAGGCCAAGATGGGGTGCCAGGCGGGGCTGCGAGGCTGAGGGTGTGAGCTGGGACTGCAAGGCTGGGGGCGTGAGCTGGGGCCCCGATCTCTGCAGGCCACCCTGGGGCCCCACATGTGCACGAATTTGTGCACTGGGTCTCTAGTTGTTTAATAACTGGAACTATCTTGCTAAAGTTTTGTAAAATAGAATACCATTCAGAAATCACATGCCATTTCCCAGAAGCAAACTGGTACTCACTGAGCAGTGAATTTTTTAGACCCACTCTTGTAAAGATAAGACTCCCTAGTTCTCAAAAGTAATAAGTCATTGTTCTCATAACTTTTGAAATAGAATTCAATCTATTAAAGCTGAACCACGTATTGGAGTAAGTAGATATATGTATTTCCCAGCAATGTCATTATATTGTCCCTTAAAGTAGATGACCAAGACAGAGCTTGAGTTTTTATGCAGGCAGCGGGAAATAGTGAAATTGGTAGATATCTTTATCTTCAGTGATAATAATAATGATCATCATCATGTCCCGCATTCCATCTCACAGAATGGCAAATGGATTTCTGGGGACCTCTCTAAAGAATTAGAGATTGAAGCGGAAGAAAATGAAATATGATGCTATCTGAATGATAGTCGGAAATATATTACTTAGGACAAAAGCATTAGTAATGAGACCAATTTCCCAGACTCTTATTTTTCTCTTGCAGGTTGATCCTGCACTCTGGTCTCAGGAAATATTTGAGTTTTATTTATGAGAATTCATGCTTTAATATCCCCAATCTTTAAGTTACTCCACAATCACTCCCTGCCTCACCTTCATCGTAAGAAAGAGGAGAAACAAATATGCTCTGTGCTTGGACTTGAATGTCTCCACTTGAAACGAACAGTTCAATTGTTTACTGTCTTTCCCCTTCAGAACACAGGCTCCTGTGGTTTCTAAACCCTCAACTATGACTTGAATAACACTATATACTAAAAATGTGCAAGGTCTTTCCAAGGAGGATGCTACAGTGCTAGTGCTAACTTCCTTTTGACTCCAAACATTAGTTGTCTTCTCTACAACTTACCCTTATTCACAGTTTTCTCCCAGCAGCTTTAACAGGAATCCCTAGTTCTAGCTCAGTGCTGCTAGCTCACAAATAAACAATTTAATACTTTAATAGTACTTTTAACTTTTATAAAGCTATTGGTTATGTATGTGGAAAAGGCTTAACACTCTGGGGACTGTCATGTAATCGGGGTGAGTAGCAATCATTGTCCACCTTATAAGGCAGAAGTCTGTGGTCACCTTGTACTAGCCTAGTGCCCCTTTTTTCTTTGTTTCCCATCATACTGTTGTCACTCTAATATATTTCAGCTATTTCATATTAAGCTCCAATTTTTATGTTAGTTAGATAATCTTATCTAATTTGGGAGGCCATCCCTACATTTGTTATGTAGGCCTATTCATTGATACTAGGTATGGGGGAAGTTCTTATAATTTTAAAGCCAAGAATCCAGATGGAAGCTTTCAAATGTTCATTGACCCCCGTATATCAACATCCAAGAATCACCCAATGAGAACATCAAGAGAAACACTTTCAGAACATGAATAAAGATTGAATTTGCCAAACTTTGATTAGAACTGTGTGTTAGTTATTATGGGGATCAGAGAGACTGAGCTGCACAAGAGACAGCAACATGCAAAGGAAGTTTAATCTATATCTACACTTACATTCACAATGCCAACAAGTATCTGGAATTCTAACGGAGATTCTGAAAGTCATTGCCTGCAGAAGCCTAGGAAGGTCCGGTCTCAGCATCTGGGAGCCAGTACCGAGGGAGGTCACAGAGGTCATTCCTGTCACAGCTGGCAGTTGCATCTGGTTCTTTTGACCCCAGTTCTCTTTCTGCTCCGTCTTTCTGCTTTGTAGCTTCTCTGAGTTTCTGTTTCCACATCTACTAAGTGAGAGGTTGGAGTGGATACTATCTAAGATGGCCCATCCCTCAAATTCTTTGATTTCTTTTCCTTCTGGTAGCATCGCATCCTAGCCCCGACTCTTCCCTTATCACTGCAAACACTAAGCATTCCTTTCTCCCACGTCAATCTCACTCTCTTCCAAACAAAGAAAATGAATTAAAGGGAAACCAAATTTTCCTACTCCGGACTTGACAGCTTAAAACTGAAAGTCTCCGTGAGAAATCCCATGTACCAGTCTTCTTGTGGACAAAAGATCGTTAGGTATGTTTACTTGGGGCCAGACAAGCCTCCCTTTAAAGTTTAATTACCGCGGAATTAGACAGCTTCTTCTATATATTGAACACTTGAGTTAACATGGCATTTGTTTTGCCGCCATTCAAACTCAATTTATTTTTCTACCCTTCTCTTTCCTTCCCCAGTGCCACTCTGGTGACTTATCGCGTACTACTTGAAAAATCCATATATTCCTCAAGCAAGATCAGAAAGCTGGTGGGGGACTCCTGGTCACCAGTGGGTCAAGTGTGTGTTGCTTCAGAGAATCACTAATGGCACCAGGGAAAAGAGAAAAGAATAAGTAATAACTTAGCCATCGATTTCAGAGGGGAAAAAAGAAATTCAAACCAGAATAATCAGGCACTAAAGGTGCATCACAAGTAAGCGGCAGCAACTTTCAGGAACATTTGCAACAGGGAGAGTTTACCTGGACCCATAGGAGAAGCACTCCAAGATGGGTGATGGTTTCTAGGTAGAGGTGAAGGGCATGCCACTTACTCCTAACCCAGAGCCCAGGCTGGTTTGCACGCTTCCACGGGCTTAGCCCAATTGCAACTAACACAAACCTAGCCCTCTTCCCATTTGCTTTACTCCTCAGAAATTAAACATACTATAAGTGCTGTCCTAACACTTCCAGGAGATCCCATGTGCCTTCATCACCCTTTTCCCCACAGCACGTGTGTCTGT
The DNA here is from genome assembly GCF_000412655.1 of Myotis brandtii. NCBI lineage: Eukaryota > Metazoa > Chordata > Mammalia > Chiroptera > Vespertilionidae > Myotis > Myotis brandtii. The sequence continues at coordinate 247,290 of NW_005362439.1, forward strand.
ATCCCTTTACCATCTTTGGCCCTACGCACCCATCACAGAAGTTTCCAACCCCCTCAAACAGTCCCTATTAGCATTTGCCGATTTGAGTTCATATTCAGAATCACCAGCCTCCAGGATTCCAAAACACACACACACACACACACACACACACACACACACACACACACACACACACAATATAATTAATTAGTAAAAGTTAATGGCATGCACTCCCCATTAAAATACCAACAGCATATTTCACAGACCTAGAATGAACACTCCAAAAATTCATCTGGAATAAAAAAAAAACCCCGATAGCTGCAGCAATCCTGAGAAAGAAGAACAAAGTTGGAGGGATCTCAACACCAGATATCAAGCTGTATTACAAAGCCACTGTTCTCAAAACTGCCTGGTACTGGCACAAGAACAGACATA
>NW_005362439.1:248730-291339 GCF_000412655.1 Myotis brandtii
TGATGAACAAAAACAGATCCAGAGACAGAGAAGCATCGATCAGACAGTCAAACCTCAGAGGGAAGGTAGGTGAGGGTGGGGATAAGGGGGAGAGATCAACCAAAGGACTTGTATGCATGCATATAGGCCTAACCAATGGACACAGACAGCAGGGGGTTGAGGGCATGAGTGAGGGGTTGGGGAAGCAATGGGGGATAAGGACACATACGTAATACCTTAATCAATAAATAGAAAAGAAAAAGAAATAAAAGAAATAAAATGCTGTACAAAAAAAAGTTAATGGCATGAATTTTGTCTTGGTAATTAATGACATTTCTTGAGACGAGTATCAATAGGAATAAAACTGCTCCACGGTTCCATTCTGAGGAGCTAATTAAATTAATTTGGAGGAACCAGGGCCCCAGGGGTGGCATTCTCAGTGTAAAAATACCCACAGATGCTGGCAAAGGAGATGCTTGCCAAGGACAAGGCACAGCAGCGTGGAGATGCACCTCTCAGTTCTACAAGAAGGGACCTGCTGTGAGGAGTGCAGTTAGCTGACAGCCCCCACTGCAAGCAATGCACCATGTTCTTTCTGAACACAGTGGGGTTCTAGAACCTGGCAATTTCTGCCCAGTACAGGATTCCTCTAACAAATAATTATTGGGTTAAATGAGACTTTCTCAGTTACAGTAAGTCTCAGGATCTTGCAAGCCAATCCCCCTTGCTTTCCCCACTCCATTTACACGGGTCATACCCACATCATAATCTGAAGACTTTCTCCGCCTACTCCTATTCCCTCTCCTCTTTTATCTTTTGTGGGCTTGACCCCCCAAAAAATCTTCTGCAGTTTAATTTTATCTCTGTATCTGCCTCTTGTAGGCCCCAAACTGGCATACAAGGAGATGGTGACCCTCACAGGTAAAGAGAGAACTAGAAAGGCTGTAAGGGGACCGACTCATTTATCATTTTAGCCTCAGTGCTAAGTGGAATGAGTATGACATTCATGGGCCACAGGCTCCAGTGTGAAGTAATGGGTGGATGCCACCTTGGCATCCATGGAGACATGAGTTTTCATCTGGTCCCAGTCATCAAGCCACTCAAGTCACCAAGTCATCCATGTAGCCTCCAGATCCACCAGTTCCTTCCAAGCCCCCTTGAGAAAAGTGTAAAAAAGTTGTTGATATTTTCCCACTATACCCTGGGGCACAGAAAAGCTAATATAGCAATGCCAGGGACTTTCTGTCTGGATCCACTGCATCATGGTTCATTGCCCTCCACTGACTTTCAGAATTCTGGGCATGGAGACTTTCCATAAGATATGTCCCCACTTTAAGGTTTATATATTTTTAAAGTTAATCAATAAAGCAAACAAAAATACATGTATTATTCTGCCTGCTATCAAATTCCCAAACCTGTCTGATATGGATGCTGCTGACTCCTTGCTCCAATGGGACATCCCAGAAAGGTCTGTCATAGATGTTTAACCTAATGCTGCCCTCCTCTACCCCATTACCCTTTTCTGTAGACTTACCCGCTATTTGAAATTTTCTTAATTATTTGTTTACTTATTCACTGTTTCTTTCTTACTCTAGAAAGTGCACTTCAGGAGAGACAAGATGTTGACTATATTGTTCTCTCCTATATCTTTAGATGCTAAAATCATGCCAGGAATATACTTCAATGAATGATGGAAATGCCCCTGTTTCCATGGAGTATATAGTCTATCCAGGAAGGCAAAAATTGAGTAAATGGTTGCAGAACTTTTTATAATCTCTTTTTGGGAAATTCAAGCCCCAATTCAAAGATCTATCACTTTGCCTGTAGCCTTTTTCCCTTATTCACTATTTCACATAGCTGAGCAAAGGTCCCTAGGTAAACAACCATGTACTTTTACCCCAGAAGAAATTACTTTTGGTGCTAAACCAATATTCTAAAAACTTTTTGGTCAGTTATCTTTATCAGTAATCAATTTTTAACAACTCTTCCAATATGTGTTTATTTACAGTAGTCCCCTCTTATCATCAGAGGACACTTTTCAAGACACCATCCTCACCTCCCCCTACCCCGCCCTCCCGCTGTGGATGCCTGAAACCGAGAATAGTACCAAACTCTAAATATACTATATTTTTTCCTATATATACATAACTATAATAGAGTTTAACTTATAAATTAGGCACAGTAAGAGTTTAACAATAACTAATAACAAAATAGAACAATTATACTGTAAAAAAATTTATGTGAATATGTTCTCTCTCAACATATCATATTGTGCTGTACTCATCCTTCTTCTTGTGATATGAGATGGCATAATGCCTACACGATGAGATGAGGTGAGATGGATACGCTGGGCAGGATAGGGTTGAATGGTGTGGGATTTCATCACACTACTGAGTCCCACACAATTTAAAACTTGTGAGTTGTTTATTTCTAAAATTTTTCATTTAATATTTTCAGACTATGGTTGACCACAGGTAACTGAAACCATGGAAAGCAAAACCACACATAGGAGGGACTACTGCATTTATAAATTATATGTGTGTGCCACAGCACTAATGCATTATGTGCATTTTAAAATATAAACAAAAATTGAAATATAAACTGATGAGATAAAAATAGAAGTGTAAATTGTGTTATTTGCTTTTTCTCCCCAGCAGACCATCTTATGCACCCCTTCGGATATGTACAGAATATTTTGAAGACCACTACACAAAGGAATGTTTACCTGGAGGTAAGAGGTTGCTAGGGGTTAGTAGAGGGAGAGGGGCTAAGTACAAGGGGGCAGCACAAGCATTCTCTGTGGTTTTGAAATTATGCTAAACCCTATTTGTGATATGGTAACAAGAATTTACCCACAGAACTGCACATACCAAAAACAATGAATATTACTGGGTGTAATTCTTTTTAAAGTTTGAGAAAACAAACAAAAATAGTCTAGCAAGTAGTTAGACACTGAAAATTTATTTTTCTGACCAATGAAATATCCTATAAAAACCCATCTTTTCATCCTTGCTCTGCTTTTCCTTCCAGAGATCAGAAGCACATGACAGTAGATTAAATTATGTACCTTTATAGCCACCTCATGGATCCTTGAACCCTGGAGCCAACTGGGGCAGATGTCTGCAACATCTCCCTCTCTGCATGCTCCTCTGCCATGTGACCTTGCCATCCCTTCATTGGGAGGTAGAATCTGGTCTGACCTTAATGGCTCACTTACAACGAATAACGTGTGTGAACTCACAGGCTAGGTCAGAAAAAGACATACAGCTCCTGCCCAAGTCTCTTAGAACTTTTCCTCTCAGAATCCAGTCCCTATTCTGAGAAAAGCCTGAGACACACAGAGAGCCACCCAGACTGGCTTTCTCTCTAGTTGACAGTCCCAGCCTACGAAGTCCAATTTTATGTGTCTACTTGACTGGGTCAAAGGGTGTCCAGATATCTGATTAAACAGTATTTCTGGGTGTTTCCAGAAGAAATTGCCATTTGAACTGATGGACTGAGTAAGGCAGATGGCCCTCCTCAAGGTGGAATAGGTACCATCCCACCCAGTAGGACCTGAATAGAATAAAATGGTGGGGGAAGGTTGAATTCGCTCTCTGCCTGACCGTGTGAGCTGGGATACCGACCATCTCCAGGCCTCAGCACTCCTGGTTCTCCAGCCTTCAAGTACAGACTGGCATCTACCTCATTGGCTCCCCAGCTCTCAGGCCTTTAAGTTACACCCCTGGCTTTCCTGGGTCTCCATCCTGCAGATGGCAGATTGTGGAACCTCTCAGCTTCCATAATTGCATGAGCTAATTTCTTACATCAAATCTTTTAGATAGAGAAATAAATATAAAGGCAAAGGGACAGAATACTGGCAGAATATAGATGTATAAGAAGTAAAAATAAAAACAGATGAGTTGCTATTATTCTGTATTTCTAGGTGAGAAGAGTATATATATATATGTATATAGTCATACACCACCACATATCATATCAACATTTCAGTCGATGACAGACCTAAACTATTACAGCAGTCCTATAAGATTATAATGGAGCCCTAGCTGATTTTCCTCAGTGGATAGAGCATTGGCCTGAGGACTGATGGGTCCCAGGTTTGAGTACTATCAAGGGCATGTACCTACCTCAGTTTCGAGCTCAATCCCCTGGTCAGGACACGTGCAAGAGGCAATCAATCAATGTTTTTCTCTGTCTCTCCCCTTCCTTTCCACTATCTCTAAAAATCAATGGGAAAATATCCTCAAATGAGGATTAACACAAAAAAATACTGGATGCTGAAAATTCCTATTGTCTAATGACTTGTAGCCATTGTAATGTCATAGTGCAATGCATTAGTCACATGTCGTGATGATGCTATTGCAAACAAACCTATTGTGTTACAGTATCTGAATCCTAGATGAGCACAAGTATAGATTAACTACCAACATGCCTATTTTAAAAACAGAGCATATAGTCATTCTACAGAGGCCCCTTCAGTCTTCAGGTTCTGGGAATGTAAAAAGAGACAATTAGAACTAACTTGCTCTCCTTTGGACACTAACAGCATATCACTATAATTTCTCTCCCCACTGAGTCCTTGTTGATGCTGCAATGACTGAGTCTATCTTCAGGCCTCTAAAGAGGAAACCAAGGTCCTGACACCATGTAGTCATTAATGAGCTCATGTTGCTAGGAATCAGCTAAGAGGGTTACTTACAGACCTGACTTCAGAGGGGTGCTATCATTCTGTCTTCCCAAGAGAGTACTCATGTGATTTCAATGATAAAAGTTCATCTGAGTTTTTTATTTTAGACGAGTCCAAAATGGAAAGCAATGAAAGTCACCAGATGAGAGATAGTAATAAGTTTGCTAATATTGATCATAACCCTAGATGATTATAAAAGGAGACTAAACCAACTAAAATCCTTTGACAAAGAGAAGATGATAAATGTCTGAGTGAGTATGTTATCATGTATCAGTTGTCTAGTTTCTGGAGAGTAGTGACATTTCCTGATATGGGAAGAGTGGAAGGAGGTGGTAAGAATCAGTATTCCTATTTTGGCCATATTTTTGAGGTACTCATTAGACATCCCAGTGAAGACTTCAGAATAGTTGCTAAATATATACTAACCCACAAAACAATGTCTGGGCTTTAGTGGTTATCAGAAGAAGGATGGTATTCAGAGTCATAAGCCAAGATAAAAGTGTTATTGAAGAAGAGAAGAGCTTCTCCCACGTTTAGAGGTCTGGTTAAAAAGCATAAGTCAGCAAAACAGGCTGATAAGGAGTAATGATCAGGTGATAGAACATTTAGATAAATCTTTCACTACAATAGCCTGGAAAAACAGTGTCCAGTCAAAGAAAAAGTCCTGAACGTCCAAGGCTGCTGAGAGACAAAGGTCATCATTGACTTGGGCAAGATGTCAGTCCGTGGGGACCTGGATAAGAACCATTTGAATGGAGTGGAAACAAAAGTTCTTTGGAGTTAGGGAGAGAGCATAAAGTGGAAAAGTAAAGAGAACTTGAACAACTAGTTCAGGAAGTTTATCTGTGAGGGAGAACAGACAAATGAGTTGGTACTTGTGAAACATGAAAAATGAGGGGTCAACAGAAGATGTTTTAAAGCTATGTTAAGACATACTTGAATGCCAATGGACATAATCCAGGAGAGTGGAGGAATTGTAGGTTGCTAGAGAAGATGGAGATCATCACAGGAGCAACAAATATCCTTAATCTATGAGTGGAGGGTGAACAGAAGCACAGGTGGAGGGATTGGCCTTGGACAAGGGCAGGGACACTTCTTATATTAGAAGGAAAGGCAAAATTTGTCTTTTCTTTGAAGGAAAGATGCAAGAAGTCAATGGAGTTGGTGTTGGGTAGCTGAATTAATTTTTATTTGATTGCATCTTTTTTTTCTCTATGAAGCCTGAAGTGAAGGCATCAGTGGTAGAGGAGGGGTGCTAGAGATCTGAAGACAGCAGAGGAGTTAGAAAATATTCTTGCTGTCTGGGAAAATATATTAAAATTAGCTGGCAAAAAAATAAAATTAGCTGGTAGTTTTGAGTGTCCACTTAAGATTTGTTGTCATAAAATTTAAGTGAATGCATAAAGCACTGTGTGCAATTCTTAAAATATTTTGCTGGTTGCAGAAGCTGCAAATGGGGGGTTTTTTTCCCCAAACCCAGCAAGTTCTAACTTTCTTATATTTTCTCTAAATTGTTTGAACACTAAAAAGTTTCTTCTTCAGTTCATCTTGAGCTTCCCTTTCCTTTATGATAGGCAGCTAAAAGGAATCACTTGGCATTTTCCACATTCAGCCGAATATCTCCTTACCAAATCCATGAATCCTTTAGATATACATTCTGTCTTTCAGGTGACCAAGGCAACAGTTTGGCCAGTTGTTTCACCAGTATATAATATCAGTCTCATTGTCTGCAGCCTCCAGCAGCAATTTCCCACCACTCTTCCAATGTCCACTCCAGTCTTGTGGATGGCCTTTGGGTCCCTGCTGCCACCCATTTCCAAAGCCAGTGCTCCATGTTTTACAATTTTTGTTAGAGCAGCAGGCTTTTGCTGGGTATCAATTTTTGTTTTAATGATCTATTACTATAAAACAAACGATTCCTTAAAACTTAGTGACTTACAGTGGGTGGGGGAGGTAGAAGAGGGTAACAGAGGGATAAATGGTGATGGAAGGAGACTTGATTTGGATGGTGAACACAATAATATATACAGATGATGTATAATAGAATTGTGTACCTGAAACCTCTATAATTTCATTAACCAATGTTACCCCCAATAAATTCAATAAAAAAATAAGAAACAAAAACAAAACAGTGACTTACAGCTATCTTATTATTTTTCACAATTCTGTGAGTCAGGAAGTCAATCAAGGCACGCAAGGCTCACTCATCTCTGCTTGGCATGATATATGCCAGGACTTGTATATTCTAGGTGGTCGCCTGCCCCAAATGTATAGACCCTGGACTAGGATGACTCAAACATCCAGGGAAGGGCTGCAACAGCTTGACGAGGGTCATATATCTGAGTCATATTTCTGGCTGTCAGCTGGGCTCCTTAGCTCTCCCCCATGTATCCTCAGACTCTCTCTGTGGCCTCTCCATATGATCTCTGCAGAACTGTTGCTCAAGGCTCCCAAGTGTATAAAAGTAAAAGCTGCCTAGACTTCTTAAGGCTTGAGCTTGAACTGGCACAGTGTCACTTCTCCCACATTTTATTAAGTAAAACGGGTCACGGGGTCATCCAGATTTAAGGGGAGGGATCTATATAAGTACATGAATACTGTGGGGCATAATTTATCAGGGCCATCAAACTAACTGTTTATCCCAAAAACTGTCTTCACAAAGAGAGTGGGGCCTATTTTCTTCAACTTCATGCCTTGTTTCTTCAGCTTCAATAATTTTATGTTCTTTAGCAATGAAAGGACCACCTCAACCTTATAGTTATTCTCTAACCATATTTGGCTTCATTTTTCTTTAAATCTCTTCAGTACAGTCAAGGAACATTCCGGTACCACTTATCTTACTCTACATTATAACACAGCCACTTGCATTCATGTCTTGATCTCATTAACCAAATCAAAAGCATCTCAGGAAGAGGAAAGTTTCATCTTCAACTCTTTAGCCCTCTACTCCTGTTTTCTGAAAGCAGTAGTGGTTCTATTAATGTCCCTATAATTGGCCTTAAAGAAACTTGAAGACTATAAATGTCATAAGATCTGTTGAAGGAATGGGCACCAGAAACAAAGATGATAGTTATTAAAGAGTTCCAGTGTTTTAACTTACTTGTTCAATCATCATCATAGCTACTACATATGTAATACTTTCTCCTCACAAGGCACAGTAAGTAAAGTATTACTAATCCTTCCAGGAATATTGAAGCTAAAGAGTAGCATCTCCAATTTATAGATGCAGAAATTGAAGCTCGGGGAGGTTATCAACTTGCCACTGTAAAATTCGGATACTTATGATTAAAACCCAGGCTTGTCGCGTTGAAAATCCCATACCCCATATTATTTTCACCTCCTCACACTATTACAAGTTGCCAGGAAAAGAAAAACTCTCATCTTAGGGCCAACTTCGTGGGCACATGACCCTCCTATGGGGTCCCACTCATAGGAGGACTTGTGCTTGGTTTAATGTTCTACTGTCACTGCTGTAAAATTCTTAATAATCTGTAAACAAGAGGCCTTACATTTTCATTTTGCACAAGGCCCCACACATTATGCAACTGGTCCTTCTCTGCTCATATGTAAAACATTTTGGCAGGTTGCATACACCCTTTCATATATCTGGTTTCTGTTTCACAAATGTGGGGGCTGCCGCATTTGCACGCAGAATGGGTGCATGGTGTGAGTTTTTCTATTTAAAAATCTATCCCCCCAATATTCTCCCTCAAAGTAATATGTCAAGACATTCATTCTTTTAGGTTAACAAAAGACCCCCCACATACACATACACACACACAAATAGTTGTATACATCCCATGATCTCACTTCACTCATCTTGAATACCCCTTTTATTTCTCTCCCTGAGCCAAATAGGTTCCAAAAACACTCTTTTCATTCCCTTTAATGCTGCTACAAGGACATCTTTTAATAGAAACTCCAAATCTATATTTGGAAGGAGATAAATTATTGGTGATTATTCCTCACACAAAGGACTACTCACCATGGGTTCCTTTAAATGTACAGAGAGCTCATTCCTTGTTTATGAGCCATTCACCACTTGAACACTATGGTGCAGAAAAACAAACCAGATGATTGGTTATCCAAGGCTGAAGACAGGGAGGTATAGAGCCTAAGTCACTGATGTGGGATAGCAGGCATCATGGAAAGTGGGCTGGTGTGAGGACACCAGTGAGGAGAGAATCCATCATACCTGCACAAGTTGGAGCATAAGTTTGAGCATAATCTTTGGGATCCAAAAAAAGGTGAATGCTAAAGCTTACACAGGCATAGCAGTGGGGTGTTATACCCAGAAGGAAATATTTAGAATATTTAGTGGATTATTTATTGATATGAAATATTAGCTTCACTGAGTAAACAGTGGCAACTTCAGCCTGAGATAACTGTAATATGAACAGCCAGACCTCCACATAACACCACCCGAGTCTTCTTGGCCTGCTCCTGCTCAGGTAGGATTCATCATCTGGTATTGGGCTGGTGGAGCACCTCAATAATGGGAGAAGCTCTGAACTCTAGGGTGACAGTATTTGTCTTCAGTGGCTTTTAGAGTTGGCTCTTGATTCAAAAGTCTATGAGGCAACTTGGTCCAGGGTCATCAGTTTTGAATGATAAATGGCATGGTTTTGTTCTCCCAAACCCAGTCTCCTGTGACATAAAGTTCAGTACCTATGTGAGAGAGAACACACTAGGGGAAGAATGGTCCCCAGTGCCCATACAGAAACCAAACTAGAATCCCACCCATCCCTAAGATTTACTTAAGTAAGAGGGAATAAGGATGTCATCTACATATTGCAAATTCTATACTTGCTTCAACTCTTCTGTAGATTTCCCATTGCACTGAAATAAAACCCATGCTCATTATCATGCCCTGTTTTACCTGTCGTGGCCTCTCTAGTCTCATCCTTCCCCATTCTCCCCCTCACCCACTCTAGCTACAGTAATCTTCTTGCTGATTCTTGAATAGATCAAGCTTGTACCCACCATGTGGCATTTGTGTGCTGTTCCAGCTTCCAGGTCCCCTCAACCTCAGACCCAAATGTTTGCTTGACTGACTATTTCTTGTCATTTGAAGCTCAGATCAAATTTCTCTCTTAAAGGAAGTGTTCTCTGGAAAGATATTGCTTATTTATTTTTAATTAATTATTGTCTGACTCCCTCCCTCCCCCCATCAAAAATCTAAGCTCCATGAGAAGAGAAATCTTGCCTGTCTTTTTCGCTGCCAAATCTCCATTTCCTAGAAAAGTGCCCTGGCACACACAGTGCAACTAGTAAATGTTTGGTGAATGAATAAATACACGAGTACAGTATTGATATGTAGTTGCAGCCTGTAGTCTGGATGCTGGAAATTCATGCACAAAGTGGAGGCATGGCATTGAGAAAGCTGAGTTGGGGTGAGATAGAATGGAGAGAAAAGAAGGTTGCAGAGAAATAGAAGAAAAAATACACCTCTAGCAAAGACAAAATGAAGGAATTTCAGGTCACCCAGTGCACGGTCAGAAGACCCTGAACTGGAAAGGCTTATCCACCGGATCCCCATTAGAATTTAGTGGATTCTACCAGCTGAGCCCTACATAGCAGCGGAGTAGATGCACAGATAGGCACATGGGTGGGCATTACAACATAATACAGGCCAGGAAACAAGAACACAGGAACAGAATACTTTGTCTTACAATGAATAATACAAAAATATGCAGGAAAAAAAGCACCTTTTACAAGATCACATACAAAAGTACGTACATTAAAAACATTAGAATGGTTGTCTGTGAGGAGGAAAGAAATAAGAATGGGGGAAAAGATAAAAAGATGTGGATAAATTAAATGACAATGAAAGAGGCCTCATGTGGACCAATAACAATGATGTTCCCTAAAATGAGGATCATGCTTCATTCAAACTTCTGTACCTGAAGTATGAAAGAAAACTGGATTTTTATCTTCTGATTCAAGTCACTTTGTGCAGGGAGCTAACATTCAGGCAGAGAACTTTGAACTTGTTGAGGTACCTAGGTGTTTCTGAAATTTTCCTGATTAAGAGCGAATTTTGATTTCTTCAGCATCTCAACTTAAAGATGGGATAAACATTAAAGCTGCTAATTTTCAAGGTGGGAGAATGGACTTAAGGGTTCAATGGCTGAGAGGGTTATGGCCTATTATCACAGAGAATCCTAATAAGCCAAAGGAAAGAGAATGGAAAAGGAGGGATGCTGGAAAACTGGGGGCCCCATCATGGTCCAATAGAGTCACTTTAATCATGATGAAGGTCATGGAAATGACAAAAAATAGAATTACGTAAAAGCCTGTTATTTGCCAGGCTCAAGGTCTAAGATTTATGACATTCATTCACTCATTCATTCAACTAATATTTACAAAACACATGTTAAGTGCCAGCCTTTCTTCAAGCCACTCGGGACACAGAAGTGAACAAACAGTTTGGCTCATTTTCATGGCTCCATAAATAACAAAACACAAACCAAGTTAATTAAATATTTTAAAAACAGAGATAATTGCTATGCAAAAAAAGTTAAATTGGGTAATGTGAGAGAAGGTGACTAGATGATTTCTTAAGTTTGGGTGGCTAGAGAGGCACAAAGATTAAATACTAGCTTCTGGTATTTGTTTAGATTCATATCCCAGCTTTGTCACTTCTTCGTTGTGACCTTGGGCAAGTTATCAAAACTTCCAGTGCCTTGGTTTCCTCATTTTGTAAAATGGGGGTAATAATTTAACCCACCTCATAAGGTTGATATGAAGATTAAACAAGTTAGTACACATACAATGCTAAAGAACAGTTTGCACATGATAAGTACTTAATAAATGTTAATGATGATGATGATGGTAACAGTACTGGTGCTGATGGTGATGGTGATGGTGATAGCGGTGGTGGTAAATTAAGCTGAGAAATGAAGCGGCATGCAAAAATTTATGACAATAGCACTCTACACAGAGGGAACAACAGGTGCAAAGACTTGATAAACTGGAAGAAGTTTGGCTTGGTGGAGAAAGAAAGAAAAAACTAGGGAATTCAGATCATGATGGGCAAGGGTAGAGTGGTAGGTAATGATGTCAAAAAGGTAAGCAGTGACCAGATAACAGGATAAGGATTAATCTAGGATAAAGAGTTTGGGTTTTATTCTAAATTCTGTGAGAAACTATTACAGAGTTACCAGCAAGAAAGTAACATGACTCTTACAATTACCTTATGAGAAGGGTATTGTCTCCATTTCACCAACCAAGCTGGTATCAGAAGCTCTCTGTGTTCAAAAAATTAACTGATGTCACACAGCCATTGACTGGTGGAGCCAAAATTTGAACGCAACTCTACTGGACTCTAGTCCTTTGCCACCAAGAATCATACTTTATACCAAGAGGATTCCTGAGAAGTTCTCTTCCTGCTACAACTAGCTTCCCATTAATGAAAACAACACTCTGCAAACATTTGTCTAAAATCAGCACAGTAGGCACTTAACTTCCTATGCTTTGCTCTCCTTGAGTGTTTACAGAGGAACACCAGACTCAGCAGGCTTTCTCTGAGGACGCCAGGCTTCCAACAGCATCACATGCGCCTTGATAAAACTGACTGCTTACAAACTGCCACCCAGCTCCTGGGACCTGGCAGCCCTTCCTTTCTCATTGGCGTGTTTTATTATTTGGGGGAGAATATCTCCATTTCTGTTTTCTCCCACCAACTTCAAAGGGAAAGACAGGAAGAAAAGGAACAAGAAATAGAGGAGGCTAGATTAAGTGAGCCTCTCCTGGGTCCCCAGTCTACACCGGGCATTCAGAAGAATGAATGCATTGTTCTGTTTTTATGTTGTTTTGTTTTAGTTTGCTTTAGCACTCTGAAGAACTTTCATCAGAGACTCCAAAGCAAAGGCTGAGGACTGGCACTAGCTCCTGCGGATCTTCAAAGTTACTGAGCAGCAGTACATTTCTACTCTCTCCACTCTTCAGTATACCTGTAAATCCATTTCAACTTTCCAGCAATACATGAATACAATTAAATTCATAAAACAGTTAATAATAATAATAATAATAATAATAATAAGCATTTTTATGTGTCAGCCACTGTGCTAAATAAGAGTTTGGAATGCATTACCTCACTTAATATAGCATCCTACAAAGTGCAAGGAAACGAAATCAAGTGCTGAGGAGATATAGGTGGGGTCCAAAGTATCTGCTGGATGCTGAATCCTGATTAATAATAATAATAATGAGCATTTTTATGCGTCAGCCACTGTGCTAAATAAGAGTTTGGCATGCATTACCTCACTTAATATAGCATCCAAGGAAACAAAATCAAGTGCTGAGGAGATATGGGTGGGGTCCAAAGTATCTGCTGGATGCTGAATCCTGAGCTATCTAACTTCAAAATGCATATGCTGAACCACTTGTGACATTGAGAAACTGTGTTCCTCTCCGTATGCTAGGTACTATAGGGTATTCAAAGATGAATTTGAGTCTTTCCCTTCAGTGAATCGCAGTCACAGAGTTATAGACTATTAACGTTGAAAGAGATCCAGATGATCTAGCATAATGTAAACATAGTGAACATATGTCCCTCCTCTGTACCTCTCTCTAAGCTCACATCACTAATCAATCACAGTCTATGTGACTGAGTAGAACACTTCTTAACAACGTCTACTGGTCAACTGCTACCATTACTTTAGTAATTCATTTCCCAATAAATATTTATCTAAAATATACTATGGTCTAGGCCAGTGGTTCTCAACCTTCCTAATGCCGTGACCCTCATGTTGTGGTGACCCCCAACCATAAAATTATTTTTGTTGCTACTTCATAACTCTAATTTTGCTACTGTTATAAATCATAATGTAAATATCTGATATGCAGGATGTATTTTCATTGTTACAAATTGAACATAATTAAAGCATAGTGATTAATCACAAAAACAATATGTAATTATATATGTGTTTTCCGATGGTCTTAGGCGACCCCTGTGAAAGGGTCGTTCAACCCCCAAAGGGGTCACAACCCACAGGTTGAGAACCGCTGGTCTAGGCACTAGGAATGTAGAGGTGAGGAAGACTCTGGCTTCTGAATTTTTTCCAAATCACATTCTTATTGGGAATTTTCTGATTGTCCTCACACCCCACTTTCACTGTCATGTTATATCACACTTGACAAGTATCTTTTATTGAGAAACGGTTTCATAAGTCGCTTGCTTTTTTTCTCTATAGAGCAAAAGATTGCATCCGCATTACAGATTGAAGCTATAAGCCGTTTAAGAACTTTACTATAATTAATCCAAAAAGCACCTGTTTGTCTAGGAACTTGTGGAATGCCTCCAACTGTGGTTAAAGCAGACTACCCTGTTTTATTGATGGTGTGGTTGGTCATATTACTTGCTTTAGACAATAGAACATTAGCAGACATGATGGACACAGCATGGTTTTGCCTTGCCCTATAGGGTGCCTGTGATTTGTCATGAGAGACACCTGCCTGGGAGACCTGCTGGTCCAAGGAAAATGAAGAAATGTGTGAAGCTGACCTGAACCCAACACACTACTTGGAGCCAAGCCCAGCCAATTCCCAGCTGAGCCCAGCACAGTTACAACCCACCTGCAGACTTGTGGACAAGAAAATAAGCATTTGTTGTTGTAAACTACTCAGATTTTGAGATTATTTGTTGTACAGTCAAAACTGAACAATATATAACTCTCCTTTTCTTAGAACTCTTTATGTTCTTTTCATTTCCATTTTTAGGCAGGAGCTATTGCTTTTCACATGGGGACTGTACTTCACCAAGAAACAAAGCTCCATCTCTTTATAAGAGCTGGCATGCATGAGACTACCATCAGTTTACCAAAAAAAAGTCAGTCTAAGAGGTGGACACTGTCCTGCCCATGAGGTGCACTCACTACCTAGTAATACACACATTTTTCCAATATAAATAATTCAAATCAGAAGTTTAAAATCATAAATTGCCACTGAATTTTATGTCAGGCAACTTATTTTATCCATCAGAGTTAACCAGACAAAGAATAATCACTATAGGTATTTAAACTGGGAAGAACTTTACTATAGGAAAAATAGAGACTTGCATAACTATCGGAAGGCTGCAGGAACAAAGGGCAAGAAGGCTGTTTTCAGGAAACCCAGAAGTGCAGAGATCCTAGGGAAGTTACTACCAGTAGCCTCAGCTATCTACTGTGCCAAAGCTGGTGATTCTCAAGAGGATGTTCAAAGGCTGTGGACAAAACATCATCCCTGCCGTTTCCATTGCCCACACACCTGCCCAGCAGAGAAAAGAGGGCTTCTCTTCTAGTCTACCTTATAAATCTCACAGGAGGGCCTCGCACTGATGGACTCTTAACTAGAATCCTGGAGATGAGGAAGTCTAATTTCCAGGCTTACACCTCTGCAGACAGGGGAGAACTTAGAAGGACTGGGATGAGACTTAACGTCAACAAACAATCTCTCTCTACTGTACCAAGGCCTAGACACTCAGGGTTAAACAAAACAGATATAGTCCCTACTCCCTGGAGTACACAGTCCAGGGACAATTTTGCTTAAAATCAATTGAAATCTGGTGAATATGAAGGATAATTACAATGTGATGTGTGATACACAAAGCATTAAGAAACAAACAGCGCATGATTCTTACCCATCTAAGATGTCTTTCTCGGTGACATTCACACACACACGCACACGCACACGCACACGCACACACACTTTGGAAAAACACTGCACATCTTACATACAGAAACCATCATATAGCCCTAAGGAAAACGATGAAGAATGAGAAAAGTAAATGGAATTCTAAAGTATTTGGGGTCCGTTACCACAAAAGTCCTTCTCATTAGGATTAGTTGCCCTTAACCTAAAATTTATTCTAGGGAACAACATCAAGGCCTCAGCTTGTATTTTTTGAAAGTGTGAGCTTCCTAGGGTGTACTACAGGCATCCGTGAATAAGCCAGCTTCTGAGATTTTAGTTTAAAGACACCTGCTTTCTGAAATGTATTAATGCAACCTGGGTGTTCCATGCTAACCCACTATGTGAATACTTTAAATTAAGCTTTTTTATTTTTCCTTTTGGTATGGAGGGCTTCCCCACATTCCTTTATGAGTTACTTTGAAGCTTTATACCTTCAAGAAGTCCTGAGGTGCAATATGTTAATAAAAGCATTTCTAAATGGACAGTGGGTGGGTAGGCAGTGAATTAATTGGAAACTGAACAGTACTATGCTTTAAGAAAACCCCTGCTGTTTCTACATTTGTGATTTCCCTACACACAGTATTCTTATGAACTAAGTAAAAAAGGCAGATATTACAGAGCCATAATACTCCGGCTTCATTTAACACCCTTTTCCAACTAACTCCCAGAAGTGTAGCAGCCACTCTTGCTGAAGTGGAAGACAAGTCTTGCATTTTCCAGGGAGTTTACATAAGGATGTGGTTTAAAATATATTCTTATTGATTTCAGAAAGGAAGGGAGAGGGAGAAAGAGATAGAAACTTCAATGATGAGAGAGAACCATTGATCAGCTGCCTCCTGCATGCCCCACACTGGGGATCAAGCCCACAGCCTGGGCATGTGCCCTGACTGGGAATCAAACTGTGACCTCCTAATTCATAGGTCGACACTCAATCACTGAGCCACACTAGCTGGACAAGGATGTGATTTAAAAGATATCCAAATAAATTTCCTTGAACTCTCATAACTTTTGCTATGACAAAAACTCAACTCAGATTGGCTTAAGCAAAAGAGGAAATTTATAGTCTCCTATTACAAAAAAAGCCCAAAGATTTCTAGCTTCAGGCATGCCTGGATCTAGGACTCACACAGTGTCAGCAGAAATCTATCTTTCAGTTCTGCTTCCTCCTGTGTTGGTTTAATATAAAGTAGACTCTTCTTAAGCAAGGGCAAGCCAGCAGCTCTGACAGTTCCCATTCAAGGCCTAGGGATGGTACTCAGTAGACTAAGGTGGGTCCCTGACCCAACACTTTGTCTAAGGGAGTGGAGTAGAACATTGTAGGCAACTGAATACTGAGTCTGAAGTTCAATCAAAAGGTTGGAGCTGGAAATATACATCTCAAAACTATTAACGTAAGGATGATGTTTAAAAGCATAGAGCTGAAATACCTAAAGAGTAGAGGTAGATGGTATATAATTCTATTAGAGGCCCAGTGCACAGCCTTCGTGCACTGGGGGGGAGGGGTCCCTTAGCCCGGCCTGCACCCTCTTGCAGTCCAGGACCCCTTGGGGGATGTCCGCCTACCAGCTTAGGCCTGATCCCTTGTTGGGCCTAAGCCGGCAGTCAGACATCCCTCTCGCAGTCTGGGGCTCTTGCAGTTCGGGACCCCTCACCACTCGCCTGCAGTGGAGGAAGGAGAGGCTCCTGCCACTGCCTCTGCGCTCACCAGCCATGAGCCTGGCTTCTGGCTGAGTGGGGCTCCCCCTGTGGGAGCGCATTGACCACCAGAGGGCAGCTCCTGTGTTGAGCATCTGCCCCCTGGTGGTCAGTGCACATCATAGCCACCAGTCATTTAGCTGTTCAGTTGATTTGCACATTAGCCTTTTGTTATATAGGATAGTAGCAAATGTTGTACATCCAAACATATTTTAAATGATGATTGGCAGCCACACTGCATCTGTAACCTAAATCCTAGGTTTTGCCTCTGCCAACCACCCTAATAGAGCAATGAACATTTGTGGCATGCTACAGCCATATAACATGTCTAGCAATTGAGTGAAAGGTTTACTGGAGTTTTCACTATTACCCCTTTTGAAAGAAAAAAACAAACAAACAGGTATATTACCAAAAGATGAGGCTATATGGATCAATGTGTCAGAACATTCCAATTTCTTCAACTTCAAAAAGGAGTAATTTAGGTCCTTCCCAGAAACCAAAAAGAGAGAGAGAGAAATCTACAAAGCATCCTGTGGCCTAGGAACCCCTGTATATTCTATCGCTAGCCATCTCCTCTTTATTTCTAAGTGTCTGAAGCATCTGCTCTCCCTGCTGAGAGGTGAGATGTCTAGTGTGCAAGTCTGATTGGTGAGGTGGAGGATACCTGCTAGCAGAGAGAACGAGCCAGGGCTGGAGTCCTGGAACCACCTTGTTCCAACATCTGGAGTTGGTAATTACACCTCTCCCAAGTGGACAGTTGTTTACATCAGTTTAATGATCAGAAGTCTATCTCTGGGAAAAACATTGTGCATTTCCAATAAACATTATAAATATTATATGGCATCTCTGAGCATATCATTTCAGGGTAATGACACTGACTTTCATTTTATCATCAAAATGGGTGCAGGTGGGAAGGTCAAGTCGGGGTGCAATAAAAAGAAACAGCACTGGGAAGTCAAGAATTCTCCTAGATTCTAGTCCCAAATCTGCCATGACTTAGCATGGACATGGAACATATTCTTAATTGAATTGTAGTGAATATTAAGGGGAAGAGGGATACATTTACAAGCTATCTAGTTCCCTGCTCTCTATTTGAAGACACAGAAAGCAAGGCTCAGCCCTTTCGGGGTTCTCTTTAAGGGATCAGCCTCGTACCAAGCACATGTATTCCAGTCTATTCTCTGTGATGAAATTTAAAAAACATTGTCTCTTCAGATGTACCTGCAAGGCCAGTGACTGGGTGGGTAAGTCGGTTGTATTGTAAAGTGATGTGTTTGCAAAACTCATACACCTGCAGGTCTAAAAGTGCATGCCTAAGTGCAATTTATCAGAAATAAAGGTGATCATTTGTCTGACTCACCTGGATCCACACTCAGAGAAAAGAAAGGGGTGACATTTATACATTCCCCTCAACCACCAACAATTGTTCAGGCATGATAAACTTAACAGTCTTTTCAAAATTCAAGCATTTTACCTGAAAGAACTGATATTAACACATGAATACCGATATACTCAGAACAGAGAGCTGCCCCTGCAGAAAAAAAATAGAGTCCTGGAAAAAGGGGCACAATCCTTTAACAGATAGGTAAGAGAGTAAGAGAGATCTAGAACAAGAGAGCTAAAGGGGATCCAAGAGGTGGCAGAGTAAGTGGAGGTTACACTCACTTCCTCCCAGGACCAACCTGGAATTACAACTGAAATATAGAGCAATCAATCTGAAGACCAGCTGAAGAGAAGACTTATAACCAATGATTTACAGAAGAAGCCACATCAAGACTGGTCATCTTTCTGAGCAGACTGAGGGTTCGAGACAGGAGCTGCCACCGGGTGAGCAGGCTTCCCAGAAAGTTTAAGGGGTCTGAGCATGGTGCCAATTCACAGCTCCTCAAACATGCCGCGGATGGCTGGTTGCCTTTGATCCAGAGAAATGGCAGCATTTTGCCAGGATCTAAAAGCCAGTCTACGCTGACCTTTCTTACAATCAAGTCTGCTGTGGACTTTATAAAAAGAGTGCCTACAGAGTAAGGCTCTGACAAAATGCAGAAAGCAAATCCCAAGGCTGGTGGCAGCCATTTGGACAGACAGCAGAAGTGATACACCAGCCCAAAGGCACCCACCAGACAGCAGCCCTTTGACAAGCCCAACTCCAAATAGAAATTGGAAGAGGGAGATGGAAATGGTATCTTCTCTTGAGGATAGAAGGTACTAAGTACAATAGCAGATGGAATATGGCCTTACACTAATCCAGGCTCCATAATTAAATTCCAGAACCAAGGCAGAAAAGGGAGATGGTATTCAAAAATAGCAGGTGCCTCCTAGAGATTTGTGCCAGCGAGGCTTTTGTAATCCATTGGGCTTATAGCCTAGAGGACGAAAAGGCTGGTGAAGCTAAGTACCCAGCTAGCTGTGCAGAGGAGACCAGAATGAGCTGCTGTGGCTACTATATCCCCTGGGGAAGTACTGGTTTCTAAGTAGATGTAATTGCCTCTGGGCTCCTTCAGCTGTACATGGAGTTTGCTGATGAGGGGGTAGCCACAGATACACAGAGTTCTGGCAGCAACAATAACTGCCCACCTGCCTAAATCAACACACCTCCTGGCTATTGTCTCTCAAAGCTGCACCAGAGAGATGGTTTCAAAGACAATGGTCATGAATGTGTCCTAGCCAATTCTCCAGCACTGTGTACAGTGGCAGCACGGTGTAGTAATAGAGAACTAGGCTCTGGAGTCAGATGGGACTCAATGGTCATCCAGCTCTACAACTGACTCATAGGTGATCTTAGGGAAGTTACTAAGTCTCTCTAAACTGGCCATGGGCAAACTACGGCCCGCGGGCCGGATCCGGCCTGTTTGAAATGAATAAAACTAAAAAAAAAAAAAGACCGTACCCTTTTATGTAATGATGTTTACTTTGAATTTATATTAGTTCACACAAACACTCCATCCATGCTTTTGTTCCGGCCCTCCGGTCCAGTTTAAGAACCCATTGTGGCCCTCGAGTCAAAAAGTTTGCCCACCCCTGCATAAACTATGGGTTTCATTCGTCTGAGAATAGAGTTTATAACATTTTTTTACATCAGAGCAATATAGTAAAGGATAAGTGATACACTAACAAGGCAATTAGCTCACAACATGGCATGTGGTGAATAAACGTTAGTCACTTTTAAGATAATAATGATTAAATGGATAGGATGATATGTGGCTACCAGGAGCAAACACTGAAGGCTATCATGCATCCAAACTCACAGAAAAGGAAAGAAGGGGCAGTATCTCTCAGAGCTGCTTTATGGCTTTCACTCTTTGACCTCAAGTTTCAGGGATGCTTGCCCCTTTCATCTGGTCTTGGCAAGCAAGGAGGTGGACAAAAACCGCATGACAGTCACACTGTGTGAGCTGAAACTCTCCAACAGGAACTCAGCAGCAGGATGGGCACACAGTCTCCTTCCTCACAGCATCCCACAGACATGCTAGCATCAGGCACAGCTGGACACATCATCATTTGTGTTTCAGGAAATGAACCCCTTCCCTGCTGCTTTCTCTTTCTGCAGGGTTTTCAAGGAAGCAGCCTGCCTTCCAAGTCTAAAAAGAAAAGGTGTGAGTTGAGGCACCAGCTGCTCAGGGGAGTTGCACATGGCGCTGAAAACCCCAACTGACAACACCTGGAGAACTTGTGTAAAGTAGGGGCACGGCCACTCCCTTCAGTGGAAGGGGGGCCACCCTCCCAGATGCCTCATTTGCAGGCAACCCTGTGAGAACCATCTGGCTCATCCAGTGAACAATCCTGTCTGTATCCCCATGGTCTTTCTTTAGGTAATTAAACATGGATTTACCAAACACCTCTTCTGGTCTGCAGAGAGATGCAGCCCATCATCACGGTTAGAAGTCTGTTGAACTTTGGAATTCAGTATCATAGATTCAAACTACAGCTTCACCACTACTTAACTATGTGACTGTGGGCAATTCAAGATAGCCTCCTTATGCCTCATTTTCCATAGCTTCAAAAGGAGGATAAAAATGTTACCTACAATCATAGAATTATTTGGAGGATTAAATCAAAAAATGTGGGAGAAGCACTGAACACAAGACCTGGTATATGATAGCATAAATGCACCGTCAATGAGCTGTCCTGGACTCTACACTAAATTTTTATTTTATTTTTATATATATTTGCATTGATTTCAGAGAGGATGGGAGAGGGAGAGAGAGTTAGAAACATCAATGATGAGAGAGAGTATTACTGATCAACTGCCTCCTACACGCCCCCTCCTGGGGATCAAGCCTGCAACCCAGGCATGTGCCCTGACCAGGTATCAAACTGTGACCTCCTGGTTCATAGGCCAATAGTCAACCACTGTGCAACACTGGCTGGGCTTTACACTGGGCTCTAGGCCAGGTTTCTTCGACTCAAGTTGATACTTGGGATATTACAACATACCTATATGAAAAAAATATCTCCTCATTTCCTTCCAAACCACAAAATATTTACAGTTGGAACTGAATATCTGAAGATAAAAGATCCATCTCGAATTTTCCTCTCCAACCCCTAAACCTTGGTCAGAGTTTAGAACTGCTGTCATAAAGATTCCCATTACGTGAGTACTGTAATTTCTCTGGTTGCCATCTATATTCCATCCTATGGAATTCCATCCTACATTCCCTACCCTAGTTCTGATCTTCCTGTTTTGCCAGTGCATCTCACCTAAGCTATTTCTGCAGGTACCTTTTATTCAGTCATTCATTCTTTTAACAAATATTGACCCATCCAACTCTAATAGACCTACTACCATTCTAGGCCTGGAAATACAATAATGCACAAGATAAATAGAATTGCTCCCCTCAGAAAGTCTATAATCTAGGAAGGGAGGCAGGCATTTAAACAAGTAAAATCAGTACATGGTTAAGAGTAATGGTAGCTCAAAGCAGGTACCAATAACCTGGTCCCGGGAGAGTGGATAAGGTGGATGGAGGAAATCTTCCAAGTGAAAGTGACATTTGAGAAAGCTCGGGAATTACCCAGGGAAAGAAAAATAGAGAGTGTTTTAAGCAAAGATAACCCAGCTATCCCTCTTGACCTCCCCTTCAGGCCCAGCTCAGGTTCCAGCAGCCCAGTCATAACCAGTTGTCACCGCCATGAATCCTCCCTACCCACTAGAAAACCCTGAAATGTTAGCATTGACATCATGTTGAAATTTCTGCACCTCTCTAGCACTGACGCCTCTCCAGCACAACCTCAATGTACTCAGAGAAAAAGGGAGAAAGAAAAATGAGCTAGGTTCAGAAAAACTCAAAAGCTCTCCTCCTGTGAATCGTGGAGGACACTTGCGGATCAGACCTCTGGCTCCTTCCTCCCTTTCAAGACAGGAGCCCCAGACTGCCTTCGGACCCGAACAGGGAAGGACCCCGCTGACAAGGTCAAGCCATTTCTTCGCCTGTCAAAAAAAATAAAAAGAAAAGGTGTGAGTTGAGGCACCAGCTGCTCAGGGGAGTTGCACATGGCGCTGAAAACCCCAACTGACAACACCTGGAGAACTTGTGTAAAGTAGGGGCACGGCCACTCCCTTCAGTGGAAGGGGGGCCACCCTCCCAGATGCCTCATTTGCAGGCAACCCTGTGAGAACCATCTGGCTCATCCAGTGAACAATCCTGTCTGTATCCCCATGGTCTTTCTTTAGGTAATTAAACATGGATTTACCAAACACCTCTTCTGGTCTGCAGAGAGATGCAGCCCATCATCACGGTTAGAAGTCTGTTGAACTTTGGAATTCAGTATCATAGATTCAAACTACAGCTTCACCACTAGTTAACTATGTGACTGTGGGCAATTCAAGATAGCCTCCCTATGCCTCATTTTCCATAGCTTCAAAAGGAGGATAAAAATGTTACCTACAATCATAGAATTATTTGGAGGATTAAATGAAAAAAATGTGGGAGAAGCACCGAACACAAGACCTGGTATATGATAGCATAAATGCACCGTCAATGAGCTGTCCTGGACTCTACACTAAATTTTTATTTTATTTTTATATATATTTGCATTGATTTCAGAGAGGATGGGAGAGGGAGAGAGAGTTAGAAACATCAATGATGAGAGAGAGTATTACTGATCAACTGCCTCCTACACGCCCCCTCCTGGGGATCAAGCCTGCAACCCAGGCATGTGCCCTGACCAGGTATCAAACTGTGACCTCCTGGTTCATAAGCCAATAGTCAACCACTGTGCAACACTGGCTGGGCTTTACACTGGGCTCTAGGCCAGGTTTCTTCGACTCAAGTTGATACTTGGGATATTACAACATACCTATATGAAAAAAATATCTCCTCATTTCCTTCCAAACCACAAAATATTTACAGCTGGAACTGAATATCTGAAGATAAAAGATCCATCTCGAATTTTCCTCTCCAACCCCTAAACCTTGGTCAGAGTTTAGAACTGCTGTCATAAAGATTCCCATTACGTGAGTACTGTAATTTCTCTGGTTGCCATCTATATTCCATCCTATGGAATTCCATCCTACATTCCCTACCCTAGTTCTGATCTTCCTGTTTTGCCAGTGCATCTCACCTAAGCTATTTCTGCAGGTACCTTTTATTCAGTCATTCATTCTTTTAACAAATATTGACCCATCCAACTCTAATAGACCTACTACCATTCTAGGCCTGGAAATACAATAATGCACAAGATAAATAGAATTGCTCCCCTCAGAAAGTCTATAATCTAGGAAGGGAGGCAGGCATTTAAACAAGTAAAATCAGTACATGGTTAAGAGTAATGGTAGCTCAAAGCAGGTACCAATAACCTGGTCCCGGGAGAGTGGATAAGGTGGATGGAGGAAATCTTCCAAGTGAAAGTGACATTTGAGAAAGCTCGGGAATTACCCAGGGAAAGAAAAATAGAGAGTGTTTTAAGCAAAGATAACCCAGCTATCCCTCTTGACTTCCCCTTCAGGCCCAGCTCAGGTTCCAGCAGCCCAGTCATAACCAGTTGTCACCGCCATGAATCCTCCCTACCCACTAGAAAACCCTGAAATGTTAGCATTGACATCATGTTGAAATTTCTGCACCTCTCTAGCACTGACGCCTCTCCAGCACAACCTCAATGTACTCAGAGAAAAAGGGAGAAAGAAAAATGAGCTAGGTTCAGAAAAACTCAAAAGCTCTCCTCCTGTGAATCGTGGAGGACACTTGCGGATCAGACCTCTGGCTCCTTCCTCCCTTTCAAGACAGGAGCCCCAGACTGCCTTCGGACCCGAACAGGGAAGGACCCCGCTGACAAGGTCAAGCCATTTCTTCGCCTGTCAAAAAAAAAATGGACTTTCTCAGTTTCCACTGTGGATAAAAATGTAATATTTCTGTTTGCAATTTCAATTTCACAGCTGACTGGCATCTGCAGAGACAGAGAATTCTAATAAAATTGCAGAAGCATTTAATACAGTGACTGGCAGATGGGGAAAGGGCGGGCAGCAGCTCCATTTTTCTGACTATGTTAACAAAACATGGCGTGTACTTTCCTAATGCAGCCACTCTGTTTTTATTTACGATTTAAATTCGATGACTGAAAACAGAGATTAGGACTTTTGGGGGCAATGCTGTTTACCACCTGAATGACTTAATCATGTATGGATCCATTTTCCCCCTTTCCAATCAGACAAATTAGCAATCCAGGTTCTGCACTTAATAAAATTACATAGGGCAATTTTGAAAAACTGTCTGAGTGCAACATTGCGTCAATAAATTATTTATGCACACTTGATTTGGAAATTAAGCAACAGTGGAGTATTCTTTAACCGTAATAGAAAGCCCTTTAAATACAAAGTAGGTCCAGTGGAACATTATTAAAACTAAAAGCCATTACTGATAGGACAGGATGAGGCCTTTGAGTACCAAATGCAGGGGCAGTGGCAACTCGGCTGGTTAAGAAGAAACACGTCGGCACGCGCTCACTTAAGGCATAGCCAGTCTGTCGACACTTCCTAAGTGGTCCCTGGGAAGGAAAGGCTAAAGATAATCATAACGCCAGTCACTGCAGCAATTTGCTTACAGCCTTGCTCTGTGACTGGCCACGTTTCTTGGGCCTCCGTTTCAAATCATAAACTAGAAAGTGTTGGACTGGTTCCCAAACGCTGGTCCTTGGACTAGAGGCCCATTGGGTGTATAAGTAGCACACACAGAGATTTGTTGTTGCTCCTTTTAATTCAGACTCCTGGGATTCCTCCTCCCCACCCACCCAAGTCCCATTCAGTGGGGCTGGGGTAGGGTTCAGAAATCAATTTTTCAAAGATCCCAAGGGACCGGGTTTGTCCACACATACAAGAAGAAAGGCACAGACTTGCATCTGACTAAAAATGCCAAATGCATAAGTATATTTTTTTACTAAACGACTTCAGAGCTATATCTAGATGTTCTGAGATAAGACATAGCTCCAGGCATTTGTTAGGGTCAGTTTACTTAAGCTGAGTTTGGGAATTAATCCCTTTTGTCTTCAGACCTAGTTGTGCGGCTACATGGAGCCTGCCTGAGCCATGGGCGGGCTAAGCTGAGCTGAGAAGAGAGACCGAGTTAAAAGTCAAGTGTGGGAGCAAGAGAGCCAGGACAGAGAGCAGTCCACCGGGGTCAGAGCTGCTTTTCTCAGGGCCAAGACAAGCACTGAGAGAAAGCAAGTGTTCTTTGAGGAAAGTGGTTCTTTCTCCTACATCAAAACATAGGCTTCTCCAGTCAAAACCGGTTTGGCTCAGTGGATAGAGCGTCGGCCTGCGGACTGGGGGGTCCCAGGTTCGATTCCGGTCAAGGGCATGTACCTGGGTTGTGGGCACATCCCCAGTGGGAGATGTGCAGGAGGCAGCTGATAGATGTTTCTAACTCTCTATCTCTCTCTCCCTTCCTCTCTGTAAAAAATCAATAAAATATATTTTTTAAAAAACAAAAAACACATAGGCTTCTTCTACAAATGTTGAGGCAACTCCTACCAGGAGATCCTCAAATTGCACTCTGCCAATTAAATATTGTTTAGTCTTTAAGAAACCTTAAAGTGCAATTACTTTCAAAGGTAAGAAATAACATCTTAAGGTATGTAATTTATCATCTAAACTCCTCACCTTGACAACCAGCTAAGAGAAGTACTCTAAAAGAAAGAGCTTCAGAATGAGAGAGAGAGAGAGAGAGAGAGAGAGAGAGCGAATGAACTATGGAGGACTCAATGGTAAGAGAAGCACCAAGTTCCACCTCACAATATTTCCTGACAACAACCTTGCCAATCCATGAAATAAGAAAAATGTCAAGCTGTGCCTTCCCACTTCCCAGAAGGCTTGCAAGGTCACAGTTGATGTTGCATAATGGGTCCCGGTACTATGGAGAAACTAGCTGCGTAGGTCCACTGTGATCACCTCTCGCCTGGGGCAGTTTGAATGACAAGTTTAGCTGATGATTGGCAGGAGGGCATTTAAGAGTACAATTGCTGTCATTTTGTTACCTGACCCTCTGCCAGTTGAGTCTTCCCAGCCTTTTCCCAGTCTCATTAGTTGCCATGGATGCATCTCCTTATCTAAGTGACATTTCAGTCAACATCTGCCCTATCACCACCCCTAGAGAGGAGTGTGAGTTTTCCAAGGAGAACTCTGGAAACATCTCAGCCTGTTGCTTTATTATTATTATCACCATCATCATTATCATCCTTTTATCATGTAATGTTGGGCTCATACCTCTACCTCTCCTGTTAAAGATTCATATAATAAGATCAACAGGTAACTTAAATAGAACCTGGGGAAAATTTCCAACTTGGCACCTCCAGCTTATGAACATCAGTGCAGAGCACACGTACGTGGCCAATTCTTCAAAATGATGGCTACTCTGCATGTCTTGCTCGTTCAGCAGGACAGTAAACATGAACTGAGTACCTGCTCATGCCAGGCACTGTGCTAGACCTGTTAGACTATCACATTTAAGGCTCTGGCCCCAGACGAGGCTGAATTATTCATTACACAGGCAAGGAAATGGGAGTTCAAGGTGGTGAAGTATGATGGAAACTACCACATGCTAAAGCCCTTAACATGAGCCAGGCCTTTTCTAAGAGCTTTACATGCATCGACTCATTTAATCCTCACAAGAACTCACGAAACAGGTGTAATTATTACCCCCCCTTCTAGGATGCCCACACTGAGGCCCGGAGAGGTCAGCTTTGCAGTTTCACACAGCTAGTCAACACCACAGCCAAGAATCAGACCCAGGCAATTTGGCTCCCGAGTCTGTGCACTTAATCACTACTCTGTTTGACTCTGAATGGCCTAAGGTCATGGAAATAACAGTTAATGGAGATGGATTCGGACTCATCCAGACTCCAGGTAGGGTACTGAACCTATATAAGTTTCCACACATTTCGCCTGAAGGCACTCGCTTTCCATTCAGATCAGAGTCGAAATTCTATTCACAGCAATCACCTGGACTCTAAGAATCATCTAAGCTAAGCACTTACATCACATCACAGATGCTTATTAATCAACTGACACCTGAGTTAAGGCTGCATCCTGAGTCCTTTCTAAGCTTATATTTAAGAAGATATGTGCATTATAAAACCTCAGCCCAGTAAACTGTTTTCCAGACAGAGGTGCTTAGGACTTAAATAATCAGCCAACGTTAGCTTGTAGGAGGGTGTCACAAGATAGGGGAACAGAAGAGAAGGAAAGAGAAAGAACAGGGAGGAAATAGAAAGAGGGAAGAAAGAGAAAGACATTTATTAAGTGCCTACTATGTTCCAGGAATTCTGCTAGACAGTCTGCATTTGTTATTGCACTTTGCCCTCATAATCACCTAAGAGGGATGTAATAAGATCCCCAAGATTATTTTACCAGCATGCAGAGCAAATAAAAATTAAACTAGTACTTATCCAACTTCAAAGCCCAAGCTCTTTCCATTATCCTCGTGCTGCCTCCTCTAAATTAAGCTCTTTGATTTCAATTCCAACGAGCAAAAAAAAAAATATCTGCTCAATCTCTTTTGTCTCCATTTCCCCATTTATAAAACAGGGATCACAGTAGTTTTTCCTCAGAGCTGTTCTAAAGATTAAATGAGGGAGCATCTGTAAAGCACCTATAACTGTACTTGGGCTGACAGTAAACACCCAGTTATCATGCTGTTACTGATGATGCCGTGATGATAAAAAGAAGGCAGACACTCCAGGCACTGTACTAGTGCCCTGTTAAGAAATTACGCCAGCCTGAACAAACATCCCGAAGACCAGTACAGCCTACAGCGCTCCTTGAGCCCCTCAAAGACCAGCAGGAGATATTCTAAAGCAATGCTTCCTAAACAGTTAACAGGCACACAAATCACCGGGGTATCTTGTTAAAATGCAAATTCTCACTCAGTATGTCTGAGTGGGGACCTGAGATTCTACATTTCTAACAAATGCCCAGGTGAGAGTCTAGCCTAGAGACCACACTTGGAGTAGCCAGGACCTACAGAACTGCTTCCCCCATTTCCTACTCTCTCAATTTCCCCTCTCAAGTGCCTGAGATAATGAAAACAAGCCAGAGAAAATAAATCATCCTCAACACCCAAACATCAAATAAATTAAAGTCTCAAGCACGGAGACTATAAAAGCTATTGAAAGCAGCTTCTTGTGGCTCCTGGGACAGAAAATCCTTCCTGCACATTCTCCTGGCAGCCAGATAATCACAAGAGGAGCAAATGCCTCCATTTTCTTCTCCCTCCTTCTGAATCAAAAGGAATGAGGATAAATCTGTTGTGTGGCTCTAGGTCCAATGGGAAGGTCACGTCCTTCTGCAATCCATTGAACTCCCAGAGTTATCCGAAGGAAAGGGAAGACTAGTTAACTGATGTTTGTTGAATCTGTGTCCTCTTTCTCCTCTCACCGTGTTCCTTCTAACTGACTTCCGCCAGCTGATTTTTCCCCACCAGCAACATTCCAAATTTAATTTGCACTGTTATGAAGACAGATGCTACAAAGTTCATTTGTTATTAAGTGACCACAGGAAATGGCGGGGATTCTGATAAGTAATTGGAATTATATCACAAAACAGCCAGCCAGACCCTCTTCACTTGTGCCCCTCAGGATCCTGGGGTAATATCAATTAAGACAAATCAAGACAAAGAAAGTTGGGTTGGAAGAAATATTATTTCTTCCAAGAAATATGACTGGCCCCATAGTGAGATTCAGGCCACAGGAGTCAAGAAATGTTTCAGTCTGACTCTGAGAAAAGCTTTCATAAATATTTTATGAACTCTGAAATTACAATAACTCACCAAGTGGTTCTTTCCACTTCGGCTGCTTCCCAAACACAACACCAAGACTACCTACATCCAAAAAGAGGGGTGAGCGGTGGAGAGAGCCTGTGCAAGGAGCTTATTCCTTTCATCTGTGACCTAGGCGGTCACAAATCCCATCTTGCCCTGGTACTGTTAGGATTTCATGATCCTTGCCCACCCAGGTACAATGAATAAGCCAAGCTATTCTAGGAACTAAAGGCTGGATTTTGCCCACTTCTCACACATCTAGCCTCATTCGCAGGAAGTGCTCTGGAGAAGGTGCACTGGCCAAGAACACAGACTCTTCAATCTGCTTGGGGGCTCAGATACTATCAATGTGATCTCAGATTAATCACAGCTTCTCTTATTTATTTATTCATGAGCTGTGGTTAATGAAAGTACCAACCTCTAAGGTTGCTGTGACAATGAAATAAGAGAACGCATACCAAGCGCTGAGCACAATGCCTGGCACGTGTAAAAACTATTACTATCCTGCCTTGCAGAGCTCCCTACTGTACATGAAAGAGGAAGCAAAATTTGCAAGATTTTGTCCCCTGTAACGATACTGCTGGTTCACTTTTATTATTAAGTCACTGAATGATTAATAATGTCCTTCAACACCTAAAGTGTTCCTTCACTCTCTGAGCCTCAGCAACCTGACCTGTAAAATGAATGGATTATATTAAATTGCTTATGGAGGTCGTCTCAGTTCCAAGAGGAACTGTCGAGTTATCATGGAGCAATGCTCCAGGTTGCAAGCAAATCCCCCAAAGAGCCCCTCCTGAAAGCGGAGATGGGAGCTGAGCTCGCATTAGGGCTGCCTGGACTCACACTTTCCCTTCTGAGATCCACTTTGCACCCCTAAACCAAAAATGTCTGGAGAGAGAAAAGATGAACAGCAAGTCAGATGGTGGAAAACACACACAATTCCCCCCTCCCCCACGCAGAAATTCGGGAAAGGCTTCATCAGCTCCCATGTGCCCACCCACCTCACCTTACCTGACAACACGCCTATTCTACTTGCACCTCATGCTTTGCCAAGGTTAGATAAGGAAGGTTTGAGGCATGTGAGGGAAAGGACAAAAAGAAAAGAAAAGGAAGCCATTTAGAGAAAAGAAAGACCCCTAAAACTGTTTCCTCCATATCCAAGAAAAGGGATTTGTCAATATTATGGAAATTGATATACTTGATAAGATAGCAGCCCCTCCCCACCTTTAGGGGAAATAAAGATCCATATAAATAACTAAATATATGATTCATACTATCTAGTGGAGACTACCTCTCAACAAAAGTGCATTCATAAAATACCAAATGAGCAATGTATCTATGGGCATAGGACCAATATAATCCATGTACTCAAACCATGAAATAAAAAATTATCAAATTGATAAGGCTGCCTGTATTCGCTCAGAGCTTACTTTGCTGTAGGAAAAGCCCTGTGTTCCCTAGAATGGTCAGTTGTCAACCTGTCTTCCACTTCAACCTCTTTCACAGGTACCTCACACCTATAAGACTTATGTCCTTTCACGATTCACCAAGGACAAGTGGATATTGTTTCTTTTTCTCTCTCACCCATAAATCACAATGCAGTATACGTGAGGAAAAAGGATATTACAATATGGATTATCTGGAGTATGCTCTGAATTATTTTTTAAGTAAACCATTTACAAATTTGGAACTTTGTTACACATAATATACTTTTCACGCAGCCATTCAACAAATATATATTCAGTACCTGCCAAGGGCTGAACTGAAAACAGCAACAGGTCCTCTGTTCTCTGCTTGGGAGACAGACAATTATTCAAGCATTTAGGTAGGGGGAAGGTAGATTAACAAATAACACATGTAACGTAGTCTCATTTCAGAAAAACTACACAAACCAAAACATCAACATAAATATTCATATAAAATATACCTAAAAAGTTCTGGTAAGATATCCTCTAAATCTGTGGTAAGAAAACATTTTTTGTAAAGGACAAGATAGTAAATAGTTTCAGCTTTGTAAGACATACAATTGCCATCACAACTATCAACTCTGTGGTCATGGTGTAAAGGTCCTAGGGTTGCAGTTTGCCAACCCCTGCTCTAAATTATTAAAAGTAGATTCCTTCAGAGAAATGAGACTGGAGGGAGAGGTGGAAGATTTCAAAGAGAACTTTCCCTTTTACTCGACATACTTCCATTTTGTCTGAGTATTTTGTCCGGCACCAAATCCTCCATCCCTTGCACAGTGCCTGACACGTGGAAGCTAGGATTGATTTAACAAATCAGTAAGTGGAGGAGTTCAATGTTTTGAGGATAAAATTGTAACTTATATAATACACATCCTATATAATAAAAGCCTAATATGCTAAGTGTCCAGTTGTTCGGTTGTCCCGTTGGCCGTTCAACCAATCAAAGCGTAATATGCTAATGATATGCTAAGGCCACTCAACCGCTCACTATGACGTGCACTAACCACCAGGAGGCAGACAGTCGACTGGTTGACCAGTTGCTATAATGTGCACTGACCACCAGGGGGTAGACGCTCTGACCAATAGGTTAGTTTGCTGCTGGGGCCCAGCCAATTGGGACTGAGCAAGATGGGCCGGACAGGCCCTGGAGCCCTCCCGTGGTCCCTCCCCAGTTGGCCAACCTCCCGCATCCCTCTCTGGCCCCAGTCGTGCACTGGTGGGGTCTCTCAGCCTGGCCTGTACCCTTTCACAATCTGGGACCCCTCAGGGGATGTTGGAGAGCCAGTTCGGCCCAATGGCTGAATGACTGGTCGCAATGACACACACTAACAACCAGGGTCAGATGCTCAATGCAGGAACTGCCCCCTAGTGGTCAGTGAGCTCCCACAGGGGGAGCTCCATGCAGCCAGAAGCCGGGCTCATGGCGGAAGCAGGCCTAAGCTGTCAGACATCCCTCTAAGGATTCCCAGACTGCAAGAGGGCACAGACCGGGTTGAGGGACACCCCCCACCCCCGTGCCAAGTGCATGAATTTCGTGCACTGGGCCTCTAGTTAAGTACAATGGATATGGTGATAGAGGAAGTACAAGACAATCTGGGGCACATAAAAGGGGCACCAATGCCAAACTGAGAGTGCCAAGAACTGGTTCCCAATAAACTAGGATCCAAGCTCATTAAGACCAGCCATTGCATATGGTGATATCAAGACAGGCAATAGCTACGCCTCACATACACACACACAAACACACAGCCAGACTACTCAACCAGTATCTGAGCAGGAAATCCATCAGCTCAATGAGAGGCTCAGAATTGTCTGCATTCAAGCTGTGTCTCAGCAAGGCAGCTCCTCTATTCTGCAAACCATCCTCCCTGGCCCCACGTTAGGACACACCGGGACAAATGCCAGAGGAAGAGTCTGGCTCCCCATTGAGTGTAAGGCCATCCGGACTCAATCATGGACGGGGCCAAATGAAGAGACCCTCAGCCTTCCTGCAGAATTGGGGACTTGAGAACAGAGAGAAATTACAGGTGTGAGCTCTTCCCTACCAGCCTATGTCTGTGGACAATTACTACTCCACGGCAAACAAAGTGTCAGTCACGTCTCTTAAGAGAGCAGCCTGCGAACAAAGAGAAGACAAAACTGCCACTGTTTCCTAGACGCCCACACCACGCAAGGCTCCTGAACCCACTGTCACTCAAACAATCCCCTACAAAGGAGATTAAATCCTGCCTCTCTGGCTTTCAGCCGCCTTCAAAGAAATGACAAATGAAACTCAGCTTTGCTATTGAAGTTTATTTTTAAAAGATCAAAATAGGTTAGTTTTTTAAATAAAAATAGACAACAATATTCCAGATGTAGCATGTTCTTTGTTATTAAAGAGATACAGAGTTAATCAAAATCTGCACCTTTGCATGCAAAAGTCCTCTTTGACCCCTTGTTAGTTCTCATTATCTTTCCCTAGCTCGGGAAGAAAAAAATAAGTCACTTTTTTAAGGACTTATATGTGGATCTTTGGCTCCACTAGCTGGTAGTTAATTTAAACATAAATGATAAATGAAAGGGAAATGGTGGTGGGGGAAAAGTGGCTAAGGACAGATCATGGAGAGGCGTAGGTTAAATCCACATGCTTAGGAAAAACCGTGTGTATTGGGAGTTTATAAGTCCCCTGACCTAATCCCTAGTGCATCTTTAAAAAGCCCGTCACCCTCCAATGTTGGGGAGAAGAGTTTTTCCCACCAACAAAATGTCCCCGGCCCTAGCTTTTCTCAGTGCCCTCTCCCAACTGTTTCCTATAATATTTTAGGGCTTTCCATGTCATCCAACAGCCCCTAGGCCAGTGGTTCTCAACCTGTGGGTCGTGACCCCTTTGGGGATCGAATGACCCTTTCACAGGGGTCACCTGAGACCATTGGAAAACACATATATAATTACATATTGTTTTGTGATTAATCACTATGCTTTAATTATGTTCAATTTGTAACAATGAAATTGGGGGTCACCACAACATGAGGAACTGTATTAAAGGGTCGCGGCATTAGGAAGGTTGAGAACCACTGCCCTAGGCCCTCCTGCCACCCATGAGCTTTTTTGTCTGTTGGCATCGCATCCAGAGAACAGCTCCTGGCAGGCAGGGCCCATTCTGAGTCCTCTAGTGACAGCTAAACTGATCCAGAACTAATCCCCTTAAGAATGTTTTGGGAGTCTTAAGAGCTGCATCTGAGAAGAAAGACTGTGGAAATTTGTGTCAGACTCTGAGCTGTCATCCTCCTTGATCCTGAGACAGATTGGGGGAGGGGCGTGGAAGCAGGGACAGGGCCAAAGAGGAGATGAAGGTAGGCATGGCTTTTATCTCCCAGGGAAGAATAGAACCAACATTCTCTCAGTTCAAAATAAATCTTGGTCTATGTCTTAAATTTTCCTCAACTATTACCTCCATGGACACAGGGTAATTAATATAAATTGAGTCCCCAAAATTGTTGTATTTATTCAAGTTCCCCACCCACCCCATGATTTTCTGCATATCCAGGAGAAATTGTCATGTAGATTGGAGGGCACTATAGTCTCACAATAGTGAATTTTCTCCTTTGAGGTTGCGATGGTTTAACACATATGCTTGCCTTGAAGACAGAAACAATGACATTGATCTGACTACTCTCCCAACTATCACCACAGGAGCCATAGTATATACTCTCCAAATGTTGGATGAATGGATGAGTGTGGGAGTGATATTATAGTAATTCAGTGTTAGACTCGACTACCTGGGAGTGATTTTAAATTCAGTCCATCTCTTGGTGAAGGCCTCTTTCAGACTTTGTCTATTGCTCTCTCAATATAATTATGGAGCATACATTTCTCACACATCCTTTATAACTATATAGTACTAAATTTCAGACTTACTATTAACTTTTCATAGATAATCCACACCCTGTGTTGGGAGTATTGTCACAGGATTCTTACACTGCATCTCACTTTAACTTATCTGGGAGACATCCAGGGGATAGCACCCATGTTTGTATATTGGGAATAGCCACCCATTTATGCCATGTCTCCTTGAATTCCTGGGCAGTGCAGATATTCCAGCCAGATGGGCTTTCTCTTAGACAGAGATCCCAAATGCCGGTCCCTGAGCTCAACCTCTGCCCGTCACCAGGGCTTCCCAAATTTCTCCAGCTCTCTTCCCCTTCTCTAATCACCTGACCTTTAAGGAATTTTAGAACTGTCTTACAACTCTAGACCTGCCCTATCTGGCTTGAATTGTGTTCCCCAAAAATTCATATGTTAAAGTTTTAACCCCGCCTACCTCAGAATGTGGCCTTAAAGTACCTCAGATCGGGCCTTTACAGAGGTAATCAAGTTAATATGTGGTCATTAACACGGGCCCTCCTCCAGGATGACTGGTGTCCTTATAAAGAAGAGGAATTTAGTGACAAGCATGCAGACGGAAAGAACACTGTGGGAACATGAAGACGGCCACCTACAAGCAAGAGACGAGGTGTGGAGCAGTTCATTTCCAAGCCTCACAGCTCTCAGAAGGAACCAACTCTGCCCATGACTTAATATTGGACTTCTAGCCTCCAGAATTGAGACAATAAATGTCTATTGTTTAAGCAACCCAGTTCGTAGTACTTTGTTATAGCAGCCCTAGAAAATGGATGCATTACCCCAACTTCCCCTTTTCTGACCATGTCCCAGGGTCCATGAGCACCCTGACACTCCTTAGCCAAGAAGTCATGTAGTGAGTGAGGACAGAGCCCAGAGTCAAACCGCCAGGGCTCGAAGCTTGCTTCCACCACTTGTGAGATGTGTGACTTGAGTTATGTTATCTACCCTTTCTGTCCCTCAGTTTTTGCATCTCTAAAAAGAGACTGCACCAGAATAAAACCTCAAATTCCTGCTATGAGAATTAAATGGGATAATCTAGCCCAATATTTGATATATAGTAAGAGCTTAATCAGTGTTAGCTGTTGGTTTGGGTGGCAGTGGTAGTTAATGGTAGTAGTAATTTATATGTGCCGTACAATACATATATCAAAAGGAAAAAGAGTTTCAATACAAACAGACCCAGATTCAAACTCTAATTCCATTTCTTAAAAGCTTTATGGCTTTGGGCAACTCATTTCTACCTCTCTAAGCTTCCGAAAACTGTAGATAATCTAAACATTGGAGCTAATCCTACATCTGTCATAGTGTTGTTATGTAGGTTAAATGAGAAAATTAATGTGTAGCATGTAGCACTGTCTCAGGCCCAGAGTGAAGCCCTAATAAATAGCCACTTTTAAATACAGATGATCTGATTCCTCATCTCACTCCCACTTCACTTGTTTTTGTCCAACCACATCCTTTTCCCAAGCCTCAAAAAGATACATAATTTAGCAAAAACAAGAAGACTGGAAATGGTTAAGCAACAGCTGTTCAGATTTTCATCTAACTGTAGTGTGAGCAACAGCATTAAAATGCATTAGTGCCCCCGTACTAGAAGGCAGGCTCAACCCAAGAGGGCAGTTCATTTCCAAGCCCACGCGCTCTCCAACCAAAATGAGCCACGCATCCCTCAAAGGCACTTTTGAACAGTATTTCAAGGTCACTTCCTAGGATAGGAAGCTGTCCCTCAGCAGTCACATAGCTGACATCTTTCTTTCACCTGCAAGGCCCCTCAAGTCTTCTGAGTGAAATCTTTTTGCATTCAAAGATTGTGCTGCAGGTAGAAGTTACTGACCGCGGCATGCCTGGGGCTCTCTACTCCAAATGATTCATAAAATAGCCTTGTTTTTAAAACATACACATAAAGGAACTAAGAAGTTTTCATGAGGAGTGAAAAACCATTTTCCCTCTTTCAAACCATTTGAAGAAACTCAAAAATCTCCTCAAATTTTTATCGATGATGTTAAGCATTTGCCATTCTTCTCCACGTAAACACAAAGCCAACCCCTCAAACAGATCTAGGGCAATTGTACAAAGAAGAACAGTTAACTATTGTTTTCATAATCCTTTGAACCCTTATATCCAGAAATCACTTTTCTAGCAGGAACTACTATTCCTGTAAATTCTCCTTTAAAACTACCGTTATAAGGGCTCTCTCCAAAACTCGGGAAGGGTGATTCTCTTGTTACCTGAGCAGAGGGGAAACCTAAGTTTAATGTCTAGTTTGTAGTTTACATGATGCTCTCTGAGATTAAGTGGCTTTCCCCAAACTAATTTGACAGAATCCTTTGTTCATGGAGCATGGGACCATTGTTTCACGAAGCAGACTGTAATAAACAGAGTGCTCTCTCACCCCATGTCAGGATGAACACCTGCTGAAATGAAACTGGCTGGCTAGTGCGATGCCTCAAAGTGGGTAGAAGCTTCGCCTGTTTTTGAAACAGAAACCAGTGCCATGTAGCCGGTGCTGAAGGAATCACAAGAGGCAGGAGAAGGGTTGGGGTTACAGGCACATCATGCAAAGCCTTGCAGGTAGGCCAAGGTAAGGGATTTGGAATTTTTTTTACATTTTGAGGGCTTATCCAGTGCTTTTTTAAAAAATGGTGAGTGACAATAGTATTTGCTATTTGCAGAAAGGACTGAGGGAAGGTAAGCGCTCACCCTTCCTTCCCTTCTGTGGTTCAATCCTTTTAGTTACCAACTCATGCATACTTCTGATGACAGAAGAAGCCTTTTCTCTCTGATTTCCCCAAAACCCCTTTGTATCTACCCCAGCCTCCAGTCAGTGACTTCCTTGAATTCTACCAGGAACCTCTTCGTCACACATGGCCAAAGGATTTTTCAAAGCTCCCTTGAACCATTTTCTCAACATCTTCATTTTGCCATTTCACTCACTCATCACCTAGAGTCACTAACCCTTCTGGAAAGCATCAAGCTCACAACCACATCTCCAACCCTATCTTCAGCATAAATCCCAAAGCATCTGAAACGAAGCTAGCAGATTGGTGATTGCTTTCTCTTCATATATGACCCGAGGAGAAAGGGTTACATTGTTTATTTTGCCTCTTGCTTTCCCCTTGCCCCCAATCAAGATTTAAGAATTACATACACATATTGTCCCATTTCTTGCCCTTTTGTTGGCTGATTTCAGCCTTGGTGACATTCAGATAAAGTTAATAAAGTTTCTTATTTATTCATTCAAAGCAATACTAAAAAATTAATTGGCAACTGACCACCAGGTAATTGAGACAGAGATTCTTGTCCTCTAGAGCCATAAGGGATAGTGAAGACTATAAAGAAAGCATAATATACCAACGGCCCCATGGAAATGTTGCTCTCAGTGAAAGGAATATTCTTCACTCAAACAATATTTGAAAATACTCCTTATGTCTTAGTGACACTCAGATCTGCTTTCAAAACAAGACCTATAACTTTATAATTGCCTTTTTAGTTTAATTATAATTTTTTTCTTACTGGAAAGGCTATACATGTTTATTACAAAAGACTTAAAAAATACTGTTGATCAACAAGAAATAATAACATTCCAGTTTCCAATACCCAAAAATAACCACTGTTAACACCTTAAATAAAACTTTTTAGTTAGACAAAAGGATAGATATATAATTGATGGAAAGACTGAGATACATACATACATACATACATACATACATAGATCTATATATATAAAGAAGTAATATGCAAATGAGGTTCGGACTACATAATGGTCACGACCAGCTCAGGAGGAGGGGCTGGGCGTAGCCCTGAGCCTGAGAGAACAACATGCAGGCACAGCCCGGAGCCTGAGAAATCAATATAGAGGGGTACCTGCTCTGAGCCTCTGTGGCGCAGCTGGGGGCAGGCCCCCAGCGGACACACACACACACCCACACACACACGGGGTACCTGCTCAGAGCCTCTGCGGCGTGGCTGGGAGCAGGCCCCAGCAGACACACACACACACAGGGCACCTGCTCCGAGCCTCCATGGCCAGACTGCGTCAGTAGGACATCCCATGAGGGCTCCCAGACTGTGAGAGGGGGAAGGCTGGGCTGAGGGACCCCTTCTTTCTTTGTGTCATCGTCTGGTGCTCTGTGCTACTGTCTCCACTTCTCACCCCACCAACCACTCTGGAACACTAGATAAGCACTTCCCAAAAGGGACTTTCCTCTTGGGATGTTCAGACCCATTGCGGTACAATGGGGAATCCTCTGGAATACTTGGATCCTCCTTCAGCCCCTCCTCTATCTAGCTGTGCATCATTGCCCAAGTTTCTTTCCTTCTCACCCATTGCGGTACAATGGGGAAATCCTCTGGAATACTTGGATCCTCCTTCAGCACCTCCTCAATCTAGCTGTGCATCATTGCCCAAGTTTCTTTCCTTCTCTGGGTCTCAGGTTTTATTCTAAAGTTAAATATGAATGGTATTTCTTACTTACGCCAGTATTCCTTCCTAATACAGCAAAAAATTAGGTTATGTATCTTCCAATTATAAAAGACAGTTTTTCTGTTCCATCCGGTCTAATGAACATGTGCACTCACTAATTGTCAAACACAAGTTGATCAGAAAATTCCTGACTAAAAAAGTATAAGCTAAATTGCCCCTGAGAATGATTCAGACAATCTTCAGGTGCAGAGGTGAGGGCGTACAGAGGGAAAGCGGGGAGGCAGATCTGGAGCTCATCACTATTAATAGTTCTGATCAACAGCCACTCTACCCTCAACTTAAGGATTGTGAATAACATGGAGAAGTACAGCCAGAAGACTAAACGGGACAGCAGAAAACCATTGCTGAAACCCCCAGAGACTCCGGAGTGTCACATCTGGACAAATGACCTCGGCCGGATTCCACTCAGAGTGGAATAGATGTGTCTCCGATTGCTACCTGAAATATATTTAAATTGCCCTCTACCAGCTGCTTGACATTATCAGGGAAGAGAAAAAGGCCTCATCTGAAACAAGAAGAGCTTAGGGAGGGCATGAAAACTTCCTAACAGCAAATAGAATATTTCAAAATTATTATATAATAGCAAAAGGAGGGAGGAAGGGACAACCAACATGACGGAATAATAAGGGACCAGTTAAATAAATTACTACTTTTGTACAATGAGCTATAAGCAACCTTACAAAATGATGGTTCTATAAATCTTATAAGTTGTTCAGAATCCATGGTTAAGGTAGACAAGGCCAACTAAAAATCAGCATGCATAGTCCAATTTCTTTTTTAAAAAAGGAAAAAATCTATATTTACAGATCTTGTAATAATCTGTAGTGGAATATAAGGACATTTTTTCTTATATGTGTGTGCTAAAAATTACGGAAATTCTAAAAATTAAACGCATCTACACTCTTTCCTCTTCTCTCAGTCTTCTGCAAAGTGCTATTTCCTTCTTCTTTGTCTATCTGAGATATAACTTTTAAAGCTGCTTTACCTCTAGCTCTTCTTTGAGCATCTTTTGTCATTCTTTTAACTTGTTTCTCTCTTTTCTGGCCTTTTCTTAAGTTATTCTCCAAATCATCCAATCTCTAAACTAGATTTTATGCATTCCAACCTCCAACTCGGGTAGCTGCAGATCAGTTAAAAAAAAAAAAAAAAGAAGAAAGCTTCAGCCTGGCCGGCCTGGCTCAGTGGTTAGGCATAGACCTATGAACCAAGAGGTAATGGTTCAATTCCCAGTCAGGGCACATGCCCGGATTATGGGCTCAATCCCCAGTGTGGGGCATGCAAGAGGAGACTGATCAATGATTCTCTCTCATCACTGATATTTCTATATATATATCTCTCTCTTCCTCTTCCTTCCTCTCAGAAATCAATAAAAACATATTTTAAAAAATAATCTGGTTCTTTCCAAATATCCACAATCCATCTTCATTGTATCAGCTTTATCCCCAAATCAGCTTCCCTCATAGTTGCAAGATGGCTACAATGGTTTTAGGCATCAGAACCTAACCTAGAATGTGTCCAACAAAAGAAGATACCATCCCTTTTGTTTGTTTTTCTTTGCTTCGTTAATCCTCACCTGAGGATATTTTTCCATTGATTTTTTTTGGGAGAGTGGAAGAGAGACGGAAAGACAGAGAGAAACATTGATTTGAGAGAAACATATCAATTGGTTGCCACCTGCACAAGCCCTGACCACTGAGGAGGAGCCTGCAACCAAGGTACATGCCCTTGGCCAGAATCGAACCCGGGACCCTTCAGTCCGCAGGCCAATGATCTATCCACTGAGCCAAACTGGTTAGCACCCATACCATCCCTTTTGATAAGCTTTCTTTTAAGAGTAGGGAAGCTTTTCTCTCTGGGAAAGCATATTCCACCTTACATCTCATTGGTCAAATTTCATCAGCTGCCATCAAAGGATTAAGCCTAAACCAATCACTCAAGAGACTGGAATTTCTTGTGGCTTAGACTAATCAGTTTACTGGAGATGTGCTCTGATAGGTGAAGTGACTCAGGGACTGGGCTTGACTTTGTGTAACATGGTACCCAAATTACAGAGAACTAAAGTGGAACCCATTATTCTTTCATGTTACAAGAAGTCCAGAGGAGATCCTGGACTGGTTCAAAGGCTTAAAGATATAATGTCCAACAGTCACATCTGCATTTCCCTTAGTCTTTACCTATCTATCATGATGGTTAGTGTAGCATCATGTCCACAGTTGATGGAGGAAGAAGAAAAATTCTCCCTTTTCAGAGCTTTTCCAGAATCCTATAACAAGTTCTCCTTTCACCTCATTGGCCAGAATTATGTCACATGATCACTCTTACCATATACAACAAACCCACAGCTAACATTATAATCAACAATGAAAAACTGACAGCTTTTTCTTTAAGATCAGGAACAAAACAAGGATGCCTACTCTCCATACTCTTATTTAAAAAGCATGGCAGTCCTACCTAGAGCAATTAGTCAAGACAAGGAAATAAAAGGCAGCCAAATTTGAAGGAAAGAAATAAGACTGTCATTATTTGCAGATGACTTTGTATATTTTAAAAAACAAATCCTTAAGATTCAACCAAAAACCTATTAGAACTAATCAATAAATGCAATTATGTTGTGAAATATAAAATCAACATACAGAAGTCAGCTGCATTTCTATCTATATATATAAAATGCTAATATGCAAAGTGTCTCCTCGGGGGGGGGAATAGAAAACAATCCTAAAATTTTTATGGAATCAAAAAGACCATGAATAGCCAAAGCAATACTGAGAAATAAGAACAAAGCCAGAGGCAACATCACACTTCCTGGTTTCAAACTAGACTACAAAGTGATAGTAATTAAAACACTATGGTACTGGCATAAAACTAGACACATAGACCCATGAAATATACTAGAGAGTCCAGAATGAAAACCCCACACATGTGGTCAAGAACCCTAAGAAAACCCAATGAGGAAAAGATAGTCTCTTCTTGCAAAACACCTGCAGCAGAAGCAGGAGAGGCTCCCGCCACCGCCTCTGTGCTCACCAGCTGTGAGCCTGGCTTCTGGCTGAGCAGCGCTCCCCTTGTGGGAGCGCATTGACCACCAGGGAGCAGCTTTTGCATTGAGCATCTGCCCCCTGGTGGTCAATGTGCATCTTAGGAATCAGATGTTCCGCTAGTGGTTCAGTAGATTTGCATATTAGGGTTTTATTATATAGGACTAGAGGCCTGATGCACAAAATTTCTGCAAGGGCCTTGGCCCCTGCTGCTGCAGTGGCCCCCTCTGCCTCAGCCCCCCCCCGCCACAGCTTTGTCCAAAAGGAAGAATGTCCGGAAGGACGCCCGGTCTAATTAGCATATTATGCTTTTATTATTATAGACTAGAGGCCCAGTGCACAAAAATTTGTGCACTCCTGGGGGAGGGGGGTCCCTCAGCTCGGCCTGTGCCCTCTCACAGTCTGGGACCCCTCAGAAGATGATCACCTGCTGGCTTAGGCCCGCTCCCCAGGGGATTGG
>NW_005362439.1:292122-362775 GCF_000412655.1 Myotis brandtii
GGGAACCTTGGCTTCCTCCATCACTGGAGCAAGCAAGCCTCCTGTTCGCTTCAGCTGCCTGGCTGCCGGCCGCCATCTTGGTTGGCAGTTAATTTGCATATTGCCCTGATTAGCCAATGGGAAGCGTGTCGGAGGTATGGTTAATTACCATGTTTGTCTATTATTAGATAGGATGAGAAAGAAGGAAATCCTTTTCATTTGCAACAGTATAGATAAAACTTAAGGACATTATGCTAAGTCAGACAGAGAAAGACAAATGCAATATAATACCATTTATTTGTGGAATCTAAAAAAATCAACTTGTAAAAACAGAATAAAATGGTGGTTACTGGGGGTTGGGAAATAGGAGGTGTTTTTTTGTGTGTGTATTTTTTTGGAGATGTTTTTAAGGGCATAAACTTGCAACTAGCTAGCTAAGACACTAGCTCTTAATTATTCCCACCCTGAAAA
Source organism: Myotis brandtii (assembly GCF_000412655.1). Taxonomy (NCBI): domain Eukaryota; kingdom Metazoa; phylum Chordata; class Mammalia; order Chiroptera; family Vespertilionidae; genus Myotis; species Myotis brandtii. The sequence goes on from NW_005362439.1 coordinate 292,573, forward strand.
AGAAATGATAATTATGTGACCTGATAAAGATGCTAACTATCACTATAATAGAAATCATGTAACAATATATATCAAACATGTTGGACACTTTAAATTTCCACAGTGTTATGTGTCAAATATATTTCAATTTCTTTTTTTTAAAGAGAGGCTGAAAAATACAGTTCTTTAGCAGGGCATTTTTATTTCTCATAATCAAATTAAATTTCTGAGAGTAAAAATTTATATTGGGTAGGCAACTAGAAGTCTCTGCCAGAGGTGGATCCTTGAACAAATTCAGGCTTTTGAGCAAAAGAAAGGGGCATTGACGATTGGGTAGGTAATCCACAGTATTTACTACATCCAGTGAAGAAAAACCTCTTTAGCATCTCTGATAAATAATTGTATTTTGCCACCAATTCATATCACATTGTCCGGTTTAGACAAGAAAAGAAAGTGTAAACAAAGCCCTTGCTTCCCTTTATTTTGATAGAGCACTGGGAATTAATGTTCCCTTGTCCTCTGTACAACTTGGTTTAATGATACTGCAAAAGAAAAAGGAAAAATCCTTGAGTGTATCCTTTCTTTTGGATTCCTCATTTGATCTACCTCCTGGGCATACTGTCCCTTAATTAACATTTGGGATGAAAGGTGATGCAGAAACACCAGTGTCACAAAAAACAAACGGAAAATATTTTCTTTCTGGCATAGGGTAATTTTCATCCCCGGATTTCTATCCATGCCATTAGAAATAATGTTTAAAAATCATTTCAATTTCATTCTTCCATCTGACAAGTTAGTGTTGAGATGGTTCTTTAAATATTTAATAATTACTTGAGACATTTCCCTTTATTATAACTCTGTGGTCAGAATCCCCTGGCTCTTTCATCAATCCCAGGGTCTGGAACAAACAGAGGCAGTTAATTTTCAGGCAAACCTTAAGTCATGCGATCTCTATTCTAATTTCCTGAAGGTCAAATGAAGCACTCAGTTGAAGGGGGTGGGTGCCTGCCTGTCCTTCCTTTTTGCCAGTCATTCTTTCATTGCCCATCTGACTCCCCACACCTCCACCCACGCACACCTTCCCAATCAAATCAAGCTGGGCTTCTCTTAATCATCATCAGGGAGACAAAAAGGTATAGCTTTGGAGCATCAAGCCACAATTTCACACTCCATTTGCACAAGAACTCAGAAGGCCACTAATGTGCTGTTTGCTTTTTAGCAAGCATCTCGGCTGTCATCATGAAAATGTATTTTGGCGCATGTCCCAGGGCATGGGAGCTATTTGTGAGAGCTGGTCTTGAAGAGCTTACATGCAACATTAGGAGGTCCGTTGCCATCTGCAAACTGGACGTGGCCCAGAGACCAGAAGAACTTTGATATGTGAGGAAGGTGAAAGTAAATACCAATTTCCATTTATTTCAGCCCTGCCTGCCTCTCAACCAATCCAGTCCCACTTGCCAGGCACTTAGAGGACCCACCCCTCACCAACCCTCTTTTCTATCACTTGCCAGTATAAAATCTCATTTTAACCCATCGTGATGACAACCCAAGTCACGTCCTGCTTTTCTCTGCACTCTCACCTCATCAACTTAGAATGAAAGCTGACCCAGGCTTTCTCTCTTCCCTGCCATCCCATACCGCCAGCTCAGGGAACTCCCTTCCCCAATATTCACCACATGAAACATTCAAAACAGCAAGAGAAACAGTGGCCACATAATCATCTGTGTCACACAATTGCAATCATAATGCTAACACTTCCTGCCACCCTTCCTAAGTTCTGAGCTCTTGCTATTCCAGCCACAAAGAAACAATTTATAAGTAAGATCATTTCCATTCAGTCTCTAATTACTGAATAACAGCTCTGTGCTAGGCATCAGAAACAAGGACAAATTCCTTGTCTAGGGAAACTTGCAGTCTACCAGGTTCACTGAAACAAAGAAACTGCATATCTCCTTTAGTGATATACATATGAATGAATAACATGTACATATCTACATTAAATGTTAGGATGGTGTTGTGCATACAAGGATATATAGGGGCACTTAACAAAACCAGAGAAATTAGAAGCTCCTTCCTGGGGAAGAATATACATGATGAGTTATATCTTGAAAAAGGTATAAGATCCTTCCCAATCAAGTGAGGGGGGGGGAAAGAAGATATATGGCAGAGAAATTACAGGAGCAAAGGTGCAGAAGCAAGAAACCTAAGAGGAGGGGGGGGAAACAGTCTGCACTACAAGCGTGAATATGTGAGGCCAGAAGTAAAATGAATTGAAGCAAGAGAGAGAGCTAGGCCAGGTCAGAGAAGGCCTTGTATACCATGCCAAGGAACATTGATTTTATTCCTCACAGGGGAGCCATTGAAAGGATTTTAGCAAGGGAGCTATCTGATGAGATTTATGCTTTGGATGGGTCACTCTGGTACCTGAGCAGAGGATGGATTTAAAAGAGAAAAGACAGAAGCAGGTGGCAGTTAGGCTGTGCCATAGAGCAGAAAGGAGGTTATGAGAGCAGGCATTATGGAGACAAAGGGAGGAGATGGATTTGAGAAAATATGTGGGAGGAAAAACTGGCAGGATTTGGTGATTATCTGGATTTATGGAGTGAAAAAGAGGTGGCTGATTAAGACGACTCCCACATTTGTGGCTTCTGTGATTATGGATGCAGATATAAAAGAAGGAGTTGGTGTGAGGAGAAAAGACACCGTGTTCTGATTTGTGCAAACTGAGTTTTAGAAGATGGGTATAGGACAACGTATTGGATATGCCCCGATGATAACTGGCTGTTGGAATGTGGAACTAGGGGATGAGGTCAGGGCAGGGAGCAGAGATATGTGAGTTATTTGCCTATGAGGGTTATTAAAACCATGACACAATATGGAAGTCACTTTATCAAAATATATAACAACAATAAAAGAAGAACCAGTGAGGGAGGGCTAGGAAATACCACTGTTAAAGGGAGAAGCAAAATAAGAGCTGCCCATGCAAATCAGAGAAGGAATAGACAGAGCTAGAGGAAGATAGTCAGGGAAGAGGGACGGAATAGAAGCCAGGGAGGCATAGAGAGTTTCAGAAAGAAGATGTATTTGTGCAAAAGCAAATTCAACACATATATTCACCACATCCCCTTCAAAAAAATAACAACAAAAAAGGACCATAAAAATGTTTTTTTAAACTATAAATGCACAAAAAATATAGACTAGGAGATACCAGCAGATTGAACATGTCAACCAAGTTTCAGAAATTGTTAAGAAGATGGGCAATTATCACTGACTTAGGAGACTGAAGGAAACTGAAACAGGTTGACAACAGTTTGGGGTGAGGTTGAAAATACAGGGTGGGGGAGCCATTTCTATAGCACGCTCAGGAACTGGGGAGCAAGTTTCTTTGCAATTCCAGGTATGACCGGGATGAAAATGGAGAGTTTGAAAGTTTGTATAAAGAACTGATGCCCCACAGCTGGTGACTTCCCTGCCCCACCCAACCCAAGAATGGACTTTTAACACCTGGAGAAGTTGAACAAGCGAGATATTAGTCTGATGAACAACAGGTCTGGATGATAACAGGAGCAAGGAAACTCTCTGAGAAAAAGAATGAATTAGTGGAATTCTGGTATTGAACCTCGAGACTCGTCTCTTCTTCTTCCTGGCTCTCAGAATGCTGTCAGCCCTCCTCACCTTCTCCCTCCTCATACACACCACACCATACCACACCACACACACACACACACACCACACCACATACACACACACACACACACACACACACACACACACCACACACCACACACCACACACACACCTCAGTACAGTTTCTCTGTAGGAAACTGTACTACATAGGAGAAAATAACAATACATACTGACAATTGAGGATGCACCAATGAAAATGTAAGTCATCATCTTATCAACCTTCACTGAAGCTCTGGCATCTACAGAGCTTCCAGTCACTTTCAAACACTTTTCCATAACTGGAATGAGCAGCCAATGACTACCACATTATTTGAGGAAAGCGCCTGATGTGCAAAACAGTCTAAGCAATGTTTTTAAAGGGATCTGGAGGAAAAAGAGGCAATGCAGCAAAGCTTTAAAAAGATGTAATTCATATCTTCAAAAGATGAAAGAAGATATTAACCTATAATGCAAGAACACCATGTATTTTTTAATTAATAAAAAGGAAATAGTGATTGAAAATGGTATGCAAGAAATCAGAAAATTTTAAATGTATTCAATATATAGAATTAAAAGATGGTGTAAAGTCTCATTGAGAATAGAAAAAAACAAAAAAAATGTAAAAAGTTCTAGACATAGAGAATTAAGGAAACACAAGAGAGATTACCAAGAAAATAATGCCAAAAAACTTTCAGAACTTAAGGACATCAGTTTCCAGAATAAGAGGGTGCAACAAGTACCCAGGACAAAGGCTAAAGAATAACCACACTAAGGTATGTCATTATGAAATTTCAGAATACCAGAAGACATCCTAAAAAATTCTAAAGAGGTAAAATAGGTCATCTACTTATTCATTTATTCAACAAACATTACTTGAGGGCCTATTATGCACAGAATGTATGCATGAGATGGCTCAAGACTGCACTCAGAAGGAAATTTGGAAGTGAACTTTATGGATATGAAGAGATACCAGCCAGAAAGGACAACAAGTGCAAAGGCCCTGAGATGGACATGCTCTTGACATGCTTGGTGTACAGCCTGAAAGCCAGTGGGTTCAGAACAGAGTTAGTGAGGCGAGTCGGAAGTGGTGAGCGCTTACAGCAGATAAAACCCAAACCTTGATCTTGGTCTTCCAGCTGTAATGAAATTCATTTCTGTTGTTTAAGCCATGCATTTTGTTATGTCAGCACTAGCAAACAACACAGGGTGAGCAGGGCAGGGTTTCTTAGGGACTTAGAAGACAATGTGACCTAAGAGTCAAGAGAGGCAGCAGTGGCAGGTGGCTGAGCTTTAAAAGACTGGTAAAAATTGGAAATAGTTGCTGTATAAGATTGTTTTATTTGAGGTTTGGGGACCATTTCTCTTCTTAAATATAAATGTTCTGGGAACAGATGACATAATAGATGTTAGACTTATATTCCTGGTCAGTTATTCTCAACCAAGGGCAATCCTGACCCCCAGAGGCTATTGGCAACTTGTGGAGACATTATTGGTTGTCATACCTGGGAAACAGAGGTGCTACAGGCAGCTAGTGAGTAGATGCCCAGGATGCTGCATGCATAGTAGGGCAGCCCCTACAACAAAAAATTATCCAGCCCCAAATATCAGTAGTGGGAGGTTGTAACACTCTGCTCTACATGGATGAGCATCAGATTCCTAACACAATTAGGTTCTGCAGATTATAAAATCCAATCTATACAAGAGACTAGGATTGATGAAGACAAATTTTAGCAATTGTATCCAGAGATTCATGTTCAAAACAATGCCAGCCTTGGCTATGTGTTCTTCTAAAAGGGCAGTATAGTGAAAAGAACATGAATGTTGGAGTCAAAACAGAGTTCAAACCCCAACTTTATACCTGTGTGACCTTAAAGAAGCTATTTGACATTGTGAGACTCAGAAAATTTAGTGGAAATTCCTTGAATTAGTATGTGGGTAAAATAAGACATTGCATATAAAATACTCGCTGCATATTAAACACTCTGCCACAGAGTAATAATAGCTATCTTTTTTTAAATACTAACGATATGCCAGGCATTTCTCTAAGTGCTTCATAAGAGTTAACTTCTCTAATCCTCACAATTTTACGTGGCAGATACAATTATACCCATTTTGCAAAAGAAAAATCTAGAATTGGAACTGTCCTCCAGAACTAATTAATCTTCATCATCCTCATGTAACACAAAAATACATATTAAGCATTCATTACTTATTTGAGCTTCACCTAGGCCCTGGAAACAGTTCAGTTTTTACCTTCCTAGTCTATAAAAAGTCATAGTCCTAGCCGGTTTGGCTCAGTGGATTGAGCATTGGCCTTTGGACTGAAGGGTCCTGGGTTCCATTCCGGTCAAGGGTACATACCTGGGTTAGAGGCTTGATCCCCATCCCCAGTCAGGGTGAATGTGGGAGGCAACAACTTGATGTGTCTCTCTCACATAAATGTTTCTCTCTCCTCTCCTCCCCCTTCTATTCTCTCTTTAAAAATAAAAAATAAAAAGAGTCATAGACTACTGACTAGATTTCAGAATTAAAGCAAATGTCTAAATGTGAAAAAAGTTTTCTCTCTTAGTTCTACTCAAAGGGACAACCTCTTCTTGGCACTTTTTCTATATAAAATTTCTCCTACAGTTGCCAATTTCACTACTGCATTAATAATAGGCTTCCCAAGGGGGAGGGATACTAAAAAATGTATTTATTTTACCTCCCCCATCGAAGCTTTGGACTTAAGTTAACAACTACTTACTGAAATCATTCTAAACCAAGGCTCTATAGAAGATAGGAGGCTAAGAAGTCAGTGTCGCTACCCACAGGTTGTTTGCAATCCCAAGGGAAAGCAGGTACGGGGACAATTCAATAATCTCAGCCAAAGGTGATCAGTATAATTATAGAGAAGCAGACAAAGTACTGTAAGAGAAGAGAAAAGCCCTCCCAGTGCAGCTCCGTGGCTGAGCGTTGACCTATGCACCAAGAGGTCACTGGTTTGATTCCTGGTTAGGGCATGACCAGATTGCAGGCTCAATCCCTGGTAGAGGGTGGGGAAGGAGGCAGCCAATCAATGTTTCTCTCTCATTGATGTTTCTGTCTCTCTCTCCCTCTCCCTTCCTCTCTTTGAAATCAATAAAAACATATTTTTTTAAGAAAGAGAAGAGAAAAAATGAAAGGATGGAAGGTTCTGAACATACAGATTATGGAAAAGACAAGAGACTAATGACAAAAAAAAAAGAGTGAGAATGTGGGTCAACAGAAATCCACTTTTGACACTGAAACTGAGAGATTAGCCATCCAGGGGAGAAAAAAAAAAAACAGTCTCAATTTGCACACCCATGTTCAAAGCAGTATTATTCACAGTAGCCAAGAGGTAGAACAACCCAAATGTTCATTGACAGATGAATGGACAAAGAAAATGTCATATATACATACAATGGAATATTAAACAGCCATAAAAGGAAGGAAATTCTGTCACATGCTACAACATGGGCGAACCTTGAGAACATTACGATAAGCAAAATAAGCCACAAAAGAACACTTTATGATTCCACTCATATGAAGCAACTAAAGTTCTCAAAATCTAGAAACAGAAACTAGAAAGGTGGTTGCCAAGGTGGGGGCTGAGGGGAGGAGAAATCAGTGTTTAATAGGTATAGAGTTTCAGTTTTGCAAGATTAAGAAATTTTAGAAACCAATTACCGAACAATGTAAATATACTCAATACTACTAAATTGTAGAGTAAAAATGGTTAAGATGGTAAATTTAGTGTTAGAGATTTTTAGCATTCAATAAGGAACTAAAAAAAAAAGAAAAACAAGCAAAAATGGCCTCTCCCCAGATGATGCCATAACCCTTGAAATCCCTGCCATTTCCCAGCTGCACAGAGCTGAATTGGACCAGTGATTCTTCATAACCTGCTTCTGGGCCTTCACTCTCCTCTCTCTTGAATCTCATGTCATTTCATTACACCACCCTCTTTCCAACCTCAGTGATGTCAGCTGTTAACCCCAGGACACTCTTTTTTCTGTCCCCATGACTTCAGTGGCTGCCTCAGTCTTTCCCACACACTGACTTCAGCCAGTTTTTGGATTATTTTGCCTTTAGTAAAATAATACACTGAACATTTTAGATAGAGGATAAACAAGAAGAAGAAAAATAAAAACAATGCATTTACAGTTCAGAGATAACCTGTTAATATATATATATATTCCTTTGCCCACCAAGGCTGGGTTCAGTGCAACCCAAGGGCTCCCTAGCATCTGGTGCTTGCCTCTGCCAAGCCAGATACTACTTTGTATTGTGATATCCTTGTCTGTTTTCCCAACCAATTTCAAACTTCTTGAAGGCAAAAGACAGTGGTCTCCCATCCTTAGTATCTTGTATAGCAGCTGGACCATGATGACTATTATGAATTAATTTCATTTCCAGTGACCAAAGAACCCAAACTTTCTCAAGGTTATGGGGGATATGTGCTAGGTAGATAGAGAAAAGCCACAGGAGCAAATACGATAGAGGAAAATATCACAGTAGTAGCATATGACATATTTCTGTGCCCTAAATTAACAGCGGGCCAAATCTAGAGGAGATGCAATAGCCTCATATTGAGAATAGGAGATGAATAGGTCAAATGATAGACTTGCACAATCCCTAAATGTCACACTATTCAATGAGCTAAGAACCGAAAGAACAAATATACACCTTCAAGCATTTAATTTTCTCTACTCAAAATACAAACATGACTCTATTAATCTGCATCAAACCAACAACTTGTGACATTTTTCTCATTTAAAAGACTACTTTTCAAGCAAGCTACTTAAATTTCTAACCCTGAGGTCAAAATTCTAAAAACTCAACCCTGCGGAGTTCAAGAACTCTGGGTCCTTTAAGACAGGAAACACGAGGCAAGATAGTGTGTGATTCATAGTTCACCTCACTACATCACGAATTCTCCAAAGGGGGCTGGTCAAACCTAATTTCTCCTACCAGAGCACACCCAGGAGCAAAGGCATGGAAACTAAGGGCTGTCCCACATGCAAGTGCTGATCTATTTCTCCATCTTTCCTTCCTCTTATTCTATGTAATTTGAATCTCTCATTCAATAAACACTTAATTGCTACTACAGTGGGGCCTTGACTTACGAGTTTAATTCCTTCCGAGACCGAGCTCGTTAAGGAGCTTGTTAACTCAAATTACTCTGTCAAGTCAATGTAAAAAATTGGCCAAGAGACAGCTGGTATCTCAAAAAACTCGTTAGTCGGGACACTCGTAAGTCAAGGCCCCACTGTATGTGTTAAATGGTACATGATTTATGTAGATGAAATGAATATTGCATTTGTTCAGTCACACATTCTCACTAGGTCTTCCTGGCATGCATTTGAGATTATGAAGACAAAGTTCATGGACTCATTTAAATCTCAATCCTCTAATGCTGAACTCATTAACTCAGTGCCCTTACTAAAATAATAATAATAATAATTAATAATAATAATAATAACTAGTCATAGACCAATTGTACCATTATTGGTATAGCAATAGTCATAAATATCAAGAAAATGATACACAGTTAACTTTTAATTATCCACACTAATGAAGGGGAACAGAGGCATGGTTATCCCAAAATAGTTTATAATCTGACATTAATTTCTATTAGGATTTGAAATTCATTATGTGAGTTTCTTCCCAGAAGATTTACCTTCTGATTATGTTTTCCATGATGATTATTTAAGTGAGAAGTTTACTTTTTCTTAGAGTTTTAAAATTTGTAAGCTTCAGCCTCCATCCCAGGGTCACAGACCTAAAATATGATGTCTTTCACTAAAGTTTATGATACTGCCCTAACATCTTATAAGCCCATTCTGAACTTGCCATGGATGATGAATTATCCTTCAATCCTGTCATCCTTTCTCAAGACATAAATACGTAAGGGCTCATGAGGACAGGAAGCAAGGAAGGAAAGAGTCGATTTGAAATACATTTGGGATATGGAATCAGAAAAATAATTAGATGGGAGAGAGGAAGAAGACGAAGGGGTCTGTTTTCAACTAGTTAAGAGGTGAGGCCATTCTTCTTTACACTTTCCGGAGCACTGTGCACTACTGTTCCTCCTCTCCACATCTCCCTGGGAAAGAATGGATTCTGTCTCTTAGTTCATTGGAAGTCCTAAGGCAGCAGAACAGAAGATGGGCTGAGGCAAAGAAAGAGTATCTTGATTGGAAAAGACTGATATGATATATCCCTTTCCATAATCAGTGGAACACAGGTGAATAGATTGAGCAAGTCCTTTATCGAATGCCTTTAATCACCCAACTCAAATCAATACTCCTTTAGAGCAACATAAATTAATTCTCCAAACAAACAGCGAATGCCTGCAGAGGTGCTTGCAGTGTTTACACACTCCAGCTCCCCTGTAATGGGAGGGGGAGTGATGAAAGAAAGGCAACTCTGAACCCACGCTTGACAGTGCACAGGCTCAGGGAGCAAAAACTCCTAATTCAACTGACACATATTACTTCAATGTCATCTGAATTGATGCTGGTGCAATTACCACAGATAATACATCCCCATCTCCCCTTTCCCACTACTAGTCATAAACCCTCAGATGCTGGGTAGAATGGCTCTGCTATTTCTCCATCTTTCCACATCCAGTAGATTGGAATTAGTGAGAGGGGAAGAGCTTGCAGTAGAGTAGCTCCTAGAACTCCAAGCTTCCAACAGAATCTAGTGGGGGGAAAAACAGAGATGGACCTGTATTTTGAGTCTGATTCACCACCTGTGTGCTGTTGAACAAGTCTCTTCAATTCTCTGAGCCCCCATTTCAGCATATATGAATGAAAATTAATACCTACTTCTCTGCTTATAGTGGGGCTGGGATAAGATAACTCCAAGGTCTACAACCTCAGGTGCACTCAAAAGTGTTAGAATATTTCCTCCCTTGTCCAATATATTACTTGGCTAAACTGTGGGTGATTTGCTGAAAGAACTGTTTATTTGCTGAAATAAAACTGCTTACAAAACTTCCCCAAGTTGAAAATCCAAAGAGATGATATGTGGCTTGTGCAATAAGCTAGCATGATGCTCATTTCTTGTCTTCAATCTTTTTCCTGCTACTTCCTCTGATGAGAAGCGCCAGACAAAATTCTAAAGACCAGCCATCCATGCTGAGAGCAAGGCCATGGGTTAACACAAGCTTTTTTAAATGATCCCAGTTGTTGTTCTAAATAATGGTAGCCATTATCAGTGTTATTGATAAAAGCTATTTCACCAAACTGGTGTGTGTGTCCTGCTTACGTGTGGGCCAAAGAGGTCAAGGCATGAAGGATGAGGTTGGATTTCTTTCTTTTTTTTCTTTTCTTCTTTTTTTATTTCCAGAATTATCTCAGGGTAATTTCTAAAAGATTCAAATCAAAAGGAAACAGGCACACAGTTTCTTCCTGCTTCGGACCACTTCCTCCAGATTAGATATTATTTCTGCAGCCCACAACAACCCCTTCCCCTTCAACCCCCGCCTCCCAGTTTGAGAATTAATATGCAAATTTCCTAATTACATAGCCAAGAATTTTACAGGTCTCACCTGGAGTGCTAAATGATTTCATAGGTCTCTACCTTCCTCAGTAGGAGGTCTAAGAACCTCAAGGTCAGGATTGTCATAGAAGCCATTAGTGTCACTAAATTAACCGGCTCTCAGAATTAGCCTAGAAAAAGTGTATATTAATCTGACTTAGCGATGCGAGAACAGAAACACTTTCTTTTGTGATAAACCTTTCATAGTCCTCTTAGGCCACTTACATAGGAGTTGATGGAAAGATTAATGAGGAATCATTAAAATGCTCTTAGAACCACAGAGTCTTTTTGCTATTATTTCCCTTAAAATAATCAAATTACTTATACCTTCAATTGTAAGACTCTTTTAGAGTTATTCTGGGCAAAGATATGTAGATACAGAAATATAAAATAATGGTCCCTCTCCCTTAGGAAAGTCAGTATTCAATAGATAAAATTGTTATTGTCATTTCTATATCCTGCTAAAGTTAACAGAATGCCTTTCATACACATTATTTCATTAAAATGTTCACAACTATGAGAGATGGATAGTATCTTTACCAAAAGTTCATAGCTAGTAAGAACCCAGATGAATGGCACAATTAGTTTTGCAAAGAGGACAGAGAAGTACAAGAGATCAGGAAAACCTGCAGAGAATAATGATGTTCTGAGTTTTGAAGGACCAGCAAAAGTCTGATGGATCAAAAAGTAATTTATAAAACTTCTGCTATGTGCCAAGCACTATGCTTGAGACACACAAATGCAAGGCAGATGCCATCCCTGCCTTCAAGTGACTTACAGTCTAACAGTAGACAAGGCATGCAAGGGTCATCTCAAATTCCAACTGTGATCTGTGGAGAAAGTACAGCTTCAATCCCCATGGGCACGATATGCCTCTGCCACAGCCACAGTTTCTCCTCCATCCAGCTACTCCCCATTAAATACTTTACTCGAAGCAAAGGAATAGCCAATAGGTCACTCAGAATACAGTACTATCATCTAAATCTCAAACCCAGGCCCTTTCAGGTTGGTGAAAATGAATAAGAAAGGTAGGAAGATGGGTCCACCCCCTTGGTGTCAGGCACCCTCTGCAGCAACTATGTGAGCCTAGGGCCGTGGTTGGCAAACTGCGGCTCGCGAGCCACATGCGGCTCTTTGGCCCCTTGAGTGTGGTTCTTCCTAAGCCTTAGGAGTACCCTAATTAAGTTAATAACAATGTACCTACCTATATAGTTTAAGTTTAAAAAATTTGGCTCTCAAAAGAAATTTCAATCGTTGTACTGTTGATATTTGACTCTGTTGACTAATGAGTTTGCCGACCACTGGTAAGGAGTCCTGGACTTAAGGGGTCATGGGGCAAACCTCTTACTAGTTAAAGAGAAGACAGCAGAAGAGTCATCTTAGAGATAGGCCCTTATAAGCAGTCTTTATGGGCCTTGTTCTAGGGAGGATAAGAGGACCCCTTAGATGAGTTGGTTTGTGTGGGGGAATGATAAACAGAGGCAGTACAGAGCTTAGATTTGAGGGTCAAACTGCACTGGTTTGAATCCCATCTCTGCTACTTAATTATGTGAACTTGGACAAGTTATAAATCTCTCTTGACTCCATTTACTAATCTGTATCATGGGGATAATTAGTAATAGTGCCTACCTCATAGGGTGTTGTAAGAATTAAGATAACTAATTAACAGATGAAAAGTTCTTAGAATAATGCCTGGCACATAATAAGCACCATTTAAGTGATAATACTCATATATGTCAATGCTAAAGGTTAATTGAGGGACTCAGTCATTCTAACCTGCTTCAAAAGCTGTAATTTAACCAATGAAATTTATTATATTTGGCTCTTCCAATGATTATTTCCAGAATGCAATTCAAATGATCACTCCAAAGCAAGTTATTTACCCCCTTCAAGCCTGCCAGAACCCACCGCCTTAGGAAACAACACAGCTCCCGGTGGGCAAGATAGCTCTTAGGAGTATTGTCTGGTATTGACTCACAATTTGCTCTCCGAAAGCTTCTCTGGTCATATGCACACAGTGATACATACACATACACACTTATACACACACGCATCCACGTAGTGTGGGGTCTTTTGTGTCGATAAATCCAAGTTCAAATCCCTTACCACTTACTGTGTGACAGTGGGCAAATTAGTTGAATTTGCAGACCTCAGTCTCCTCGTCTGAAAGTGGGAGTAATAAAATCCATCTGAAATGAAAAGAGGTCCGTCTGTCAGCATGTGGTCAGAGGCTGTCAAGAGGAAGCAGTCTTTAAGTGGCAGTTACAACACCCACTGAGCATTACTCACCTGGAAAGGGGCCTCATAAAAATGATGCAATTTTTCTTTCCAATGAGGTTATTGATTCCCTTTAAAGAGACTCTCAGCGGGATAAATGACCCTTCATTATTTCCCTGGCAGACTCCTAGCATTTTGGGTTTCCAAACGAATTGGACTTACCACATCTATGAGTCCCAAAGGTTGATAGACATTGCTTCATAATGGCAGAAAATTATCACATCCGAAAAAGTTGACTATTGCTCAGATACTGATTCCTCCAAATAACATTACCTGGAATATTCTGGAATGGGAAGGCAAGGCTGATTAGGATCTACCATCATCATCCAGAATGTCCTTAAGGACAAACCAAGCCCGGTGCAGTCACAAAATAAACCAGAGAAGAAAAGAACAACTGGTTTTCTCCCTCAGTCATCAATCCCTCACACTAATTCTGAAGGGATGCCTGAAAATCTGTTGTAATTACATCATTTCCTTTTAACATAATTCCAGGGCTCCCATTTCCCATAAGCTAAAACCTACCCATACTTACCTTCCCTCATTCTACCTCTTTAGCTTCATTTCTTGCCATTCTCTCCCTATAATCCACACCCTATACTCCAGTCCCACCAAATCTCACTGTAAACTCATCCAATCCATCTTGGACTCAAGACATTTTACATGTAATCTTCTTAAGTCAACCATTTTATTGTCATTTTGACTGCAGTTCAAAAGACTATACGATGATTACATTTTTTTGCTCACCTTTCAGCCATGCCCAATCAACAGAGAAATATTTTTATAGTGACCAATTTTTCCATAACCAATTTCCTATCAATTATGACCTCTATGTGGCTTATTATGTAACCCTACTACAATATCAAATTCTGCTTTTGAGAATGTTTACAATATCTGAGGTCACTCATTTAAATTGTCCTTCAGCTCATGTTAAAAACAGTATACCAACCAAGAGCAGGTAGGCAGAAACTAAGAATCTTAAGATGAAAACAGTGACCTGGTTGCTTAGGTATGACACTGTAAAGAGAGAGCCCTGTGGCTATAGGGCAGGGGTCCTCAAACTTTTTAAACAGGGGGCCAGTTCACTGTCCCTCAGACCGTTGGAGGGCCAGACTATAGTTTAAAAAAACTATGAACAAATTCCTATGCACACTGCACATATCTTATTTTGAAGTAAAAAAACAAAACAGGAACAAATACAATATTTGTATTTGCATGTGGCCCGAGGGCCGTAGTTTAAGGACCCCTGCTATAGGGGATACGTGCTGTATCCATTTCTTCACATGTCAGAGAGACAACCAAGGCCAGTGTGAATAGTGTAAGCTCTGGAGACACACTACGGGTGTGAGTTCTGGCTCTGCCACTTATGAGTTGTGTGACCTGGTGTATGTTATTTCATTATTTTGTGCCTCGATTTCCTCCTTTGTACCAGTAAAATGGGGATAATAATTGAACCCAACTCATGAGGTTGTTGAGAGGATTACTGGAGTCAATAATTGTAAACAGACACACAGAAAATAGGGCCTGGCACATAATAAACACTATACAAATGTTTGTTAAATAAAATAAATATAACATCGTGCAGTGATGGTGCTCATGGCAACAAATGCCCCAAGACATCTGTCAAAAGCTGAATTTTAGAGGTTTCTTTGTTCGGATAATAAAATAGTTATTATCTACTGTTGTCAGAAAGACCCCAATTTGGTTTTTACTAGAAATGAAAATCAGTACCATTAGTCTTCATCAAACATTACTGACAAAGGTCAGAAACCTTCATTTCTCAGGGAGAAAACCTACACAAAAGCAATGGTTATAAAATGTTAAAACACTGGCATCAAAATGTCCTGCTTTATCTAGTGACACCCTATTCCTCTTCAAGAAAATTTCAACCAGGAAATAGTAACACCTCCACAAAACACCTTCAGCAGCCCTTTCATCCTAAATGATCTTTTATTTATATAGGGATTACTAGCTACCACCAAGAATGAAAAAAGCACATAGAAAAACTACAAGGCAGTATCATAGAGAATTTCAGAGTAAGGGAAAGAGACTAAGTAGCTACTACTGAGTCTGCTACTAGTGGGAAGTGTACTACAGCTTACAAAGGTACACCAAGATATGCAAGAGGCCTAAGGGCTCCCCGCCCTGCCCAGGCCTTGCTGGACACAGGAGGGAGGAACAGCTGACTATGTACCTGGAATGATACAGCGAAGGAGCATGCGCAAGCTTCCTGCTTGGGAACCCATTGCTCTAACATCTACTGTCTGTGATAGCTCGGGTAACATATTTGCTTTCTTTGAGTCTCAGTTTTCCCAACAGTAAAATGTAGATAATCCCTTACTGAGCTGGATTGGTTAACATGAGACTACAGAGCCTGTATGTGGCGCCTGATACACAGAAGACAACCAATTCTCCAGCTCTCCTTTTCTATTCAACAAAAGTAAAAAATCTTCTCCAGAATCTGTGGAAGGAAATGAGGACAGTTATGTGATCCTTATCATCAAGCGGAAAGTATACATTCAATGGCTTCCTGTACTTTCCCCATCCTAGTAAGAGTTCTTGTTGCTAGTGGAAGAAACTGACTTCTGAACACTTCAGAAAAAGACTTTGTTGGGAGGGTCAGTTGGAAGTGCTGCGGTCCAGGCTTGAGAACCAGACAGGAGCCAGGAACGCTGCAGAGCTCTGCAGCAGGAATCTCCAACAAGAGTCACTCAATGGGCACAGGACATACCGGCCACCACGCTGAATCTCATCTTTAAATCACCCTCCTTCTGTAGGTCCCTCAGGGCTCCACGTCCCTAGATCCAGCACCACTTGGGGAACAGGCCTGCCCATGGCTGTTCTAGGACATGCATAGAGAAGGGATCTGACCTCCTTTGCTTCCAAAGAAAAAGGGGATAGTCAATATCAAAAATAACCCTCCTACTGAAGGAAGATGGAGGTACTAACAGGAAGAAAGGGCTGGATTCTGGGAAAGCAAAAAAGTGACAAATCACACACATTGAGGAAAAAAAGGGCAGATAAATGAGCTGCATCATTCTGTCCAGTTTTGAAACAAGCTCCAATGTACCTCCATCCATTCATGCAACAGATACGTATTAACTACAGTTTTCATTCACTGAGGACACAGTGGTCCAAGGCTCGTGGGTGATCCCTGTCCTCAAAGAGATCAATAAAAACAAGTAATTGTCATAGTAGGTATTACCTGCCAATAAGCACATGTCCCAGAACCTACTCCTGCCTGAGCATCACGTGGTTCCACATTCTCTACTCCAGGACACTGGACCCCACCTTTTTTCACAGGGAAACTGTATGGTTCCACATACTCTACAGCAAGAAAATTGAGTCTCATCCTTCCTGCATGGACACCACGTGGTTTCCATATCCTCTGCTCTAGGAAAACTAGACACCATCTTTTCCTACATGGTTCTATATGGTTCCCACATCTGCATCATCGCTGACATTTGTGTCTTGTTTGGTTATACAGAGACAAATGAATCTGAATTCAAGTCCTAGCAAGTCCCATAACGTCTCTGAGTTTTAGATGCAATAGCCACACAATGCAATTCTTAGCAAATGACCCAAAGAAACACACTGAACACTTAGAGTGTCCTTGGAGAAAACCAGTAGAAATGGTTGTCCTCCTTCATTGGTGCCTTACCTGGGGCTGTACAGGAGCTTAACCTCCAGAATCACACTGCCTTCTTTTTTGCTTTATTTGGCCTTATTGCTACTCCATTTGGGAGCCAAATTATAGCCTCATAAAATAGCAGGAGTGCCAGAAAATCGCTTAAATACAGTAACTAGTAAAACTTCAAACTGCTGTGCTAATTAAATTGCCTTATTGCAACAAATTTTATAATACAAGGCAAGTTAAAACGCCAGTCTCCCTCTTTGGCAAGAGGAAACAACCCCTTCTGGTCATGCTCACATCTGACTCCCAGGCAGATCTCAGTCCGGGAAGAAAGTGTATGCTGGGATCGGTGGGCTAGATCCCCCTCTTCTCCAGGGAGGCTTGTTCGACTCAGTCAGTGAAGGTGACTTGGAGCTGGTGGATAACAACAGGAAAACAAAGAGGGGCCACTGAACAAGGGTTGATTGCTAACTGGATCAAAGTTCAACAGAGAAGCTCAGAGGATTCTGTACAGCTGGTATTTACCATGTAATATGTTAAGTCCCCTGTGCATGAAAAAGGGACACTGGTATCCAATGACTGCTTAAGAGCGAGCCATGGGCTAAATAAAGGATATATAGTGTACAGACACACATCAGGAAGTTTAGTAACACAGGCTCTAGAGCCAGACTGCCTGGTCGGAAGCCTAGTCTACCACTTCTAGCTGAATGACCTTGAATTAGTTACTTAGCCTCTCTATGCTCGTATGTAAAACAAGGGTAGTACCAATAGGTAAATGAGAAGGTTGGGTTAGGATTAAAGTTAATACATAAGAATATCTTAACACAGGGCCTACCACAAGTCTATCTGCACTAAATTTTGAAGACATAGTTACAATTACTATCACTTATCACTGAACAGTATAAAAATTCTGACTAGGAGATTGAAATTCTAGACCCAACTCTACCTTTAACCTGAGGTCATTTCCTTCTGTGTCTTCAAACATATTCACTTATAAAATAGGAGAATAAAAAGGAAGAGGTGAGTTACCTTTAAAACTCCTTCCAGCACTAAAATATTATGACCAATTAGAGTTGTACTGAGTTAACGGAGCAGGGCATCAAGGGGAAGACATTTTAAGTTGAGACTATCTTACTATACAGGATTTTTTTTAGATGCCACAGACCACCAGGATATAAGCACCTTTGCCACAGGCTTAGAAAAGCTGAGAATCATACAAATAAAACTGTTTAAAACAGTGATGGCGAACCTTTTGAGCTCGGCGTGTCAGCATTTTGAAAAACCCTAACTTAACTCTAGTGCCATGTCACATATAGAAATTTTTTGATATTTGCAACCATAGTAAAACAAAGACTTATATTTTTGATATTTATTTTATATATTTAAATGCCATTTCACAAAGAAAAATCAACCAAAAAAATGAGTTCGCGTGTCACCTCTGACACGCGTGTCATAGGTTCGCCATCACTGGTTTTGCAGGGGATTGTCAAGGGCGGGGAAAAAAAGGACACATATGTAATACCCTTTGTAATACTTTAAGCAATAAAAAAATTAAAAGAAAAAAAATAAATAAATAAAAGGATACTTGCTTGTATCATTTTTCCTCAAGTTCCTACAAATTAAACTCCTATAGAATTCTCTACATACAGAAAAGTCAGTGACCTCAGGTTCACTTAAAACCATTTGAGGAATGTCATGGGCAAATAAAACAAGGTTCCTTTTCCAGTCTGACCACACCTTGTTCATAGGTCAATTTCAAGAAGCTAATCTTGAGTACATCGGCAAGCCAAGAGATGTAACAATGCTCAGTGAAAAAGCCTACTGGAGTCATACTTATTACTCCTAATAACGGCAGTCAATTTCAGCCATCATTCCCATCACAGAGGAAGGAACAAGGATTGATGGGAGAGCACCTCCGTAGAGCTCTTATCCATAAAGCGAAGGGCTAGAATGGAAGAGATCTTTTCAGATACACCTGTCTTTGAGATACATAGCATTTCCCACCTTTTTCATCTGGAACTGAATTAATCACCTGAGATTAGGTAATTGAGTAGTTCCGGGACATCAAGGCAGTTGTAATTAACATACCCTTCCTTGACTCCCTGGCTCTGCCCTCCACTGTCACTCATCTGAAGCAAAGAACAGAATGCCTTCCCCAGTCTCCAACCAGTGGAAAATTTAAAAAAAAAAAATCTGACTTTCATCCCATATCATTTTCATCTTTCATCTTAATTATCAAGACCGAAAGTACAGAAATCATTATCTGTACAATGATGAACGTCCAATTAGCATTTCCCATATAAATTTCATATTATAAAGGAGGCTGTAATGGATAATGCAAATTGCTAATAGCCTTTTTTTCTTCCTGAGCTGAGAAATTGAGGTGCTTAACAAATTAAATCTGAGTCATTTCAAACAAGTCAAAAACTTTAATTACTTGACGAGAAAAGAGGAGAGACAAAATAAATTTTTAAATGGTTATATTTTTAAATAGTTTCCCTTTCCACCACACTGCTCAAGCTGTTCCTCTAGCTAGCTAAATGTTTGTCTTGTTGTGCTCAATCGTTTTTAAACTATTGTGAAAATTGTTAAATGTGATTTTTTTCCATTAGTAGTACTATTTAGTAAGTTGGAAACTTATCCCAAATAAACATTCCGTTTGCTCTCTGGCATTTTAATTGGTTCCCATCTAGCATAGCTCCTCAAAAAGACAGATCTTATAGGTGACACCATCTCCTATTTACAATGTCTTGATTTGATTAACAACATGAGAGACTATGATTTGCTAAAGTAGAATCCTGGTACTGACCGGTCAGCTCAAGCTGGCAAGGTGGCCCAACTCCTAAGTGGCAGGGCCTGGGTTAGAATCTTCCTCCAAAATCTTTCCTTTTGTTATTACAGCATATTGCCTCTTGCTTACCCTCTCTACCAAGCAAATATTTCAATCGTCACTAAGTTAAAAAGAATTAAACACCGGATTTTAAAGTCCTCCATCTTCTCCAAATTTGAGGAATGTTTTTGATAGACTCAAATATAGAATATAACTCAAGAATATTATTCTCCAAGCTACCAAATCTAGGGCTAGACCAGCCAATATCAATTTAGCTTTGCTTTATGTTAGAATCGAAGCAGGAGTCTTTATAGCCTATAAATCCACTTGGTGTTTGTCTTAAAAAATCCAAAAGATTATATGGGAGAGTGCCAAAGTTTTACTGCCCACACAGATAAATAACCACAGGTTTTTAAATTTCCTTATAGAAAACAAAAACCAACAAGTAAAAATCAGTAGCAAGATATGTAATGGAACCTTGAAACCCACTCATTAAGATGTCTTAATGATAACTGGCAAGTCTTTGCATTTATGGAGGCCAAAGGTGAGTAAGAAGACCTCTTTTGAGTTCCTGACTGATGGCCAAGGATCCAGTTTCTAAAATGCAGCCTTTACAGGAATCAATAAAATACACTCATCACAACACTAAATGGAGACCCCTGTAGTGAGGAAAATGAAACTGAGCCTCGGGCTCAGCTCAGGCTCTACTATTACCAGGGTTACAGCTGTCGATAAACACACAGAAAATAAAATCACGATAATTGATTAAAAGAAATTAGGGAAAATTCATTCATTTTACAAATATGTGGGAATCCACATAGTATAATACAAAAATATGTAGACTTTAGTACAAAACAGACCCAAGATCTCATCCTAGCTCTTCCAGTTAGTAGTAATAGTTACAATGATGACTATTGCTAAAATGTATTAATTGTTTATTGTGTGCCACGAACTGTAATATGTATTTGACTGTGTTCTCAAAACAGTCACATTGGTAGTGAGTGATTCTAACCCAGGTCTTTCTGACTTGAAATCTGTTCTTCACACCAGAAGCACCTTCTCACAGATGCCTGGGACCTCCTAGCATTTTCAGAGAGGCTGGGTTTCTTCCCACAGAGCCCCTCATCCTCACCCAATGTACTTACTAGATATGGGAATTTGGAGAATTGCCATGGAGCCTCCACTTCTTCATCTTCAAAGAGTGGGTAAAAGTACTTGCCTCACTGGGTTGTTGAGAGAATTACATGAAATCATGTCCCAGTACAAGGATTATCTCATGGTGGGATTTTAATAAGTGTTAGCTCCAATTGTATATAACTACACTAGGTAGTTATCTGAAAGTCAAGAATTATAGAACCCAGCCTTTGCCCTTAAAATGTTTACAGTCAGTTGCATGTTATCCATAATGGGGAGCAAATAGTCTAACCTTACTGGCCATGCCTTGACATCCATACTTGGACAAAATTCTGGGCTAGGTGACATACTAAGTTGACCCCATGAGACATTTCATTTGTCTTTAGGTCTTTAGCTTATATAATACCCTCCCATGGTCAGTTTCCTACTTCTAAAATAAAAAAGAACTTAGTCTCAACCAATGAAAATACACCCAACTTCCTGGTGCCATCATATTATTGTTACACCATCTTTTCTCTTATACCCTCTATACTTCTGAGTTTTCTTCTAAAACCTCCAGTTAAAGATTATTTAATTACTAGAGGCCCAGTGATGAATTCGTGCAAGGGCAAAGTCCACCGGCCCACCCCAGTCAGGGCGGATCAGGCCAGAGGCCAGGGGGAGGAAACGCAGACAGTTGGACGGCTGGCCCTGCCCCCTGGTTGAACTTCCAGTTGAACTCCCAATCAAACTCCAGGTTTAACTCCTGGTTGAGGGGACAATTTTCATATTAGCCTTTTATTATATAGCAATATATCCACATCACATATATAATTAGAAAAGAGACTTTTCTACTGATGCCAGTATTCTAAATCCAATGATAATTTTCATTTTCTGCAAAATATATCATTGCTGAAATGTACATTTCCATTCACTCATCCAAATATTTATTAAGCATCTACCATTAGCCAGGTTCTCCACAAAGTATTTACAAGGTTATAAAGATGAATTAAATGAAGACATTGCTTTTTGGGAGTGCATAATCCAGTTTTGAAAATAAGACCATCATCAATACGAAATTAATATACCATAGGGAATAAAACAATAACACAATTAAAATTTCTAACCTTGGATTCAGCTAGATAGCTTAGAGTTGAATTCTAGTTCTGGTAGTTCACAGCTTTGTTTACAGGAAGGGAGAGTGGTGACAATTGTCATTGCATGAGAGAGTATTAGATTGGGACAGCTGTGGGGGTTGTGGAGGTAAAAGTTGTGTGAGCGCTTTGGTGAGTAACATGGTTGATAAAAGAGGAGCATATACAAATTGCTTCCAAGTTCCAAGCTGGGAGGGAGTCATTTCAACTGAGGTTATCAAGAAAGGCCATGTGGACTGGCCGGCGTGGCTCAGTGGTTGAGCGTCGACCCATAAACCAGGTCACATTTGCTTCCCGGTCAAGACACATACCTAGATTGTGGGTTTGATCCTAAGTCTCTCTCATCATTGATGTTTCTATTTCTCTTCTCTTTTCCCTTCCTCTCTTTAAAATCAATAAGAACATATTTAAAAAAGAAAGAGAGGCCTTGTGGAGAATGTAGCATTCCAGCTTGATCTGGAAGGATGAGAAATTATGGGCATATGGAGGAAGACAAGAAAAGGGGCATTGATGGCAGAAGAAACATCATAAATAAAAGCAAAATAATGGGAATGTAAGCAGTATATTCTGGAAACACAGTATTTAATCTAAAGCACAAAGATAGAAATAAGGTTTAAAAAAGGTGCAGGTCAGATTACGGAGAATTTTAAACTTGAAACAAGCTAAGGGATTTTGACTTTAATTAGCATGGACATTCACAAGAAGGTGTAGGTTCCAGTACAAGTGCATAGTTTAATATATTTCAATTACTATTATCGCAGAGAAATCAATGACTTTGCAGTGTATTCCATACTGGAATCATGCCTTCTGCCTGTCAACAGACCAAAGAGAAATGATTTCTGGCAACTAGACATGTAAGTTGAGAGAGAATGTGTTTGTTGATGTTTAGTTTAATTTATTGCTGTTTCAAGGACTTGACAAAAAAGAGATGACACGCTTAGAGGAAAATTGCAAGAGTGGTAACATGGCTCAGGTCATTTTAAGGAAATATAAAAATGTTTTGTTCTCTCAAACTATCAAGACACAAAATCAAGTTATGATTGAAGCAGGCCCTTGAAGGGTTTAGAAATTGTAAGGTACTCATGAAATCAACCCAGAGGTCACCAAATCAAGAATCCCCCATAAGAATTTAGTCACTTTTTTGCATTGCAGCTAATGAAATAAAAATTCTTATATGGTAAGAATCAAAGAACTCTGAGAAGGGGAGGAAGGGGGTAAGGGGAAGAGATCAACCGAAGGACTTGTATACATGCATATAAGCCAAACCAATGGACATGGACAACAGGGGGACAGGGGGATAATGGGGAGGATGAGGACACATTTGTAATACCTTAACTAATAAATAAAAAAAGAACTCTGAGACTTCATAAAGTCCTGCAATTACATATGACTCTCACTTTAGCTCCTGGTTATAGCAGCCAGGCTTCTTTGAGCTGCAAGTGACAGAAACTCAACTCAAACTAGTGTAAACAGAAAGAAATTAACTCACATAGATGCAAAGCCTAGGATTTTAGTCACAGACAATTCCAGGTGCTCAAATGGCATCATGACCCACATTCGCCATCACTCAGCTCTGCTCTCCTCTGAGTTGGCTTCACTGTTTTATTAAGGAGAGAATTACCACAGCAATTCCAACTTAGATTACCTTTGTAACATAAACCCTCTCAAATTAAAGTAGCAAATCTCTCATTTTATCCAATAGTCCCCGTCCTCATTTGTAAAATCAAGACATCATCTCAAGTTTCATGGAATGTTCTGATGGGTCATGCTTAAAACATGTGACCACCCCTGGAATCAATCACTAGGGTCAGTCAGAAAGAATCCTGCCTGCCAAGATTATTATTAAAGGTAACAGCTGGTGGCAGGGTTCCTATCACGCCAAACCTGAAATCTCAGAAACTGAACAGAAAAGAAGTTTTTTCCTTGGTCAAGCATGCTTTCAGAATGGTTGTGCCTAGTTGGCAGAGGGGAGCTTGGCTCCATGCAGTAATTCAGGGTCTGTGTATGTGCTCTATACATATTGGAAAAGTAAAAGATTGTTGAGCATTGAAATGAAATGACTGGGTCTTATATCTTTGTTTTGCAAATAAGGAAAGGTTCATAAAGGGGCAACATAAGGAAACTACTATCTTGTTCAAAGGATTGGAGTCCTAGACCCCGAATAGCAACTTGTTCACTATGTGACCCGTGAGACCTCTCTTCATTTTATCTGAGAGTCCCCACCCTCATTTGTAAAATGAAGGCATCAGGCCATGCCACTCCCCTGCTCTAAGTGTTTATTTTTTTAATATCTGTACAATGCATACAGATACAGTATTCAGCATCCCTTATAAAAATTGTTTTCTCTCTCCAAAATATAGATAATTGAACTCACTATGACACAGTGGGCTCCAGGGAGTGAGAAAGCTGTGGGAGTCCGATATGAAAAACAGAGATGATGCTGTTCTCACAAAATAGAAATAATGTTCCCTACGCCCACATCTTGACATATGGATGCTCATGGGTATGGTGTTATGATGAAAAAGTGAGAAGTTATTGTCATTTTAAAGCTTATGTAATCTTGTGAAAGCCTTGGTCTCTGAGTCAAGCTTGGATTAGAAAATTGTACCAATAAGCTCTCCTAAGATTCTATCTGCCAATAGCCCTCTTTCTTATTTATCTCTGGACTCCAATGGATTATAATTACTGGTAAGAACACAAAGGGCTCCTGGTACAAAAACGCCTAGAATCTAAGCCAATAGACTCTACTGCCCAGGGTAGATTAAGCATCAATAAATGTTCAAGAAAGAAGTCGGGGGGAGGAAAAGAAGGAAGGCAAAAGTAAAGGAACAGAGGAAGAAAGGAAAAGGAGAGTAGGGGAAAGCGAAAGGGGGAGAAGGAGGTAGAGAAAGTTGAGTTTAAGGTTTTATAATGGTTGGAGAGGCATGTTTCATTGTGCATGTGCACACACACACACACACACATACAAACACACATACACACACAAAGATACCCACTTGCCCTTTGCTATAATCATGAAGCATTTCCTTTTGCCCAAGGAAACTGCTTTCAACAACAACCTTACCCATCAGGGATAAGAGGGGGTTATTGTAGGAAATAAAAAGGCCCATTAAATGTAATCTTGTCTGCCAGCACCTACGTTGCACAGATGACATTCCCATGTGTGGTTATCGTGAGGCCAATCAGCAGGAAAATATTTTGCTTATGATAACCACCCTATAACACTTAAATATCAGTCAGAGGAGGATAAATGCTGTAACAAACAACTCCAGAATGTTACATAGGCAATTTCTCATACCACTGTCTAGTGTGGATAAGCCATGGTAAGTGGGTCATGCGGGATGACTCAAGCTCCTTTTATCTTGAAGCTCCCCAGTCCTCCAAGTCCTTGGAATAATCCCCATTCAGCTTTGATTGGGGACAAAGAATGGAGGCTCATCACTCCTATCCAGTGGGCCAAGCCTAACATCGCCTACAATCTGCCCACATTCCATTGGTCAGAACTCAGTCAAAGGGCTCCACCTAACTAAAAGAGGTGGGAATGTACTCTACCTGTGCTCAGGAGGAGAAACGACCAGTCAGTCTCTGACACAAATTACACATTATTTCGCCCCACTTTTCTCACCAAGTCCAGATTTGTGCTACATTTCTGTGACTTCCAATGCCAACAATATTTTTTTATAATTTTTATGCTGACTGAAGTCACCCAGAGAGGATTTTACTAACTGGCAATAAAGAGGCTAAGACAGCACTTCCACCATCCAACTCCCAATTATGCAGAAATATTAAGAAAAATTATAAAGAAAAGAAAACTTTTAGGTTGCCCAGGTGAGCATCCCATGTTGACTAACCAGTAAATCCTGACCTCTGATCCCTTCTCCAGCCACAGTCTGGATGCTCCAGAAAGGTGAGCAGCCTTGCATCAATGACAGAGAATGGCAAACCCAGCCACATGGAAAACCACCTGAATTCTGCTGCACAAATCATGTCATATCATTTTTGGTCAACCTATTAAATCCCTTCTCCCTTTAAGTTAATAAGGCCATGTTTAATAACTGTTTCTGGTAACTACAAGTGCTGGCAGCCCACACCATTAAGAGAGGTAAGAAGTCCTGGCAGGTGTGACTCAGTTGGTTAGGTGTTATCCTGTAAAACAGAGGGTTGCCAGTTTGATTCCTAGTCAGGGCACATGCCCAGATTTCTCACTCCCTGGAGCCCACTGTGCTCAATCCCCAGTGGGGAACTGCAGGAGGCAGCCTATCAGTGTTCCGCTCTCACATCAATGTTTCTCTCTCTCTCTCTCCATCTCCCTTCCTCATTCTCTAAAAAAAAAAAAAAAAAAAAAACTATAAAAATTCTTAAATTAAAAAAAGAGAGAGAGAGCGTGATTAGAAGTTCACGCTCTTCTGAAACCAGTCTTAGTGTGGGAAGCAGAGCCTGAAGAAAGGGCTTAGGTGATCCTACTGTATTTGAGAATTCAAACACATGCAACAAGGTGAGGAACAAGATAAGAGAAACAAAGAAGGGGAAGAGCTAACTGAAAATACATTATCAAGCTGGCTACTACTAAGCACAGCTAATTGCTCTATCTGTAGGATCATCATCCAAAAAGCTACCAATGCTACTGGGTAATTCTCCCCCAGTCCTATTTCAAATTTCCAGAGAGGAAATCATTTTTAAAGCCATCCTACAAATATCATGACTTATTGGCTATGCTGTCGATCTCCCTGCCTGCCCCAACAATATCCCTCTCCTGGTTATATTCGTTGGGGCTGAGAAATAAGGCTCTGACACTTACTGCCCATTATTTGAGACTCCAGAGGAGCAAATCACCTCCCTTTCCAAATTCTAAACAACTGAGGCCTGCACAAGGAGCAAAATCAGCGTCAAATTGCTGTCCGCTTTAGTACTGACATACCTAGGCTGGAAATCATGTCTGGGCTTCCTTGCTTCCAACTCTGCTCTGAACTTGTCCACCCAATTACAGACAGAAAGGCTAGAACAGAGAAAGTGGAGGCCTCGCTAGAAGCAGATGCCCTTCGGTCATTTACCAAATGTAAATCAGGAAGGAAAACAAGTCCACCCTCTTGAGCAAAAGGACAGCATCTGGTTCTAGTAAACTCCTGGGGACCCACCAGTAACTTGGAACAATTTCCCTAGTCATTAGTCCTCCCAGAGTCAAGGAAGAAGTAGGAAAAGGAAAACAGATTTAGAGGGAGCAGACGTGCTGACATATGTTCCTTCTATGAGAAGAGTCAGAAAGGTGGGGTGAGAAAAGAGAATGGCTCCCCTCTACTGACTCACCAAGGATTGCAGGTGGGAGCTTCTAGCACCCACAGAGAAATGAAAGTCCTGCTTTCCAAAGAAAGTCAGAGCAGAGCCAGACAGACAGCAGGAAGCAGACTGTTCGGTGATATTTTAAACTCTGTGTAATAAAAACCTATTGTATTTTCCTTTGGCTTCTAAATTGAAATCTATAAGATGAGGCATCTGGAATCCAAAATGAATTTCAACACCAAGAGGATATTACTCAGAAGAAAGGCAATCAGCATGGGCAATTGTGCATTCCCGATGGAAAGGCACTGGGGAGGTATTCAGAGTTGTTGCCTCTCCTACTGGACTGACAGATTGAAAGCCATTTCTCAGAGGTCAGGAGTGAATCTGATCTTTTGCCTATTTGCCTTGCCTTGGGCAGGCTACGGGGCTCTCGGCAAAAGCACCCCCTGCAAAATCTTCCTTCTCTATTTATGGCTTGAATGATTTGTCTCAGCATTTGCCCAAAGTGGTAATATAACTAGTTCTAAGTAGGCTCTTGATGCACAGATCTACCTGAACAGATTACCCATGTCCACAGAGGGGTGGGATAAGGAATTTCACATGCTGGGGACAGTATCATCCTCACAAAGTTTGGGGTGCACTCCAGTGCACAAACGGGCAATAAACACCCCAAAAAATCATATGCAGACCAACTTAGTGGGTCTTAGTGTGGGAAAGATGATAAAGTGATTCATAAGTTCTCTTATTTGCTCTTCATTTAACTATATTTATTTAGTGTATACTATGTGCCTATAGTTACTATAAAAGTTTTACTAATCCATAGATGCACCAAGAATTTGTAAACTGAATAATATATTCATCTTGCATATATATGAATAACTGTTTTTTTAAAATAGGTATACAATGCAGATAAAAAGCTACACCTGTGCTGACTTCCTCATCTACCTTACCTCTCTAATTTGCAGTGCTCCAAGCCTCATATATCTTCTATACATATACTCATTCTTTGGATGATGTCACCAAATTTCATGGGGGGGGGTCTTAAGTTTATTTTTTATTATTTTAATTTATTTTTTATTGTTAGCAGTATTACAGATGTCCCCTATTTCCCCTCTCCCATTCCCCCTTCCCCATCCACCCAGCTCCCACCTCACCCCAGGCATTCACCACACTATTGTTTGTGTCCATGGGCTATGCATATATGCATAAAAGATCTTAGGTTTTCATAAGTTATCAGTTTTAGATGCCTCCAAAATTTATATATCTAGCTCAGACTTCCCCACTGAACTTGAACTTAGATTTCCCCACTGAACTTGAGCCTAGACTCTTCCACTCCTGATTTCCATCTACCTGCTGATGTCTATAGGCTAAACATGTCCAAAACTAAGCTTCTTGTCTTCCTCCAACAAGCACGTGCCTTCCACAGTATTCCCTGTTTACCTAATGCTAACCCCATCCTTCAAGGTGCTCATTCCAAAAGCTTAAGACATCTTTATCACTTCTCTCTTAATGATAAATATAACCAGTCAGCAAATTCTGCTAGCATTGCATTTAAAATATATAGAGAATCAAACCACTTCCTACCACTATCACCACCACAATATCCCCAGACAAAGCCCCTTCATCTCTCACCTGGATTATTATAACTGTCTTCAGTTTATCTCCCTGGTTCTGCCCTTAGCTCTTCAGCATCCATTCTCAAGACAGCAACCAAAAAGGCCCTTTAAAAACATAAATTACATCAACTCACTCCTCTGTTCCAAACCTTCCAATGGCTTTCTATTCCACTCAAAATAAGACCAACACCTTCCAGTGGCCCATAACTATATCTTGAAGTTGTAAGGAATATCAATCAATATATCAATCAATCAAACAGGCAAAACATCTTCATTGACTCCAAGCACAGAATAATAAGTGCTCAATATATTGTATCTACCATTATTATTATGCTTAGAACTCTAAACTATAGCTACTGTTTATTAAAGACAAGGTATAATGAAAACCACTTATATGTATTATTTCATTTAATGCTTATCTGTGTGGTAGTTATTATACTGCCCATTTTGCAGATAATGCAATTAAGGCCTAAAGAGAGGGATATGTTGCCAGAATTATATAACTAGACCATAGCAGAAGGAATATTTGTACCCCAATATCTATCCCAGCTACGTAACAAACTAGTCCCATACTCAGTGAAAACAGTATTTATGTCATGCTCAAGAATCTGCAGGTCAACACTGAATTATCTGATAAACTCCCCTCAGCTGGATGGCTTTGCTTCAGCTGCAAACTGTAGGTCTGCTCCATTTACTAGTATTTCTGGATCACAGGCTGAAAGGAAAGCTGCTACCAGGGCCTTGTCCTTCCTGTGATTGACAACCAAAGCACAACGGGACAGGCCCAACCATACTTGCACATTTCAAGCCTCTGTTCCCATCACATCTGCTAACATCTCAAAGCAGGTCACATGGCTAAACTCAACATCAGTGTAGAAGGCAAGTATACCACTATAGGGCAGTGGTTCTAATCTTCTGGCCCTTTAAATACAGTTCCTCATGTTGTGACCCAACCATAAAATTATTTTCGTTGCTACTTCATAACTGTAATGTTGCTACTGTTATGAATTGTAATATAAATATCTGATATGCAGGATGGTCTTAGGCGAACCCTGTGAAAGGGTCGTTCGACCGCCAAAGGGGTCGTGACCCACAGGTTGGGAACTGCTGCTATAGGGCAATGGGGAGAGAATATTCTCAAAACAATAATTCAGACTATCACACCAGGTCTCACCAACTCCAGAATCTGAGCCCTTATTCATGATCTTACAGTGCCTCTCTACTGTTCTGTAACCAAAAAAAAATCATTATTAAACATTTTTTCACTATTCATCTGCATGGGATTTTAGGTTGATCCTTTTACTTATTGCCTATAGTCAGTCACCTGGCTTGGCTCTTCCAAACAGCTGAGAGAGCCCAGCTGGAGGGTAAATGTAAAGCTGATAGTCCATCATTCCATGCTCATCGCAGAAGCCAGACTGTGCGGCCCCAATAAACAACCTGCTGGGTCTACAAATTTGCCATGCTTCGCTCTGTTAAAACTTTATTGGGCACAGTATGGTGACTCAATTAATGGTAACAATGACACTGGCAAGTGTCACCGGAATTGCAAGCAATTATTTTTCCCCTTAATATCTTTTTCAATAACAAGCTGACCAAGTTCAACAGGAGCCATGTCCTTCACAGGGCATATTTAGTCTGTCTCTGCCTTCCCTGTTAGCCTCCATTGCCAGAGTCCCACAGCTCTGTACTCATGTAAGCCTCTCCCTTCTCCCAAAATCAGTGCAGCTTCCCCCCAAAGGAGCTAGCTGAAAACACAAATCAGGCGATTTGGCAGGATTTTGTGTTATTGGTAGATTTTTCTTTGTTTTCCCTGTAAATCAATAATTTGCTGGCTTTTTTCTTCCTCACAGGGACACTGATTTAGAAAGCACAGACACAGAAACAAACCCCAAGGCCAAAGCCAACCTGAATTACCATCTAAAGAAGTGCACGAAGATAAATTCAAAACCAACGAGCACCTACCCTGAAAAACCCGCTCGTGTCTGGCCTTCCAAGGTGTCCTGGATCCCAGCTGTCCCGTTGGACTCGCCATCTTCAGTCCAAAGTTGAAAATCATCTGACTCACAAGAGCCACCTGGCCTGCACATCCCATGGCTAAAAGTCAGAGGATGACTAATTTTATTCATCAGCAATTGCCTTGCCAATCTATGATCCTCAAAGATAAAAATTCTACTCTTCACAATGCTCAGTCCGAAAAGTCTCATGATTAAGAGTTGTTCTGAGCCTTTTAAGCTGAAGTCCAGATGGGCAGGGGATGACCCTCTGTGTTAAATACATATTTTTCAAAACCGAGGAAGTCCGTGTCATCAGAAAAGAGTAGACATGTGTACTTAGAGTTTCTCTCAGGAAAAAAAGAACTTTCCATCTTGTCTCTTGGGATTGGATTCTGAATATTACGGACTGAAGAAGAGACACCTGAATTGATGCTGGTGTACTGGTTGAACATTGCAGCATCTCTCGCCCATTTCTGGCATTTCTTGTCCCACAGAACCAATAGAGGGAGAACAGTCCACAGAAGATTGAAGTTAACTTCAGGCCGGATCTCCAGGTCCTTATGGCTAGCAGTAGGGGGTCATGTTGAAGAACACAGTTTCTGGGCTCAGCCCCATCTTAAACTGATAATACGCCTGGTAATGGGTCTCCATGAAAGCTTCAGCTAGCTCCATACGGTCATCAGTCAGACCCTGGTGCATACCCAGATCCAGGGTCCCAAACAAAAGACACCCTAACGGATGCATCTTGCCTGTGAATTTGCTGTCTGCAACTTCCCCCACGAAAGTCAGCTTGCTGGGCTCAGACTGCTGCAGAAGGTGCTTTTAGTCCTTCTATGGCTTTACTGAGTCTCGTAGCAACTGAATGTCTTTCTTTCTTTCCTCCTTGGACCCACCGCTACAGCAGAGCTCTACCTTCCAAGAGTGCAGATCCACTGGAGCAGCCGTGGGCAAACTACGGCCCACAGGCCGGATCCGGCCCGTTTGAAATGAATAAAACTAAAAAAAAAAAAAGACCGTACCCTTTTATGTAATGATGTTTACTTTGAATTTATATTAGTTCACACAAACACTCCATCCATGCTTTCGTTCCGGCCCTCCGGTCCAGTTTAAGAACCCATTGTGGCCCTCGAGTCAAAAAGTTTGCCCACCCCTGCACTGGAGTGAGGAAGCCACTGTGGGTATAAACATGAGCCCAGGCCCATCTTTCCTCCCAGGCAAGGAATGTACACACTTTGCCACATCCATCGCGGCCTCCTGAATTTCTCATCCCCAGAGAGCTCTTGAAACTCAAACTCAATGCTCGTCACTTTTGACTCTATACTGACATCTAAGGAGGCCCCACCAGTGACGACATTTATATCAAACTATTACACAAAGAAGTTCACGGCCAGTCAGAAAGGCTACCAGGAAAATTAGATACAGGGACGCTGGCTTCCCTTTCGGCATACAAGCGCGTTCTTCACCTGCTGCGGCTCAGAGTCGCCAAAGTCACCTCTGGAGGCGGTGGCCCCAGCTCTGAGCACAGGACCGTCTGCTTCTGCTTCCACTCCGCTCCCACGTTTCGGTGCTGAGTATGCAGCCCGGCCCCTGCAGCGCTGTGCCTGCACCTGCCCCTGCACCTGCGGCTCTATTTGGCCAATTTTTCCACTGCCAGCCAATTAGCCCAATCTAGCCCTGCGGTTTAATAGCACTAGGTGACACACCGGTTGCACAGTAACCCTAATGAAAAGTAGCCCCTCCTGAGGAGCCAGGGGCCTGCCTGGAACGAACTGAACTCGTGCAGTGCTTCACAAACTCTCGCATGCCTGAGACTTATCTGAGGGCTTATTAACACCCGGGCCACTTGTCCCCATTCCCAGAGATCCTGATTCAGTAGACTCTGGGCTAGAGAGGAGATTTTGCTTCCCTAACCACTTCCCAGATGATGCTGATGCTGTCATACCTATGAGGTGGGAACTATTGTTTACAGACCACGTTTTGAGAACCACTACTCTGACCCCTAGCAGTTCCAAAAAAAACAGAGTTGGGGATCCCAAGATGGGCAAGGCTTGGGACCATCCCCCATCTTCTTCTATCAAAACACAAATTCTCTGTGTTTTTCATATCTGGTGTTAAAATGAGATTTCATTAGGGGTCAAGGGACAATGTTTTAAAACAAATGGATTATGTTGATGAACTATGGAGAAGAATAGACAGAGGTTGAAAAAAATAGGCAAGAAAGGGAATAACACATCGAGCAAGTCCTTAGAGAAAACTTGAAGCTAGTCCTCCCTCCTGGCATGGCCTTGAGGTTGTCTGACTCCCACCTTTAATAACAGGGAGACTGTAATGAAAACAGGAGTGCACAACCACAGAAGAGGAATGCCAAACAGCATGTCTGAGGGAGGCCAAGGCTGAACCACAAAAGCATGCCAAGAATGGTTTGGGGTGAGAGGGTTCTAGAATAAATTCTAGAATAAAGAGGGATAACATGTTCATTGGGACTTTCACTGACCCCCCGCCACACACACACACACACCACCACCACCACCACCACCACCACCACCAAAAAACAAGTTTGCATAGGAAAACAAGGCATTTTAAAGGAGATGGAATGAAACAGACAGAAGCACAGATCTGCTTTAAGATAGTGACTACTCCTTAAAGAAATCATTTGGTCAACAATTGACTTTTTAAAAAGCTAAAAATTTTTTAAGTGAGAAGTAATAAGCAAAATGTACCAAGCAGTATGCTAAATGCTTTATACACATCTTCTCCTTTAACTTAATCTTTGTAATACCTATGAGGTAGGAACTGTTGTTATTTTCATTTTACACATAAGGTATCTTAAGTTTATAGACTTGATAAAATTAAAGCACTTGATACATGTGTGTGTGACAGAGCTAACAGGCATGTTAGCTCACAAGGCCCAGACTGCTATTCTATCCACGCTACACGTTTCTTTTCTAAAGCACCTCTGGACCCACAAAAACACCCACTTTTCACTGAAAAGACTTTTTTAAAATTTTTTTAAGTCATCCTTCCAGATTCATCAGCCTTCCCTCTGGGAAGCCTTTACCAGCATCCCCTGGCTCAGTTAGTAGTATGTTGCTCTGCCTTTCCCTAGGGTCCCATAATGCTTCATACTTACCTCTCCCAGACCTCTAAGTACATTTGATGATAGCTACATGTGAGTTTGCCTGTACTATTGGGTTGTAGCAAAACATAGAGGAAAGAACATGGCCTTTGAAGTTAGTGAGAACTCATTCAAATTCCACTTCTTCCTCTTAGCTCTATAAACTTGGGCAAATTACTTAATCTAAGTTTGATTTACCCCATTTGTAAAATCAGGTTAATTCCTTGAGGGAACTGTTGGGAATATTTAAATGAAATAAGATTACATCAAGCCCCAACACATGGTAGATACTCCATAGATGATAGAATTATTATAACTGTTTGTATACCTGTTAGGTGAATGAAAGACTATTTTATCACCTCTGTACTTCTGGAAACATTTCCTTACGATATAAATTCCAAGGAAAATATTTAACCTCCTCATTTAAGAAAAATAAGCTTTTTACAAGCATATACTTACAAACAAAGTATTTCTTTGAATATCTTTCTAATAGTCATCAAACTGGATCCCATAAGACACTGGCTTCTTGACAGTTTAATTTGAGTTACTATAAGGCTTTAAAAATAATAAAACTACAATAGTCTTTAAATAGCTGTCAAGTTCTTACTAAATTAGATTCCAACCTCTTTCCTCCAATTTACCTCAATGAATGTTTTATTGTCTTTATATTTCAAGTGCAAGAGTAAAGTAAATAAGACACAGAAATCTCAAATCCAAATGTTATTGGAGAACCATAGCAAAAGGTTCTTTCAGATTCATTGTAGGATAAAAGGGTTTCTAAAGAAGAATGAAAACAATCCTCTTTCTACTGTAAATACATCACCACATGAAGGTGAATGTAGACCAAGACTAAACATCTGAGTGATGGGTACCTGGGGCTTTATTATACTCTCTCTATATATATATAGTATGGAGATGTTTGAAATGTTCCATGACAAGAATGTCATAATCATCATCACCATTTGTTAAATGCATTAAGAGTTTGCTAGGTGCAACATCTCTTTTAATTCATAAAATTATTACCTCCTTTTGAAGAGAAGGAAACATAAGCTTAAAGAGATTACATACACTTATCAAATTCACACTCCTAATAAGTGGCACATTTAAGGACCCAAAATATTAACCATCTCAAGATATCCACAAGGAAAAAGGGGGAAATATGGTATTCTCCAGGGAAAGAGAAATGTTTCGTTCTTCTCGCAAACAGTAAGCAAAACCCCAAGCTGAAAGCAATGTGACAGCTGGAGACACTTATGTGGCCCGTGGCCTCCTAGGGAATGGAACAAGTAGAGCAGACAGCAGCACTAACTGGGGATGGAGCTTGCAGAAGTGAGGAGACAGCACTTTCATTGAGATTTGTCAGAAAGGTAGATGAATCAGAGAATTTGATGAATCAGAACATTTAGAATGTGCTGTGCAAAAACTGGAGAAGGAATGAATAACCCACCCTAATGGAGATTTATCCAGATGTTTCTTCTCCAAGGAAAAGTGTGAAGTGAGTACTTTTCTTTGAGTTTCAGGAAATTCAGGCAGCATAACCAAGTGAAGTAATTACCCCAACATTTCTCAGGCAGAATGCAATCTTCACGTGCCTGAGAAGGAAGGAAGAAGTGGCCATTTAAAGCTCAGTGTCAACCAGAAATTCTCAATGACAATAGGAGAGGTACATACATAGTGCTTTTTGTCAACATGCAACAAATATTGATTGAGCAAATATTATGGTCAGCACTGTGCCGTATGCTGAAATACAACAGTGAAGAAGATAGATTTAATTTTCCTGAGCCAGTGGGGAAACTGATGTTTAGTCAAACAACAAATAAATAAAATAAAGACTTCTAAGTGTCACTGTATTTGTTATCTGGGGCTGCCATAATAAAATATCAGAGACTGGGTAAATAATGCAACAAAAATTTATTTTCTCACAATTCTGGAGAATAAAAGTCCAAAATCAAGGTGTCATCAGGTTTAGTTCTTTGAGGCCACTGTCATTGACCTTCTCACTATGTCCTCACATGGTCATCTCTCAGTATATCGTCCATGTCCTCTTCTTATAAGGACACTGATCATGCAGGATTAGGGCCCACCCATATGATCTCATTTGACCTTAATCACCTCTTTAAAGGCCTTATCACCAAATACAGTCACATTCAGAGGTAGTATGAATTGTGGGGGAATATAATTTAGCACATGAAGTTGAAAAACAAGATTCTGGTCTCACCTCTTCTGGAAAGTTCTGTCTATCCAATCTGACTAGATTAGAGTCTAATTTTTTCTAATAGCATGGGGCACCTGCTCCTCATGGTACCTTTACAGTTGCAATTTTACATTTTCTTGTGTGATCACTTGCTTAAGGTCTTCTTCTCTCTCCTCACTGTAAGCTCCAAAGGGGCAAGAATCTCTTTTGCTTTTGCTTACCATTGTACTCTAACACTTAGCAGTAAGGGTGCCTGGCATATAGCAGGTGACATGCCCATAAATGTGTTAAATAAAGAATGAATGAATGAATGAATGAATGAGTATCAAGATTGAGAACAATGTTGGGATGGTAGGTATCATCTAAACTGAGGTTTGTAAGATGAGATGAGCAGCTAGCCATGGGGATAATAAATGGGAGAATGGCAACTCCAGCAAGAGGAGGAGTCTATGTGAAAGGCCTGAAAAAAAGAAAGAACCAGACATGTTATAAAAGATGTTACTAGTGTTACATATTAAACTTAATATGACATCAAAATAAGACTGTCTTGTGTTTAAAATATTCTTGGATATGTGGAGAAGTTGAGGGGATGGGGTGGGGGGGGAGGGAAGCTAGCAATATCCTATGAAGCTAATTACTTTAGGGATTTTAAATAAAAGTGAAGCAATAAGAAAACAGCAGGGACCAATAGGCAAATTTTTCCTGATCTCAAACTAGGGGAGTGTCTTCTTCAATCAGAAGTAAACCCTCCAGCAGGGGAAAGGTGGGGAGAGGGGGGAGGTTGGGAAAAGATTAACCAAAGAATTTATATGCATATATGTATTACCCATGGACACAGACAAATAAGCCCTCCCAAATTGCAAAACAGCAATCACCAATCTGCAGAAATTCCGCAACCAAATAGCCTATGAATATGATAAGACTTTATTATAACTTTGCAGCTAAATTGTGTATGACCTTGGGCTGTTTATTGTTACAGGACGGGGGAGCTTTTTAGAGCCCTTTCCATTCCAGGAATTCAAAGGTTGCTCCATTGGTTCTGAAACTCCTGCAGTGGAATAACTCTTTCTGTGTGTGCACATAACTTTGAAAGACGGCTAACACAGGGTTTTATGAGTCTTCATGGAGAGCTGCAGTTGGTAAGATAAGCAATAAACATGTTTAAACTTCTGCTCCTGAGTTACACATTACTGGAAATAAATAAATGTATACATCTTTTATGAAACAGTCACACATACCATGCACTGCTCACCAGGAAAGAACAGAGTCTAATGGTCCAAATATCCCATATTTGAATCCTAATCTTGCCAGGAGTCAGCTGGGTGACCTTGACCACTTCATCGTGATATATTCTTGAGTGTGTTTATCTCCATCTCTAGATTATAATCTCATAAGCGAAAAGGCCACGTTTCATTTTCTTTTCATCTTTACCAGCTCCTATGTTGACAGGCACTCATCAGATAGATGTTAGTTGACTGCACGGAATATACAACACCAGTGAAAGATAAGATAGGTGTTATCCTGTTTACCAGTGAGTTATTGGAAATAAAACATATATAAAACAATTACAGTCCAGGTGCTGTGGCTCAGTGGTTGAGCATCAACCCATGCACCAAGAGCTCGCAGGGTCAATTCCTGGTCGGGGCACATGTCCCAGTTACAGGTTTGATCTCCAGTAGGGGGCATGCAGGAGACAGCTGGTCGATGTTGGTGTTTCTCTCTCATTGATATCTCTATCTCTCTCTCCCTCTCCCTTCCTCTCTCTTAAAAATAAATATGTATACTTTTTAAATTACAGGTGAAAAGCATATTTAAACAAGGTGAAATTATATGGTATTAATAATAAATTCAATAGAGGGGAGAGAATAAGACAAATCAATTTGTCTCCAAACTTAGCTAAGACTGGGTCTGACTCACTTAAGAATACCTCTGGTTGAGGGTGTATAAGTTGCCCAGCAAGGAAGCAGCAAAAGAATTAGTAACCACTGTGGCATTTGGGTTCTCTATCCTCTCCCCACTCCTTAAACTCTAGAATATAACCATGCTCATGTTCTGCTGTAAAAGGAAATGAAAACTTCACTTTTTTTCAAATCTAACATTTTTACTTGGTTCTGTTTTAGAAAATTGCAAATATCTTCCTTATTTCCTTAAGTATATTAATCATACTTATGTTAAATTCTCTTTCCATCTGTTTCAATACTTTCGCTTCAGATGGTAAATGTTAACCAAGTTTGTGTTATCTCTCTTTTGGGGAAATTGTACTCTTCTGGTGTTTGGATATTTTGGCTTGTGAGCTCATGTTCCCTAGGGGTAACATCCAGGTTTGTGGTCATACAAATTGAGAAAGGTCCAAAGGCCAGGCTCGATCTTTGTCACTACCACAAAGATTAAGGAGAGGGGAGAAGCTGGGTCCCAGGGCAGAGAACCCTGCTTGTTGCCACCACCAGACAACTCCTCTGGCCAGGTTTCCAACTTTTAAAATCTTAATTAAGGAGAAGCAACATGGGGAAGAGCATATCCCTAGTTTGCAAAATAGTAGCCCCTAGCATCTTGGAAGGTAGTGGGAATTAATGCCCAAGAACAGTCAATCCTTACTTATTTCCATCAACCAGGTCATCCCAATAAAGCGGTCCCTTGTATGGTAGCCTAGTGCTAAAAGAATTAGACATCAATTTGCCCTGAGGCAGAGGGAAAGAGGTGAGAGCAAGCCCGAGTGATTTATTTCCCTGTGCCCCTGGCCACAGTCACCCACCTCCTACACTCACCATTCAAGGTAGCCCTCAGACCCCCAGGACTTCTCATGCTTTGCTTTGTTTATTCCGAGATTCCACTATCCCAGATTCTTCTTCTACAGATTCTCTAAGGGTGACACCTGGAGTAGGTTGCCAGGAGCTTTTGCTAGTTTGCTTATTTTTAGCACCTGGAAGCCCATCTCCTCAATGGGTTTCTTTTAAGAGATGTTTTAGCCTGCTTTCAGGTGTCATGGATCAACATGTAAATTGCAATACCTTTTGAGAAGCACTTTAGCCATATGAATCGATGTGCCTAAGCAATTCCAATTTGAGAAATATAACCTAAGGAGATAAGCTGATATGTATGCAGGAGTGTTTACTGCCCTGTACTGTTAATAGGAACAATTTGGAAACAACGTAATGGTCATCAGCCGGGAATCAACACAAATGCAACCCCAGTACCACTTCATCATAAAAATGATGATATAGATCTATATTTCTGAGCATAAGAAATGTGCTCAGTGATTGTTAGATTGCATTTATAATATGGTTTCATTTATTTTAAATGAAAGAAAAAAAGGAGACATTGATCTGGACCACATATAGCAAAATACTAATAGTTGCATTAAATTGCACAAAACAACAAAATGTTTGTCTCAGAGTTTGGGATTTAAGATTATTGTTGCTGTCTGCACTATGATTTTTTATTGTTTCATATGTATTCATTTTTAAAATCTTTGTGATAAGAAAGAAATGTAAATCTATTTTCATCTTGGAACACTAAAAATAACAAACATTCCCTTCCTCCCCCGCCCCCATCATGAAACCACAGACTGAACTTCCATGATGACTTAAACCTCATTTGTAGAGTGGCAGGGGCTTCAGAATAATCTGCCACAGGCCTTCACCAATAATTTGCTTGTTTTATAATTTAATAGCTCCTGTAACCCAAGGGTACAATAAAATAGGAGTGCTCATTCACTGGAGCTGAAGGAAGACTAATTATCCTGGGGAGAGGGCTTCCCCTGTGTTTAGTCACTTGTAACCCACGGTAAGACCAGCAGGGGTAAGGAGGGCCACAGCAAGCTGGTGAATTATTCATGGCCTTGACTGCTTGGAGGGGTTTGTTGAAACACTGCTTATGCTGCTACTTGCAGCATGTCTGAGGTGACCAATCCGTTGATGTTAGGTTGGGGAAAATGGGTAGCATTGAACAGAAACATTGTCAGGGTCGAGTGTTGAAAGCAGGAGCCAAAAATGGCTAACCACTATACTGTACCACTGAAACTACTACAAAACATGCAAACTGTAATTTAAAAAGTTTTTTAAATAAAACAATTTTTTTAAAATAAAGAAAGTCCCAATCAGGAAAGAACAGAGTTTTGTAGCCGATGACAAAAAGAATTCTGGTTATTACCCTTTTATGCAAACAGATATGATTCAATAAATGTTGACATTTTACAAGGGAAAAAAAGTGAGTCAAATAGTTTGCTGATGCTCCACAACCTTATGACCTTGGGATTCTTGGCTTAGCGTCTGGAAACTTAATTCAAATGAGCTAATGGGCTCCCCTGGGGCAAGTAGCTTTGGGTCTTGGTGAGAAATGAAGAGACCGCTAGTTTCCTGAAGCATCAGGAAAGGATCAACACTTAGGTCAAATACAATGGGTGAGGCTTCCCAGGGCGAGAAAAAAAGTACTCCAGGTCAGCAAGATTCAGGGAGCTGCTCAGTGTTGGTTATTGATATTAAAATACATTTATATTTGTTAGACATTTTAAGAAATCAAGTTTTTCCCACGATTCAAAGAAGAGATGCTGAGAATGAGAGACCAAGTTATTTTGCAATCTACCTCCACTTCCTATATAAGGAGATACAAAGAGGCAGCCACAGCTTGCCTGGTGGACTAAATGACCCAAGGAAGTCATTATGCTGATGATTTCAGAGTCAATTTAGTGACTATAAACTAAAAGGGAACTTATCTACCCTGTGCTATGCACTATACTGGGTACTTTGTATGCATAATCTAATTTATTTCTCACAAAAGAATAAGAAAGGAAAATTATCCCCAAGTTGCAGATGAGAAAAAATGGGGATCAAAAAGTAATTATCTTGGCCAAGATTCAAAGCCAGTTTACAGGTTCATACCCAGGTTCAAGAATCAGATCTGATTGGCTGCAGGAACAGAATAAATGCTTTTTATAGTCATGCACTCATCACATTGGCTCTCAAACTCCACTCTCGACCCAAATAGCTGCAAATCAAAGCTCTTTAGCGTGACCTCTATGATGAGTCTCAAGTCCGAGACTCTCATAATTTGCTGGGTTTGTTTACTAGGCACACCAAACCTTCTAACATGGACTGCAAGTTTGCTGATGGCTGATTCAGTATCCATTCCGTCTTCCCTCTGCCTGATTATACTTCCAACCAGCTCAGGTACTTCAGGAAATTCTGACTCCATCCTAGCCCCAGGGCTAAGCCCAATTTACTCAAACCAATCAACACATTCCATTATCCTGGATAAAATGATTGGATTGGTGGGGAGTGTGGGAGGGGAGGGATCATGTGACCTAAACAAGTCTATTAAGGTGTATTTCAGAATTCTTGCTTGGAATTCTGGTGGGGCCTGGTGTGCAGATGCAAGGCCTGGAACTGCTGCAGACTTTTTAACATCAGGAGGGAAGCACAGTCTGGGATGAAACTAACACAGTAAAGGGCAGAATGAAGAAAAGAAAAAAACTGGATCTGCAAACACAGCATTAAATTGCTAGATCAGTCAAACTTGTGTCAGGATTTTCCTATTGTGTAAATCAGTACATCGTCATTATTACTTAAGGCAGCATGAGTTTTGACATTGTTTCCTAACTGATGCAGAATTTGGTGCCTGAAGTAGAATAATGGAAGTAATAAACCTATAAATGTGGAATTGGCTGGAAAGAGAAGTTCAGTAAGAACCCATGGATCTGAAACCAGGGATTTGATTATGAAACAGCTGGTTACACAATAGCCTATTAATATAACAATCTGATTGTTTATTGTACAAACTAGAGGCCCAGTGCACGAAATTTGTGCATTGATTTGGTCCCTAGTGGCTGCCAGCTGCCAGCTGGGTACTCCCTCCTTTCCCCCAGCCAGCTCCATCCCCTGGTCAAACTCCCAGATGAACTCCCGGTCGAGGGGACAATTTGCATACTATGCTTTTATTATATTGGATAAGAACACATTTGAGAATGAAGTATAAGTGTTATAATTAAGTATATCAAAACAAACATTCACTCTTCAGGTTTTAACCCACTTTTTTTTTCTTAACCCTTGGAGCCCAGCAATGCATTTACAATATATATCTGTTGTTATTTATCCAGGATCTGGTGTATTTTAAACTCAGGACACCATAACAGTTCATTCTGACAGGACTGAGGTTGCATGTAGGAAAGAGGCAGGCCAGGAGAATAGAAAATTGGCCACAGACAAATCACAGAAAGGTTTTTGCTGAGCTCAGGAGGCAGATTTGACCTGAAAGTGATGGGAAACCACTACAAGAGTTTAAGAAAAGCAGTAACCTATCAATCTTGCGTTTTTAAAGAAATCACTCTTTTACAATGAGGAAAACAGGTGAAGGGTGAGGAAGCCACAGGTACACCATTGCTCTAGGAATAATGAGCATTTTTAACACAGACAGTGGCACTGTGGATGGAAAGGAGGGGACAAATTTGAGAGATCAAGAAGCAAGAGAAGACTGATTCACCTGCCATTCTCATAATGATACATTGGCCTAAAATCCTTAATAACAAACCAACACTTCAAAACTAATATAACAGTTTCAGCCCATTTTGAGAAAGTTCATAGTCTTTTAGGTTTCTTTTCTTCTTCTGCATTGTTCAATGAGCTTTTCTCAATTTATCTGAGGGCATATTCACATTTAGATCTTATAGGTCCTCAGTGTTTGATGGATGCAATGCGTTTTGTTTTGTTTTAATCCTCGCCCAAGGATATTTTTCCATTGATTTTCAGAGAGAGTGGAAGAGAGAGGGAAAGACAGAGAGAAATATCGATGTGAGAGAAACACATCGATTGGTTGCCTTCTGCATGTTCCGGGACCAGGCCCTGGGCCAGGGAGGAGCCTGAGCCTGCAACCAAGGTACATGCCCTTAACCAGAATCGAACTCCCGACCCTTCGGTTCATAGGCCAAAGCTCTATCTACTGAGCCAAACTGGCTAGAGCGGATGGAATGCATTTTGTATATGAAACATTGGGTATGATTCTTTTTGTATATTCTCTTCATTCTTTCAATAGTTTTTTCGTGTTATGCTTACCACTGAGCTTTTCCAGGATTTTTGTTCAATTAATTTAAGGGCACATCTGTCTAAGTTTCATTTTTGTAATAAGTGTTTATCACATTTGTAGAATTCTACCTGACTCTCTTACCACCCCTTTGAGGGCTCTTGCCTCTTTCTTGCTGATTTGTGTGTATGTTTTGCATCTTCTGAGCACTAAATAGATGTATTAAGCAAATTAACTTACATCTAATATTTCCCATGTTTAGCTAACTATGACCTTCTATGCCATGGCAATCTATGAAGATATAAGAGTTATTTTTAGCTCCACTGAATGAGTGAATGTGTATAAAGTGTTTAAACCCATGCAAGGCCACATAGCTTTATTATATACTAGAGGCCCAGTGCACAAAAATTCGTGCACTCGGGGTGGGGGGTCCCTCAGCCCAGCCTGCGCCCTCTTGCAGTCCGGGACTCCTCAGGTAATGCTCCCCAGGGGATCAGGCCTAAGCTGGCAGTCAGACATCCCTCTGGCAGCCTGAGAGTCCTCAGGAGATGTCCCCCAGGGAGCGGGCCTAAGCCACAGTCAGACATCCTTAGCACTGCCGAGAAGGCGGGAGAGGCTCCTGCCACTGCCACTGTGCTCACAGCTGTCAGCCCTCTTGTGGCTGAGCAGAGCTCCCCCTGTGGGAGCGCACTGACCACCAGGAGGCAGCTCCTTCATTGAGCATCTGCCCCCTGGTCGTCAGTGCGCATCATAGCAACCGGTCGTCTGCCCCCTGGTGGTCAGTGCACATCACAGCAACCGGTCGTTCCTGTTCGTCGTTCCACTGTTAGGGTTAATTTGCATATTACCCTTTTATTATATAGGATAAATAGCTTATGCATTAACTCATTTAATCCTCATAATAACACTATGAATTGTCACTTTGATTATCTTCATTTTACCAATTAAGAAACTGAAGCACAGAAAGCTTAAGTAATTTATGCCAATTACAGAGTGAGTGGGTAGTTGAGCCAGAATTTGGACCAGTCTTGCTCAGAGTTCATACTTAAGCATACTACTCTGCCTCCAGTGACCATGGAAGGGAAGTGACAGCTGGGACTGGAGTCAACTAGAGGACAGTCAGGGCTCCATCCCAGCCCGAGGCATCAAGGAGCTCCCCATGTGTGTCCCACTCACCCACCCACCCAGCCTTGCTCAGTAACAAAAACACCCAAGACACACCATAATATGCTGGAATAAACTGCCTTTTGAAGAACATGTCTATGTAAGGGGCATTTTTCCAAATGTGACAAAAGATAGCTAAGTTGGATCTGAGGCTGTTAAATACCCAAAGTCGATAGAAACCACATTGAGCCATTTTTGGCGCTATCAGGCCATAAAGTTAGTCTTGAGTTTCCTGAAACAGATGTCCAGCTGGGTTTCCAGCTGTGCCAGGTCTTCAGTGGGAAGGTAAGGGGCAGTGATGCAGAGGTGACACAAAGTCCTACTCAGAAAGAGGGCTAGGTCACCACAATAGCTTC
This sequence comes from Myotis brandtii, assembly GCF_000412655.1. Lineage (NCBI taxonomy): Eukaryota > Metazoa > Chordata > Mammalia > Chiroptera > Vespertilionidae > Myotis > Myotis brandtii. The sequence continues at coordinate 337,501 of NW_005362439.1, forward strand.
TTCCCACTGAGCTGTCCCGGGGCTTAGGCAGTCCAAGACCTGCACTGGCTCTTTTCTCAAAGAAATCTCATGCACTTGAGGGAACTCCCAAGTTCCATGCTGTCCAGAGCATTTTAGAAGCCAATGAAATAGGCAGCCACCATATCTATAAGCAGTTTTTCAAAATATCCTTTCACTTATCTGTTTGCATATCTTGCTATACCACCTCACCAGACTTAGGGATCTTACAGAAAATAAGTGCGGTGGACTGCAAATGCCTCCTCTACCACCAAGAGGTGGAGTCTAATTCTCCATCCTGAATGTAGGTTGATTGGCCATGTGATTTACTTTGGCCAACAGGACACTGGCTACCAGGGAGGGAGAGGTCTCAGTTTACTCACCTGCTAATTGGTACTATAGTACCAATATGATTCATGTGCTGGTTTATATGGTAGTTAGAATCTGAGAAAATACTAATATAAAATGCCTAGCATAGTACCTAGCACATTAGGTGATCAACCAACATAGTCTCTTTCACTATTTTTTTCATACTTATAAAGCTACAGTTGTCCATCTGCTGACATTAACCACTGCCCTATAACCTGAGGGTGCAGCAATATGTGAAGGTCAGCACACTGACCACAGATACTACTTCTAGTTTTGTGACTTAGAACCAATCATTTAGCCTCTCTGTCAGTTTCTCATGGGCGAAATGAGGATAATACTTTCTGACCCTGATTCAGTGCCCAAGGATAATGGGATGATTCATTCCATTTTAAAACCTAACTTAGGGCTTGAGGAAGCTGTGTAGAAAATAAATAAAACACGAAAGGAAAGTCAAATGACTAATATTGAAAGTCCCTTGGCACTCATGCCCTCAGTTGCCTGTGCTTTGCTGCCTCTCTCTTTTCCCCCTTGTTCCCACCCTAAGCCTGCAGCTCCTCAACATGATCAGAAAGCCAAAACTCGGGATGAATATGTGGCAGGAAGCAGAGCTAGAAACGGGCCTAGGGAATGACACAGTTATAATTTATTGAGTACTCGCTCTGTGCTAGGCACTCTGCTATGTAACTGTCATGGGTTACCTCATCTAATCCTAATAATTCAATAAAGGAAATACTATTAGGTTTAGGCTGGTTGACCTCAAAGCTCACTAGTTTATCCTTTAGAGTACAATGTGTATTCAAGATCATTACAGCAAAGTGCTTGAGACCATAGGCTCTGGAGTCAAGGCCTGGTGTGAATGCCAGGTCAGCCATCACAGAATGACTTTGAGAAATCACTTAGTAATATCCAAGGTATATGATATGTACATATGTAGGATAATATTATATGTATGTAATATTAATCATATTATATAATGTAATATATGTAAATATATGTGACATACACATAACATACAAATATAATAAATATATTATATATAAACATAAATATTGTTACATAATATAAGTACATAAATATATGTAATATGCCATAGTACACATTATATATAAATTATACATATGTAAATACATGTAATGTGCAATATATTGCATATGTAATAATAATAAAACAATAATGTAGTATGTTATATATATGGTATTTATAGTAGATTCCCATATACCAAATCTGTTCTTAATGCTCACAACAATCTCATGAGGAATATTATCCCCACGTTACTAATGGAGATAGTGAGACACAAGAGGTGAGGACGCTTGTCCGAGATTACACAGCTAAGTAACTGGCAGAGCCAAGATTCTGAACTAGGCCAATCTAGTTCCAGGACCTATATCCTCAGCCAGCACACCCAGCCTCCACTATGGGAGATGCTCAACTTCAGGCCTGACTCTGCCATATTCTTAGGACCTGCTGCTGTTTTCTGGCTTCTCCAGTCTTGATGCCTGCCAAAGTCTAGGTGGCACAAATCAAATTGTTCCCAAACCCTCACCACACTCCACTCTGGTTGGGGGCATCATCAGGTGAGTCTAAGAGCTCCTTCAGCTCAACGAGCATCCCACTAGACTAGGGCAGAGATGGAAAAGAAGCCAGGCTGTCCGCATGCAGACAGCCCCAATCTCCATGAGGGGTTCTCTTAGGGTCCCCTCTTTTGGCTTAAAGTGCTGGGGTGGGGAGAGCAAGTGCCTTCTCTACAAATTTCTTCTGTAAAAAATACACTGTTGCTGTCTCTGCATCTAAGTCCCTTGAGATCTCTTTTATCAGCTCATCCCCCAGCTTCTGCAATGTCTTGCTGCTGGTGCTGGCGTCTGGACGACTAAGAGCAAGCCCTGTGTGGGAGAACAGAAGCCCAGCGTCTCAAGAGGGAACAAATTCTGAGGAGTAATTTACATTTCACAGCTCAGCAGGTATCAGCCTGGCCTAGGGACCTCAGCCAAAACAGGAAACTCACTTGGGTTACCTCTTCCCTGTCCATCCTCCCACTCCCTTGCTGACTTCTCCAGGGAGCATTTCCTTAATAAATCACTTGTACATGAATCTTTGGCTCTGGTTCTGCTTCTGGAAGAACTCAACCTAAAGAAGAATTTTTGGTTTGGTTTGTTTTAATGAATTTCTAGTCTATTATTAAATGCTCTTGCTCAGAGTGACAGGACTTGGTGGCTCTCTCTTAGCAAGTCTTGCATAGACATGATTGACAGTTCACTTTGCAGAGGGTGTGAGCATTTATCTACCCATGTCCTCGGCTTTCAGGGCCTCAGCTGAAGCTCCAAAAAAGAGCAGGATATATTTTGTGTAACCTCTCCTGTCATGTGATATTTTTTCCCTCAGTATTGTCCAAAGTCTATGATAAAAGCAAACCTTTTTCTTTTCTCTCTTTTACGGCTGTTTTAGAGTGGAGCTTTCTCCTCAGCTCTGACATATTCACTGGGGCGCTTATGCCTCAGCTGCCATGGAGATGACTTTGGAGAACTGACAGGCAGAGAAAATGTTTATAAAACAAACATCAGAACTAAGATTCCTGGCTGCCACCTGGGAGCCTGACAGTGCCACACGAGGCTTTCTCCTCCACAGACTCTAGTCAGTGTCTCTCATGCTCACAGGCTACACATCGGTTCCCCCCAGTCCTCTCAGGTTCATTTCGCAGAGGCCAACAAATTCCTTCCCTGAGGGGTGAGTCGTGACCGTGACCGGGAGACCATAGCCTTCAAGTCCTGGAACACACAGGGGTCAGCAAGCGTGTGTGGTTGCTAAGAGCTGGAAGGGACCTCCCAGGGCTCCTGCTGCCCCACCCGTCCCACGCCGGCCTGTACTCTAACAGGAAGCTGTGACCTGGGGAATGAAGAAAGGTGAAGAAAGCATTTGGGGATCCAAATCTCCCCGGAACAGGCCTGTGTGAAGCCTCCTACTCTATGTCAGCGACATAAGCTGCCAGAAGAGCAGTCTGGAAGGACGCTTAGAGAAAAATCAGTGTTGAATGCCACCCACTGGGAGAGCGCACAGTTTTAACGTCGCCCGGATCTGAGCTGGAAACACCTAACTAGGATTGTACCTGAATCAAGTGTGAACCTCGTAAATTCTGTAACTTCTTAAACCTTGGTTTCTCCGTCTGAGCACTGCAGCGCCCACCTGCAAAGGTTGCTCTGAAGATCTATGAGATAATCTATGTGGAATCATTTCACAGAACGTGGGCGGACGTTTTATATGTTCAGTTGAAGCAAGTTAGAACGACGTTTTTCAGACCCTTCCAGGTCACAGAGAAACGTGTGAGATTTGGAAAGCAGAAGTGAAGCCGCAGCAATTGGCTCTCAAGGACTGTGTGGGCACCAGGCTTCACTGCAGCTCACCCATGTGATTTCTGATCTGTTGGCATCCTGGCTGTTGTCGGTTGGGCTCACTCTCCCATTTCTTTGAGTCCCAGGCCAGAGTAAGACAGGACATAACAGCAAACACTCATGGAGTACTTACATGGAGACTGCATTTTTCTTCACAAAAACACTCTAAGGTGTAGGTTCCATGATGGTACAGAGAAGTAGCTTGCTCAGGAACACTGACATATTCAATGGCAGAGCTGTGACTCAAATCCAGGAAATCTGAATGGAAATCTAAATTGTTAACCACTACTACACAATTCAGAAAATGGATGGTTATAGGAATTCATGATAAAAGAAAAACTGTGAGCTGTGGTTACCAATGGAAATACATTTCATAAAGAATATTTATTGTGTTTTTAACTGGGCTTTAAAGAATGAAAAACATAAATGACAGATATGGAAAGGAGAGAGGAATTCTAGGAAGGAGAGGATCTGACTAAAGGGAAGATATGAACACAACAGTACTGTATGGGGAAAGGATGAATAAAGAGCTTATATTGATTTTTTTAATTCTAGGGAAACAGAGAAACTATATATAAGATTCGATGTATACCATCACATCCTTATTCCATAATTATTATTTCAGAACACTAATTGGAAGAGAATGAGTTTAGCCAAATCCCTGAGCACATTGGTACTAAGGCAGCTAACAAGGAAAACCTCTATGAATCTCTCCATCTCTGTAAACAAAGAGGAGCCTCACAGAGTATATTTTGGTATCTGGCTAGTGGTTAAGAGCTTTCGAATCTGATAAGTCGGGTTCAAAATGCAATTCTGCAACTTACTAGTTATGTGATGTGAGGCAAGTTATGTAACATCTCTGAGGCCGGTTCCTCATCTGTACAATGGAGTTAAGAATCTCTAAGTCACCCAGCTGGCGTGGCTCAGTGGTTGTGCATCGACGTATGAACCAGGAGGTCATGGTTCGATTCCAGTCAGGAAATATGCCCAGGTTGCTGGCTCAATCCCCAGTGTAGGGCAGCCAATCAATGATTCTCTCTCATCATTGATGTTTCTATCTCTCTCTCCCTCTCCCTTCCTCTCTGAAATCCATAAAAATATTTTTTTAATCTCTAAATCATGGCATGGCTTTCCAGTTTACTAGTAAATGAGGTCACTTATGTATGTACTTAGCAGAGTTCCTGACATAAGTACATCCCCAATAAATGGCCAACCCTGTCAGTAATATTCTTAGTATCAGAACAGAGCAAGACAAAGGAGCATACTTCTTGGTGCTGCAAAGATCCAGGCCATTTGGCTGGATCATCTAAGCCAGTGGTTCTCAACCTTCCTAATGCCATGACCCTTTAATACAGTTCCTCATGTTGTGGTGACCCCCAAGCATAAAATTATTTTCGTTGCTACTTCATAACTGTAATTTTGCTACTGTTAAGAATCATAATGTAAATATCTGATATGCAGGATGTATTTTCATTGATACAAATTGAACATAATTAAAGCATAGTGATTAATTACAAAAACAATATGTAATTATATATGTGTTTTCCGATGGTCTTAGGCAACCCCTGTGAAAGGGTCGTTCGACCCCCAAAGGGGTCGCGACCCACAGGTTGAGAACCGCTGATCTAAGCAGTCAATCCCCCTGGAAGGTGGGGAAAAGAGCCATCAAAGCCCATGGAAACCATCTATCATATCACTTTCCCTTTGCAAGCCAAATGCAGTTAAGTTTTTCAGCCTTGAATAAGGATGTTCAATCTGCTGGTAATTTGATTCTAATTAGAACTTCCATCCACAATGCTGGAATTGCAAGGGGTGGGGGGTGAGACAGAATGAAACAGCAATTAACCTTTGGTTCTGAGCTTTATTTGCTCCTACCCAACCCAGGTCAGTTGCCATAGAGATTATACTTACGTGATCTGCAGATGCAACAAAAGCCGCCTGGAGGCTCTGAACTGGCCTCCTCTCAGTGTGGCTTCAGGATCATTAAAAATCTGCTGAGAGAGAATTGAGAGTTGATCTGAAACTCTAATCCAGAGCTGACTTGAATGGAAGTGGAATGGAGGGAGGGGATGGCAAGGAGGACACGGAGTCGGAGGGAAAAATTAAAGAGCACGCACTGCTTTGCCTAACTTTGAAAGAAAACCCATCTCTTTCATCCACAACTTTCCAGAGTCTGACTATCTGCAGCTTAGAGAGACTGATCTGACGAGGAAGAGGCAATGGTTTGTTGCTTCTGTTAGAAGTGGACCTTCCAACTTCAGATTGTGACCCAGCCTCCCTTAGCCAGGGAAGCTAAAAGAGAAAAGAGATTAGCTCCAGTGAGCTTTCTAGTCTAGTTTCTAGAGAAGAGGGTGAAGATGAGGCAAACAAGCAGTGCCAGTGGGTAGCATGCAGATTTCTTGGTTCAGGACCAATAGCATGGGAATAGCTGCCTAGTCCATGACATCTAGTGTGAACAAACTAGAGGCCAACAGCCTGGGCCTTGGAATATCACCCCTCTCCAGGAAATCCATTTCCCATTTGCCTAGTGCAGTGGTTCTCAACCTTCTGGCCCTTTAAATACAGTTCCTCATGTTGTGACCCAACCATAAAATTATTTTCGTTGCTACTTCATAATTGTAATGTTGCTACTGTTATGAATCGTAACGTAAATATCTGATATGCATGATGGTCTTAGGCGACCCCTGTGAAAGGATCGTTCGACCGCCAAAGGGGTCGTGACCCACAGGTTGAGAACCACTGGCCTAGTGGATTCCTTCATAGCCAGATCGAACTAGGTCTACATCTGTCTCCAATACCCCGCTAGATCCTTACCCCTTTCATTCTTTTGGACTTAGCACTCACAAAATCAAGGTCAGGCAGATAATTAAGTTATTTCCCCCTCCAAGTCTAAGAGCTGTTAATTAACCAAGACAGTGCTAATCACTATTAGGGAACAAGCTAGCATCTGACTTAAGTGGATTCTAATTAAAACTTGAGTAGTATCTCCTAGAGCAGTGACTTTGAAAGTTTTTTTTCTTTCATGCACAAGATGTATGACACCCGTATAGGAGGCAACATCCCCTAGGGGTCCTTCATAAATGCCCCCTCCTCAGTGAAGCCTTCTCTGACCACTCCCTGTGGAGTAGCCCCCGCCCCCCATCATTCCTGATCACACCATCCTGTTATAAGTCCTCCATAGAACTGATTACTTGTTGGAATAATCTTGTTTATTTGTTTGTTATTATTTGCTATAAGCTTCCTAAGAGAAGGGAACTTTGGTGCCTTACTTTTAACTATATCTCCAGTGCCTCAGTGACCAGACAGAGAAAATACTCGGTATGCGTTTGTTCACTAAATAAATGAATGTTCCCACAGACTTAGTTTATGTGCAACTTAGAGCAAACCAGTTATCATTCCACCCCTTTCTTTCCCTCTTTAGAAAATATTTCAGAATGTGTGACTAAGAGTGACAGAATTATTGAACTATTCATTCTTTCAACAAATAGTTATTGACTGTTTACTACATGTCAGGTCCTGTGCTAGCTGCTGGCAGTAAAATAATAAATAAGTTAGACAAGACCCTGGCCTTCAGATGGTTCTGTTATACAGGAGACAATAACTGTTGTACGTTGATACGCAAATAAAAAGTAAGATCTCATCATTGATGATGGTGCTCATTGCTATGGAGGAAACCAATGGGGTGACGTGATGGAAAGTGATCAGGGCAGCAAGTGTGTGTGCAGGGGGAAGGGGGGCTATTTCAGCTCAGATAGAGAAACTGAAACTCAAAGAATCAAGTCAGTCAAGTTCAAGTAGTGCTTGGTTGTTTTTTTGTCTCTTTGGATTGTGAGTTCTAGCTCCTCAGATCCCAAGAGAGATCTCATCATATTCTCCCCTATAATCCAAATAGCACAGTGAAGAGTATAAGGGTAGTCAGGGGGTACTCAATAAATATTTGTTGAATGAATGAGGTAACATTCTCCCATGAGGAAACATTCAAGAGCCCATGTGTAAAGGGCTGGGATACAGGAATTCTAGGCACAAGAAACAGAAACCACAAAATCCCAGAAATGGCAAAGAACTCAGTACTTTCTACAGCTCAGGAGTAGTGGTGCAGGGGGAGAGAAAAAGATGTGAGTGGAAAGGTGTGTTCATTTTATGCAGGGCCTTAAGGATCAGAAAGGGATTTGCATTTTATTTTTAGTACAATGGCAAGGCACCAGCAGATTTAAGCTGGAGAATGACACAATGTGATTTACATGTTAAGAAAATTACTCTGACTGCTGGGCGGAGAATGAAAACAGGGGCAAGACTAGATGTGAAAGAGGGTAAGGAGGCCGCTACAGTTAGATGATGGCTCCTGCTTGTCCTTGGCTGGTTACAAAGGCAAACAAGAAAAGTAGTGATAAACCCATCTTACTGTCATGTTTTTATTACATTTTTAAATAAACCATTTGCAAGTCTGTGTTCTTCATTATAGTAACAAAACATGAATCATACCAATTAGGACATGCAAGCATGCCATGATGTAATGATTGGGAATTGCTGTTCTGGAGAAATTTACCTGAAAATGGCAGGCTGAGATGAGGCCTAGAAAGACCAGGGTTTATGCACATGAACTTTTGGTCCTATAGGCACCACTGCTTTGGTGTCCCCTCCTTACCTGTATTGGATTTGTCATCTCTCACCACCACGGGTCAACCTGGGACCTGACCTCAGCAATGTCGCTTTGACTGAGTCCCTTCAGAGCAGAGTCCATGGCTGCTGGGTTAGTTAGCACCCTGCCTTCACTGTCAGCACTCTCACGTGATCAGTGAGTCACTAGTGATCCACTGGCTGGGAACTAGTAACATTGAGACAGAGGTAGGAGTGGACAGTGCTTCACCGTCGAAGTCATCTGTCTCCTAGGATTGCCCAGGCCACTGAGTCTCAATCTAGTTGCACAGTTAGAATCACTGGTACCTTTAAAAAATAATAATATTGTAGAGATAAGAATCTCTGGGTTCAGAGATCATTATGCTTTTAAATATCCGCAAGTGATGCTAATGGATTGAGAACCACAGGTCCTACCCAACTATTTTATCACAGCCTATAGGACCCTGTGGGACCTCCTGCTCCCCAATTCTCAACCCTATGTTAGACTTTGACAAAAAAAAATACATTCCAGCAGACTCTAACAACTACCATTTATTTGGTTCTCAGTTGATACCCAACAAGGTGATCATTATTTTGCCAACATTATGTCATTTCACTCTTATAACCACCCTCTGAATCTGAAAGAAAAAAAAAAACAACCTCTGGCCCAAAGAAGTAGTATAACATGCCCAAGGTCACTAGCTAGTAAGAGAGGTCAGGGTCCACACCCAGGTCTTATGATTCCACACAGTCCATGCTTTTCATCACTAAGAAATTGTAACACTGTCCCTTAGAGAAACCAAGGTTTTAATCCCATACCTTTGCCTTACTAGCTGTGTGATATAGAGTGAGTTATTCAACCTCTCTGAATTCTAGGTTCCTCTCTGTAAAGAATTTTTTGCCAATAGCAGCCCTCCTATCACCCACACTGTTTCTGGAGTATTATCCTATATAATAAAAGCCTAATATGCTAAGTGTCTCCATCTGGTCAGCCATTCAATCAATTAAAGAGTAATATGCTAATGATATGCTAAGGCTGCTCAACCACTCACTATGATGTGCACTGACCACCAGGGGCAGACGCTCCGACTGGTAGGTTAGCTTACTGCTGGGGTCCAGCCGATGCAGACTGAGCTAGACAGGCCGGATACGCCCTGGAGCCCTCCTGCATCCCTCCCCAGCCCCGATTGTGCACTGGTGGGGTTCCTTGGCCTGGCCTATGCCCTCTCGCAATCCGGGCTGAGAGACCCCCTCCCCTGAGTGCACAATTTTGTGCACCGGGCCTCTAATTGGTTATAAAAAGCATTGATCCTGTTGCTACTTGCCTTGGTCTCTAACTGCCATGACCATCTCACCATAGGAGCCTTCAAATCTTAGCAAGGACTCCCAGCAACTAGTTCAGAGCTTGTCCCAAATTAAGCAGTCAATGTCCATTGAACTGACTGATATGGCCTCCCACTGGGATATGACACATAATTTGGAAATTTGGGTTGTGCTCTGGCATTCAGCCAAACCCTCCCATAAGAGCCACATTGATCCCTCCTATCAGGTGACCACGGGCACTCAGTGGAAAACTGCAAAGGGCAAGTTGCCTGTGTAACCCTCATGACTCATTTAGGAGGACTGACTATATTTGCATGACTTTGCATATATTATACAGCAATCGATGATATATGTATTCAAGCAAAGAAGTTGTAGATGTAGAACACCAAAGATAAGAGTGTTTTCCCACAACATGTAATGCAGGTGTTAGAAAATCATGCCATTCTACAGTGCGTTGCAGCCAAAGTTGGGGCTTCCATATGATCAAAAAGTGACTCTTGTCAGCATGAAAGGAGCATAAGCCTAGGTCCGAGTTAAAGATCAAAAATCAAGAAATTTAATCAGCATTTCTTGTCTCCACTCCTACCTTTCACTATTATGAAACCTGAAGGGTAGAGGAGAGGAAGACACAGGGCTCACTTTTTCACTCAAGACCCCTTGGGAAGCTCCAAGAGAATAACTATAATTTTAAGGACCTTTGCATTACAGGAAATCAACCATTCCTTCAATCCCAGAAGAGAATTTTTGTTAAAAGGTCTTTGTGAGATGGCAAGTGCTTACTACAATAATAATAATTTTATAGTACTGATTCTTGTGTTCATTTATTTATTCATTCAACAAATATTTACTGAGTACCCTTCTACCCTTCCCTGTGCTGTTAGGATTATAGGGGAGAATATGATGAGATCTCTATTGATCCAGAACTCACAATCCAAAGAGACAGAAAACAACCAAACACTGCATGAACTTGAGTGACTTTCTTCGTTTAGCCTCAGTGTCTCTATCTGAAAAATGAAGTATAAAATTCCAATTTTCCATGGTTGGTGTAATCAATTATAACAGTGTCAGTGTGGCTTTGTGCACACGGGTGATCCTCAATGAATGAGAGTTACCACAGTTATCATTGCTATAAGGGAATATAATGAAGGCAATATGGAATCACAGAGAACACATACTCTTTGAAACTATTCGGGGGGAGGGGGGCGGGTGAAATAAAGGCATCAAGTCACCAAGTCAACACCATACTTCAGGGTTTTACAGCATCACTGCTTATGTACCACTTAGCAACTCATGGACGCCTATTAACTTGTCACCCAGTCAACACCATACTTCAGGGTTTAACAGCATCACTGCTCATGTACCACTTAGCAACTCATGGACGCCTATTAACTTGTCACTTGGAGACCTCTGCTCAGGGCTCTGTGTCCCTTTCTGTCCACAGTGACATCTGACGTCTAACTCTTCACTTTCCTGATGGACCTGGGATGTCTGCTAAGGAGAAAAACAGAGGAACATTGAGAGCACATAACCATTAAAATTAATTGCTCACAAACATTCGAATCCAGACATCCATTGCAGTCATGAAATATGGATAAGGATTTTCTGAAAGCCATTTATATTAAATTACTTTTATAATAGTATTTAACTTTTAAGCATTAAATATTTAGTGCTCCTTTTTGTCATTTGCAAAGAACTTTCCAGCTGTTTCATAGCTGGAGGAATCTATGCCCATCCTGTCTTGAGGGCCTACAGGGTTGCACATCAGACCAACAGCTTTTAGAATTGAGACTAGCAGATATCAGTGACTCCAAATCAGCCAACTCTCATTCATTCAACAAAAATGTGCTGAAACCCTTGGTGTTCCAGATATGGGGATATAAACATATATAAAGCATGATCTCTGAACTAAAAAAACTAGCAAGACAGACACAAAAATATTTACAATGTGTTGCCTATATTTCCCCTACTGTCATCTCCAACAAAATTATTTAATAGCTTTTGAAATGCATCTTAACTCTTTCTCAACTCCATATCTTTGCCTATTACTTCTGCCTGAACAGCTCCCTTCTGCCCAGCCATCTCCCAATTCTTCTTATGGACATACTTCAACTGATACTGGTAATAGCACTTTCAGCAGGCTTTCCTGGGCACCACCTGCAATCTGATTTACTAGTAGATGCTTGTCCTACTAACCCTCAATCCACCCTGTGCATTCTTCAGTCATAACACCAATCACTCTACTCTGCAAATGTTGATTCACTTAAGTCTCCCTTGGCAGCCTGTGAGTTATTGGCATCAAATTCATCATTTTATCCCTGATGTCCTCTGCAGTGTCTAACACAGAGTAGGCGTTCAATAAACTTTTTCCAAGTCAATAAATTAATTAATTAATTTAATATAAATGTTATAATAGATAGATTTACTAGGTATAATGCGAGTATATACAACTAACTACCTGTAGGGCATGAGGAAGAGGGATGCTATCAAAGAATACTTAAAAGTGATCATGACAATTAAGCAAATTCCTGGAAATATCAGGTACATTATAATTATGGCCATTAAAAACTAAAATTACATAATTATCATTGTGCTCTCAAACTACTACTTCAAATATTTTCATATCTAATTAGCATTGCATGGCCTCTGGTCTTGTCCATACTGTATCATCTATCACATCCCCATCACTACACCCACTAACACCATCTTGAACATCAAAGAACCAGCATGAACAAAGAAAAGAAGAAATGGTCTTTTTCCCATTTCCTACATACTTAGATAGTGTGAAGTCCCCTAACTATTAGCCCTCTGCTAAGGTATACAGAAAGAATTCCAACCAGGCACCTGTCTTAAGCCTAGTTGTCTCATAGGAAAGTCACCATCCCAACTCTGATTTCAATCCATAAGCTTATTAAAGCCACCCATAAGGATAGAACTCTTAATCTACGAGATATTATAGCAACAACAGGATTCAGAGAGACACCAATTACCTCCTGACTCCATTTCAACCCCTCAGAGAGTTTTTCAAAAGACATAGGGTTGAAGAAGTTCCGGGACCCTCTAGCCCTAAATTACGTAGACTCCTGTGATTATCATTACCTAATACAACCTCAGTTTGAGCCACCACAAAATAAAGTTGATGACCGATGATTCACTAAATTGGATTAGAAATCTAACTGTTACTATTTCTAGGAAAAGTATTTTATGTGGAGAGAGAGAGAGAGAGAGAAAGAGAGAGAGAGAGAGAGTGAAAATATATGGGCCAATCTCTGCGAGAGAGAGAGAGAGAATGAATGAATAGGGGCCAATCTCTGCACACAGGGACGGGACCTCTTATTTACTTTCTCTGTAACTTTGGGTTCATTTGGCTTGCAAGATGCTGGAATCCCCTTTAAGCACACCCAAAGGGGGTTACCCACCCCATGCCATGTATGCAGGCCTTGCTCCATCTGCAAACCCCTTTGACCTGTACTTGAAACAAACCTGCTGTGTCTTCTTGAATTTTTAAGATAAAAGTGTTGGCGTAATAGAACAAAAAAATGTCTAAACACAAAAGAAGTTTACGAGTTGTCTATGTGACAGTATGGGCAGGTGAATGGTTGTCAGTGGGAACAGGGGTAAGGTCCTGCTCCACACAGTCATTTGGGGAACTACACTGACAGAGACTGCCATCGGTCCCATGTGCGTTCTGTCACCCCAGGGAAAATCTCCATTACAACTAGCTACAAAGACAAGAACACCTGAAAAAAAGGCACATCACTTCTTCTCATCTTCCATTGGGTAGAACTTAGTCACATGGCCACATCTATCTGCAAGGGAGCCTGGGAATGTCATCTATTGGTGTGCTCCAGAAGAAGAGAGGAACACAGATTTTGGTAAACACCTATTAATGGAAAACACCTTGAATTTTTTTAAAAAGAGTGTTCATGCAACAATAGCAGACCTAGGACCGCAAGGGCAAGAACACAGATCTGAATTCAAACCCTGGCACTCCTCCTGCCCACAATCCTCTCTGACGCTTAGGTTCTTCATCCCCCAGAGATAAATACCTATGTAGGATTAACTGAGCTCATGAAGTTGTCTATGTAACAGTATGGGCAGGTGAATGGTTGTCAGTGGGAATAGGGGTAAGGTCCTGCTCCACACGGTCATTTAGGGAACTACACCAACAGTCCCACGTGCGTTCTGTCACCCCAGGGAAAATCTCCATTACAACTAGCTACAAAGACAAGAACACCTGAAAAAAAGGCACATCACTTCTGCTCATCTTCCATTGGGTAGAACTTAGTCACGTTGCCACATCTATCTGCAAGGGAGGCTGGGAATGTCATCTATTGGTGTGCTCCAGAAGAAGAGAGGAACACAGATTTTGGTAAACACCTATTAATGGAAAACACCTTGAATTTTTTTAAAAAGAGTGTTCATGCAACAATAGCAGACCTAGGACCGCAAGGGCAAGAACACAGTAGATCTGAATTCAACCCCTGGCACTCCTCCTGCCCACAATCCTCACTGAGGCTTAGATTCTTCATCCCCCAAACAGAGATAAATACCTATGTAGGATTAACTGAGCTCATGAGTGTAAAACACCTATCACAGTGCCTGGCGCATACAATAGTAAGTATTCAACAAATGTAGTGATGCTGGTGGCAATTTGCAGGTAGTGACTATTCACCTGTCTTAAGCCTAGTTGTCTCATAGGAAAGTCACCATCCCAACTCTGATTTCAATCCATAAGCTTATTAAAGCCACCCATAAGGATAGAACTCTTAATCTACGAGATATTATAGCAACAACAGGATTCAGAGAGACACCAATTACCTCCTGACTCCATTTCAACCCCTCAGAGAGTTTTTCAAAAGACATAGGGTTGAAGAAGTTCCGGGACCCTCTAGCCCTAAATTACGTAGACTCCTGTGATTATCATTACCTAATACAACCTCAGTTTGAGCCACCACAAAATAAAGTTGATGACCGATGATTCACTAAATTGGATTAGAAATCTAACTGTTACTATTTCTAGGAAAAGTATTTTATGTGGAGAGAGAGAGAGAGAGAGAAAGAGAGAGAGAGAGAGAGAATGAATGAATAGGGGCCAATCTCTGCACACAGGGACGGGACCTCTTATTTACTTTCTCTGTAACTTTGGGTTCATTTGGCTTGCAAGATGCTGGAATCCCCTTTAAGCACACCCAAAGGGGGTTACCCACCCCATGCCATGTATGCAGGCCTTGCTCCATCTGCAAACCCCTTTGACCTGTACTTGAAACAAACCTGCTGTGTCTTCTTGAATTTTTAAGATAAAAGTGTTGGCGTAATAGAACAAAAAAATGTCTAAACACAAAAGAAGTTTACGAGTTGTCTATGTGACAGTATGGGCAGGTGAATGGTTGTCAGTGGGAACAGGGGTAAGGTCCTGCTCCACACAGTCATTTGGGGAACTACACTGACAGAGACTGCCATCGGTCCCATGTGCGTTCTGTCACCCCAGGGAAAATCTCCATTACAACTAGCTACAAAGACAAGAACACCTGAAAAAAAGGCACATCACTTCTGCTCATCTTCCATTGGGTAGAACTTAGTCACGTTGCCACATCTATCTGCAAGGGAGGCTGGGAATGTCATCTATTGGTGTGCTCCAGAAGAAGAGAGGAACACAGATTTTGGTAAACACCTATTAATGGAAAACACCTTGAATTTTTTTAAAAAGAGTGTTCATGCAACAATAGCAGACCTAGGACCGCAAGGGCAAGAACACAGATCTGAATTCAAACCCTGGCACTCCTCCTGCCCACAATCCTCTCTGACGCTTAGGTTCTTCATCCCCCAGAGATAAATACCTATGTAGGATTAACTGAGCTCATGAGTGTAAAACACCTATCACAGTGCCTGGCGCATACAATAGTAAGTATTCAACAAATGTAGTGATGCTGGTGGCAATTTGCAGGTAGTGACTATTCAAGGGTAAGAGATGATCGTTTTGCCATATGGAAAAAAAGTAAGTGCCAGGCTCTAACCTGTGATGGAGGAATTAGTCACCAGTTCAGTTCACGCTTTTCTTCCCCCACTCCTCCACCTCAGCACTTGTTCCCATGGGCCCCACTCCACCTGCGTGGGAATGCTTAGCGTTTGCTCATGGACCAAACATCCCATCCCTACCAGAGAGTGCTCCTGTTCCGCCTTTAACTGCAGCCCAGGCAAGCCACTGGGATCATTCTGCCTGTCACAGCACAGAAAAGTCCAACCATCATATGCTGATGGCATTGCACCCACCACTGGGTGCACAAATGCACACTGGCTGGAAGGAAGGCTGATTGCCCAGCAAGTCCATTTGTTCTTTGCTTTAGAGTGATCAATCATTTACTCAGATTTCAGTGAAATGGCCTGAAACGGGGAAGGAAAAAAAGAGCCCAGAGCTGGGGCACCACCGATTAGAGGCGAGTCTCAGCAGTGGAACCGAGCAGGCAGTCACGTCAGGAGCAGCAAAGCCCTCGGGCTCTGGGTTTCTCAGCCAGGAGATGAGGGGATGCAGCAAGATTGAGACTCAGTAGGGATCTGCTGCTCTGGCTTCTGCTGAACTTCAGATGCAGTCACTTGCCAAGGCACTTTTTCAGTTCAAGGTCATTCCTGGAGTCCCACCCTCAACTTCTGGAGCACCAGCCCCTCCAGTTCATTTCAGGAAGCTCTCCTTCAGCAACTACCAATACATGCGTATCAAAAACCTTTCACCCATTAAGCAATTGTACCATCAGTAACCTATCCTAAGGAAGTAATCCTGAATATAGACATTGCCTTATGCACAAAGATGCCCACCAGCAATGCTATAATAACAAAACAGTGGAAACATCCTCTACAATTGGTTGGAATTCTATTGCCAGGCCAACAGCAAGGAATGTATTTAGAGTATGGAACACCAAAATGTTAAAGTACATGTTTACCATAAATTTATGATAAAGGAAGTTCTGTAGACTATTCTGTTAAGTGAGAGGAGTAAGGAACAACGGCAGTATGAATACAGTTCTGTAAGAAATAAATAAACAGAACTAAGATTATGTAAGATATTGTCATTACTGGGTGAAAGATGCACAGAAAATCGCCATCATTTTTGCAACTTCTTGTAAGGTTATCTTAAAATAAAAATTATTTTTTTTAAATATCAGAAGCAATTGTGCATGAGGAGGTAGCATAAAATAATGGCTTTAACAAAAATAAGCATAGGGGATCAGTTATGCAAGGGATTTTTAATCCAATCCACTCTCCATTGAATCTCTGCTTTGCCTATCTGTTTCATCTGAGAATTCTTTCCCAATTCCCAAAGGCATCGAAGAATTCTGTCATCCATGTTCCCCTATGTGCCTTGGGCAGCCATTAAAAATCCTGACCATACAGAATCATTAAGAGCACTATTTTGCTCACCTCTCTCATAAGACTTCTAGTTTCTTGAGAGCTGTGCCATGTTCACTCCTGCTCCCCTAGAGTATGGTATGTGTCTAAAATAGTGCCTTAATATTTGTTGAATTATTGAATGAATGAATGAATGAATGAGCAAGTAAATGCTGTGCTTGGGTTTCACTGAAAGAGGTCCAAATATTTCCCAAATAGCTCCTTCCCCAGACCAACTACAAGGTCTCCTGATCAGCAGCCACTTCCATTGAAGTCGAATAGGACAAAGTGACCAGGAGAAGTGGGGAAAAAAAGTAGCCAGAGCCAGTTTCTCACAGCTTAAATCAGGGTTCTCAAACTGACAGTCCACACACTATACAGCCCACAGAAGTGGTTTGTTGCAAGCAAATGCTGTGCTCAGATTTCACCGAAAGAGATCCAAATATTTCCAAAATAGCTTCTTCCCCAGACCAACTACAAGGTCTCCTGATCAACAGCCACTTCCATTGAAGTCAAATAGGACAGAGTGATCAGAAGTGGAGAAAAATAAAAAAGTAGCCAGAGCCAGCTTCTCACAGCTTAAATCAGGGTTCTCAAACTGTCAGTCCACACACTATACAGCCCACAGAAGTGGTTTGTTTGGCCAGAAAGTGTTTTTTAAAAACTAGGACATTTCACAAGAAATCCTGCTCTACACTTTCTCCTGAACTATCAGAGAATTAGGTGATCCTGGACATGCATTCCCACCTGGCTACAATGGCTGGAGCTGGAGCTGTTTTCCCCCTCTGAGAAAGCACAGTGTGCTCTTCAGTCTGCCATAGCCCCGCCAGTCCTCATTGTCTGCACCCAGCTCCCCTCTCCCAGTAATGCTTCCTGCCTGACCGCTGTGGGCATTTAAGTTTGCAACCACTGGCTTAAACAACCTGTTTGGTTTAAGGAGTTAAAATGCCATGTGTGTTCATTCTTTGCACCAAAGAATTAAAGGATTTCTTCAGCTCCATTTCTCTCCAGGGTAGGGAAGTTTAATAAAATTCTGCTAATGCTACATGGATTTAGCTCCAGGATGCTAGAGGCCAGGGCAGAGGAGTAGCTAGGTGTGACACAAGTAGACTGTCTGGAAGTGTGACCCTCCGCCCCACCAGGCTGAGATAAGCTCATCGGTGAGACTGTTTCCACAAGGTGAAGAAGGACCTGAACACACACCAAGGCAAGACATTCGAGCCGGAATTCCTGAGCAGGTCTGCAGGACAAGCAGCTGTCTCATGAAGCTTTAGCTCCACTCACTGGCTGGCTATAAATTAAGTTCCAAGAAGTCCACAAAGCTCCCTAAGCTTTCAGGCACAGGATGAAAGAGGAAGAGGAACTTAGGCCCATGCTTTAGCAGAGCCCCTGGAAAGGAGTCAGGACCTGTGTTAAGAAAATTGGCCAGGAAGGGGGTTAAATGCCACTCCCAAAGCTCATCCCCAGTGGTCCGTTTCTCACTTCATCTGAAGTTGGAATCCTTGACTATTGTGTATATTTTTCAAATGATTCGGGATTCAAAAGGAGGGATCCAGCCAGTTTCTCACAGCTTAAATCAGGGTTCTCAAACTGACAGTCCACACACTATACAGCCCACAGAAGTGGTTTGTTTGGCCAGAAAGTGTTTTTAAAAACTAGGACATTTCACAAGAAATCCTGCTCTACTTTCTCCTGAACTATCAGAGAATCAGGTGATCCTGGACATGCATTCCCACCTGGCTACAATGGCTGGAGCTGGAGCTGGAGCTGTTGCCCCCCCTCTGAGAAAGCACAGTGTGCTCTTCAGTCTGCCATAGCCCCGCCAGTCCTCATTGTCTGCACCCAGCTCCCCTCTCCCAGTAATGCTTCCTGCCTGACCGCTGTGGGCATTTAAGTTTGCAACCACTGGCTTAAACAACCTGTTTGGTTTAAGGAGTTAAAATGCCATGTGTGTTCATTCTTTGCACCAAAGAATTAAAGGATTTCTTCAGCTCCATTTCTCTCCAGGGTAGGGAAGTTTAATAAAATTCTGCTAATGCTACATGGATTTAGCTCCAGGATGCTAGAGGCCAGGGCAGAGGAGTAGCTAGGTGTGACACAAGTAGACTGTCTGGAAGTGTGACCCTCCGCCCCACCAGGCTGAGATAAGCTCATCGGTGAGACTGTTTCCACAAGGTGAAGAAGGACCTGAACATACACCAAGGCAAGACATTCGAGCTGGAATTCCTGAGCAGGTCTGCAGGACAAGCAGCTGTCTCATGAAGCTTTAGCTCCACTCACTGGCTGGCTATAAATTAAGTTCCAAGAAGTCCACAAAGCTCCCTAAGCTTTCAGGCACAGGATGAAAGAGGAAGAGGAACTTAGGCCCATGCTTTAGCAGAGCCCCTGGAAAGGAGTCAGGACCTGTGTTAAGAAAATTGGCCAGGAAGGGGGTTAAATGCCACTCCCAAAGCTCATCCCCAGTGGTCCGTTTCTCACTTCATCTGAAGTTGGAATCCTTGACTATTGTGTATATTTTTCAAATGATTCGGGATTCAAAAGGAGGGATCCGATTAACTGACCACTAAAATCCCACACCAAATGTTCCCCGTATATCTCCAAAGGGTCCTTGTAAGGATCCGAAAAGATAATGGATGAAATAGTCCTTGCTTCTCCATCACTTCTTCGTAGAAGAAGGTGGATTTCTTAGGCACTAATCAACCAGGGTCCCAGGCAAAATGAACACTACTTATTCCAGGGATTCTCTTAGAAAGGCAACCTCATGTTTCATTTATGAGTTACAGTAATTACTTAATTAGCATGGCACTTTTACCGCCCTGGTTCCGCTGCTGTATGCTGAGCCTCAGAATTCTAATGGGAGTTTCTCCTCCAGTCAGGTTCACGCCTGGCCTTTCAAGAAAATGCTCAAACTGGCTTTTTCATTCACTCAGTTTTTTACTAAAGGGAGGAGAAAAGCAGAGCTGAAGTGAAACTGTTGATTGAAAAGCACAGGGAGGGAAAGAAGAGTTGCCTAATGGTTAGAGACTGAATCATTGCTCTGTCTACACTAACTATCATGGTCAGTTCAAGCTGCTGGAATAGAATACCATAGGCTAGGTGACTTATAAACAGCTGAACTGTGTTTCTTATAATTCTGGAGGCTGGAAAGATGGTTCATAGTTGGCTAGCTGCACTTGCATCTTCACAGGGCACAAAATAACAAGGGAGCAATCATGGCTTAATCACCTCCCAGAGGCCCCCACTTCTTAATACCATCACATTGGGGTTAGGATTTCAACATATCAATCTGGGGGGGAAAACAAACATTCAGTCCATAACATGGACTGTGACTGGGCAGTTGGTTTAATTTTACTGAGCCTCTGTTTTCCAGCCCATAAAATGGGGATAACAGTAGAATCTCTCTTCTCTAGTGGTGTGAGGATTCAATGAGATGCTGTGTGTCCAGCACCTAGAACACGTGGTCCATTCAATTAATTTAGAAGCTGTTTGAATTTTCGATTAGCAGCTAAGAGCTGGACAATATACTTGTCCTCTCCGAGCTTCAGCTTCCTCCTTGGAAAACAGAAATAATAAAATAAATCCACAGAAGGGTTGTCATGAGAACTGGAAAGAGACTAGCATCATATCTAGCACTTAGAAGGTACTCCATAAATATAGCTCTTAAAGTAATCATAAAACTTTGAGGAAATTAAATATAGATCTTCATCAGGATGAGCTTTTTAAAAGTCTCTGTTCATTGTATGCAGGTATGCATAACCCATGGACTTAGACAATAGGGTGGTGAAGACCTGGGGTGGAGGGTGGGGGCAGGCTAGAAGAGGTCAATCGGGGAGAAAGGGAGATATATATAATACTTTCAACAGTAATTTTTAAAAATTGAAAAATAAAAAGTCTCTGTTCAGCTCTTTCTCTTCAATGAGGAGCAGCATCCCCAGCAGACACAGAATGGCAGCTCTTTGTGAAGAACCTGACTGGCAAGATCATCGCCCTGGAGGTGGAGCCCAGTGACCCCACTGACAATGCCAAAGCTAAACTCCAAGACAGGGAGGGCCTCCGGCCTGACCAGCAGTGTCTGGTTTCTGTGGGCAAGCAACTGGAGGATGGACACACATTCAGACTACAATATTCAGAAAGAATTCGCCCTTGGCACTTGGCACTTCCTCTGCGGAGGCATCGTGAGCCCTCCCTCCGCCAGTTCGCCCAGAAGTATGACTGCGACAAGATGATCTGTGCAGGTGTTCCGCCCAACTGGGCCCCTGTGCTGTCAACTGCCACAAAGTGCAGCCACACCAACAATCTGTGCTTCTAGAACAGGGTTAAATAAGGCCCCTCCACCACCTCCTCCTCCAGCCTGCAGGGCAGCCCTCTACCTGAACCCCTGGCCCTGGGGCCTCAATAGTCCCCCTTTTGTTGACTGGAGCAGAATAAATAAATAAATAAATAAATACATACATACATACATACATACATACATACATACATACATAAATGCCTCTGTTCAACAATCAGCTTTCCAAGAGAAGCAACTGTGTCTCTTTCCATCTCTGCACTCCCCATGCCTGATGCCTGCAACACAGTACGCACTCAGCATAATACCGAGTTTAAGTGAACTGGGTGAACTCCCTAGTCCCTCCCTCAGCCTTGACTATACAGGTCAGCTATTGTAAATTTCCAGGCAGCAAAGAAAACATTCTGTAAGATATTGTTTCTAAACTCCTGTGTAGCCTTCCTCTGAATGTGGTTAAAAATAATGTAATTTCTTCTTGGAGTATATGGGCAAGAAAAGGCCTCAGACCTTTCATCAATTCCACAGAATTCCCTCTGCCCAGGTTCCCTTCTCCAGCCCACCTTTAATCCCCCATCTGCTCCTCCTTTCATACCTCAACCTGAATAAATTCTTTCCTGGTTACTCCATGAGCCCACGCATGCTCACTGACCTCAGGACTCACAGAATCAAGGCATCATAGAAGCAAGGTAAAGTCTTATGAGTATTTTAACTGTCCTCTAGAATATAAGGCCCTCTGCAAACACTCCTGCTAAGTATTCATTCAGATCGCTCCTTAAACACCTTGGATGACAAGAAACTCACCCCCACCCCCACCCCCACTCACCTTTGGTCCAACTCACCTTTGGTCAACTCTGTTAGAAACTTACACTTAGTCCAAACCTTTCTCGCCATAGCTTCTACCAGTTCCTTGGCTGTGGCTTTGCCTTTTGCAGGCTCACAGTATGGGATGACTCTGTCTTCAATATTACAAACTTTGAATTTAGCTTAGGGTGCACGTGTATCCTATCCTCACAACCAGATTAAAAGTTTCTAGCAGGCAGTCACCATGCTTTATGTCCTTTGTGCCCAATAGGTGCTTTAATAAATAAATGTTGGGAACACTTCCTTGCTATGTTGCCTACTTGCTCTTGGTCAGACTCATTCCAGTGGAGCCACCATAAACAATTTTTTTCTCCTTAAGTGTTTAACAGTAGCATCTCATAATGCTAAGTAAATGGAAAGAGAAAAGGAAGGAGGAAAGAACATTTTTTAAAATTCCATCTTCAGGTGCACTGGAGGCAATTTTCTTTTGCAGGCACATTATTTGCAACCCTGACAGTCACATATCAAAGTCAGGAACAATCTATGTGCTGTCCATTTTCCTCCCAGTATGCTTGGGAGCCCATGTTATGTCCTGATGAACTATGGGTAAATGGAAAGAAGTAGAATTCCCAATTGCTGTTTGCTTGGATTATTTTGAAAGTGGTCAGAGGGCTTTGCACTTTGCTGAGCGCTTTATACAATACATACAAATTTCAACTGAATATTTAAATGTTTGGTCAACATTCAAGTGTATGACAGCTGACTGGGTTTTTTTTTAAAAAAACAAAGGAAGATAAAGGGCCCTCCCATTTTCTGTAGAAGATTGAGGAAGGAATTGTTTGACTAACAATACTGTCTATAGCCAAGAAACTCCAATCTGTTCAAATTTAGAAAATATTCTGATTTTTTAATGTAAAGAATGCTCAGCATTTTGTTTATTTTGTATGGGGCTAGGGAAGTGATGTGATTAGAGACTGTGTGTGTTCATTTGTAAAGCATGGGCATCTGACCATATCAGTTTGCAAGAGAATATTAAAATGGCACTTTTCCTATTGCCTCAGTTTGGACTAAAGCCTAAGGGTTAAGAATAATATATACCCATACAATAGAGCAAGGTGCTAGGTTTGCAAGCAGACAGTCCAAATTCAGCCTTGTAAATCTCAGCCCCATAGGCTGGATACGCCAATCATGGATTGATTAGGAACCTTTTGATGGATCCCTGGGAATTCCCAAGTACAGCGGAGCTTCAGAAGAAACATTTGGAGAGTTTGGCACTAGCCCCTGAAATTTGGGATAACACAGCATGGAGTGAAGCATGCCTAAAAAAAATGTAAAAACAAAAATTTGGTCAGCCTAATAGCAGAGCAAAGAGTATTTGAGGCTGTTGCAGAAATACCTGCACTTTTGAGGGAAGGAAGAGGCATGGAGGCCGGAAGGCGGGGAACCTGATCCACCCTGATCGCCAGCCAGGCCTAGGGACCCTACCCATGCACGAATTTCATGCACCAGGCCTCTAATTTATAATAATTACGATGATGATGATAGTGTGATAATGAGGAAGGTAAGTAAGAAGCAAGAAAAATTCCATGACTAGTGGAATAGGAAAACTGGGACAAATAGATAAGCAAATGGTCTAGCAATTAGCAGGCAGCTAATAAATCACAAGATCTTATCTTCCCTAACCAAAGGCATTTGGGAGCAGTGGATTTACATCTCTGCTCCCCAACCAGAGAGTAAGGTGCTAAATCACCGCTGGGGACAGCTTGTATATGTTCCACGTGACACTTGCTATGGCTGGAATTTCCAAGGGGATTTTTTCACTCACTCCTGGCAATTCAGTGAGGATGGCTGGAACAGCAGAGAGATTGGAATAAACACTCTCTCACTTCATCTTCTCTGTCTCCTTCTTCTTTCACATTCTCCATCTCCATCTCCTCCTCCTTCCTTCACATTCTCCAGCTCCATCACTATCTCCACCTCCTCCTCCTCCCTTCCTTCTCCTCCAGCCTCTCCTACTTCTCCTTCTGCTTCTGCTTATGCTGCTGCTTCTCCTTCTCCAGCCCCTTCTCCTTCTTTTTCTCCCTCTGCTTCTTATACTTACTCTTCTGCTATGCTGCCTGCTTCTGCTTCTCATTCTTCTGCTTCTGCTGCTGCTTCTTAAGATTTTTCTTTCTCTTTCTACCCTTCTTCTCCTCCTTCTTCTCCTCCTCCTCCTTCTTCTGCTGCTGCTGCTTCGGCTTCTCCTCCTTCTGCTTCTTTATCTTCTTTAGCTTTTGCTTCTCCTTCTCTTTCTCCCTCCCCTTCTCCTCCTTTTTCTCTTTCTCCTTCTTCTGCTTCTTCTCCTTCTATACAGAGGACATACAGACAGCCAACAGTCATATGAAAAAATGCTCAGTGTCACTAACCATCAGAGAGATGCAAATTAAAACTACAATGAGGTATCACCTCACACCTGCCAGAATGGCTACCATCAATAAATCAACAAACAAGTGCTGGTGATAATGTGGAGAAAAGGGAACCCTAGTGTACTGTTGTGGGAATGCAGACTGGTGCTTCAACTATGGAAAACAGTGTGGAATTTCCTCAAATAATTAAAAATGGTACTTCCATTTGACCCTATGATCCCACTTCCAGGGATATATCCTAAAAACTCCAAAACATCTATCAGAAAGAATATATCCACCCCTATGTTCATAGCAGCATTATTTACAATAGCTAAGATCTCGCTCGAAACAGTGCAAGTGGCCATCAGTAGATGAGTGGATAAAAAGCTGTGGTACATTTATACAATGAAATACTATGCAGCTACATAAAAAAAGGATCTCTTACCCTTTGAGACAACATGGACGTACCTGGAGAATATTATGCTAAGTGAAATAAGCCAGTCAGAGAAAGACAAATATCACATGATTGAATTTATCTGTGGAATCTGATTAACAAAACAGGTCCAGAGACATAGAAGCATAGAACAGACTGATGAATTTCAGAGGGAAGGTGAGGGAGGGTGAGGGGGTGGGGAGAGATTATCCATATTATATGCATATATGCATAGCCCATGGACACAGACAATAGTGTGGAGAAGGCCTGGGAGGAATGGGTGCAGGATGGAGAAGTTCA
>NW_005362439.1:362903-377125 GCF_000412655.1 Myotis brandtii
GCTTTACATATATTATTTCATTTAATACTCTTTGGGTACATGACATATTCACGTGATATAGATGGGAAGTTTGAAACACAAGGGAGTTAGCAAATTGCAGCATACTCTGTTGGTTTTCTCTTCTTTTCTAACTGAGCACCAATGTTTCTCAGGTTCTTCCATGTGATCCTCGTCTCAAGCTCCCAGAGTAGATCTTCTTTAGCCTAAATTAATCTTAATAATCTTGTTCCCCTCATGACAGATTTATAAATAAGCATGTAAGCCTCTCTGGCCAGTGAAAAGTGAGAAAAGTTCGCTGTGAAGCTTAGATGAAAGGTTTTATCATTCCTATAGAAGAGAGAAAGAAATAAATCAGTCTCTCTTCTGAAGACTTTCATTCCTGAATGTGGTACCTAAAATTGCTGCCACCATCTTTCTAACTAACCACTGGAAAACTAAGCCAACTGCCTAAGGAGGGCAGAACCAAAAGGATCACAGAGAGGTGGAACCAGAGCCCTAATACACTAGGCTTGCAGCCTACCTGGCCTCAGTATTTCCTAAAGTGTGAGACAATAATTAGTTTTATCTTTAAATCCAATCTAAGTTGGATTTTCTACTAAGTGCATTTGACAAAAATAAGTGATAGTCCTAGGGTTTGAACACTGATCTGTCTATCTCTAAGGCTGGAGCTCTTAACCTTGACACTCTATTTCTTGTGAGTGCTGAATTCCTCTATGATGTCTGAAGTATAGGCATGGCATTTCCTCACACCCCTACCAACACACACCCTATACACATATACACAACTTTGAGTCAGTGAAATGTAGCTTTCGGCACCCCCTCACCCACCCCCAACAACCAGCGCTGATATTTCCAACTACTAGAGTTCATCCAGAAACTAGTCTTTTGATGGAAACAGAAATGTATTGAGCATCTGATAACCAGGCCCAGTTCAAGGCACAACCCTCATCTCCACTCTCTTAGTCACTGGAACGGCTCACTACTTTTTAGAACTACCACCACCACTACCACCACCAAGGACTGGTCATTACAGTCTCAGTTGTACTTACATTTTCAGTACAGGCAGATATCATTCAGCTTGTGTCTGCTGCTATTGCTTGAGTTACCTGCTATTTCCTACCTTGTCTTCCCAGGTTATCTCAATTTTTCTCAAAGAAAATGTTTTCCTCCAGTTTCTTTAGAAAACTGGTTAATCTGTCTTTTATTTTGTGGGCAAAGCAGTTTCAATTTTCAGTCTCAACTATGTAAAATCTACATCATAAGAAATTCTGCAACTAAAATACAACTCTTGTGGTTAAAAAAGAAAAGAAGCCCTAACCAGTTTGGCTCGGTGGATAGAGCATTGGCCTGCGGACTGAAGGGTCCCAGGTTTGATTCTGGTCAAGGGCATGTACCTTGGTTGCGGGCACATCCCCAGTAGGAGGTGTGCAGGAGGCAGCTGATCAATGTTTCTCTCTCATTGATGTTTCTAACTCTCTATCCCTCTCCCTTCCTCTCTATAAAAAATCAATAAAATATTCTTTTTTAAAAAGAAAATGTCAGATCTTTACACCTGCTGTCACCTGAAAGAAGGTCATGAAAAAATAATACAAGAAAAGAACGAAGGTTCATAACTTTGTCATCAAGAATTAGCAACCTCCTTCTGGCGCATTAAGACAGCATCCACTGCTATTCAAAGAAGGGGACAGTAGAATTAATTGAACATATGTGTCAGACTCTATGTTATACTTTTCATATTATCTCATATTATACTCAGAATCATCCCATGAGATAGGTATTGCTAGTCCCTCAATTAACAGATGAGCAAATGAAAGTAACATTAAGCAACTGCCTTTAGGCAATACAACTAGTAAATTTAGAGTGAGAGCTGGAACCTACGTCTAGCTGAGGCTGATCTCTGCAAAGGAAAAGGCTGTCCATGAGTATTCTGAACCACCCGGGCATACTTTTCTGATTAAATAAGAACATTTACTGGGTCTTAGCTCCAGCCTTTGATGTTATTTTAGCCTGAGACGATGCCTGTGCTCTCCAGACACATTGCCCAGTGCACTAGAGGGGTAAGTATAATAAGAAATTAGATATGACTATTGTAAGAGATTTAATAATAGTTATGACTGCAGAGAAGGAAGTCATCTACGTCATTTTCTGCCTTTTAAAAAAAGTGAGTCAGGAAATTGCTAAGGTTAAACTAAGTCTGGGGCTCATCATAATTCAACACCATGGCCAGCAAAAGAGGGGCAATAAAACTGAAATATGAGACAGACAAGAGATAAAGGAAGAAGAAAGAAAATGCTTAACTCCCAGGTTCCTCCAATGAAAATTCAAACTATCGAGCATTTTATTCACCTTTTCACTCAGGGCTGTTTATCTTCTTTATGCCATCCAACCTCCTTCCTGCGGAAAAGCCATACTCCCTCAGACCTGACAGTGCAAATGCCACCCTGCAAGGGGCCCAAGCCAGTTTGTATAAGTTGTTAAGTGGCTTTACTGGCACAGGTGTCAACCAATGAGCTAGAGGCATTTTGAGAAGCATGAGGTGGGGGCTGAGTACTTCTTCTTCTGGTAGAGGTCAGGAAACACCTAGGACCAGGAAGAATGTGGCACCAGACTCATCTGTATTAGTTATGCAAGCATTTTTTTTCCATTTTTTTAATACCACAGGGAGTACACTCAACCTAGGGAAGTGGACCCTCTGATAAAAAGCTGATTGTGCCCAGCCAGTGTGGCTCAGTGGTTGAGCCTTGACATATGAACCAGAGGTCATGGTTCAATTCCTGGTCAGGACACATGCCCTGGTTGTGGGCTCGATCCCCAGTGTGGAGTGTGTAGGAGGCAGCAGATCAGTGACCTCCTGGTTCATTGGTTGAAGCTCAACCACTGAGCCACGCTGGCCGGGCTAACCATATACATTTCTCCATCTTAGAAGAGAACTGTACCAATAGTGGTCTGAGGAGGTAAATCCCTCATCTTTCACTTTTTTCTGCTTTATTGAGATATAGTTGGCATATAACATTGTAAGCCTAAGGTATACAATGTGATGATTTGATGCATGCATATATTGCAAAATGTTTACCACAATAAGGTCAGTTACACCATTCAACTCACATAAGTACCATTTTGTTGCTGTTATAGTGAGAACAATAAAGTTCTATTCTTAGCAACTTTTAAATATATAATACAGTATTGTTAACTATAGTCACCATGTTATATACTAGACCCCCAGAATTTATTCACCTTATAAGTGAAAGTTTGTACCCTTTGACCAACAACTCCCCATTTCTCCCACTCTCCAGTCCTTGGCAACCACTGTTCTTCTGTTTCTATGAGTTCTTTTTTTTTCGTGTTCTTTTTTATTGAATTTATTGGGATGACATTGGCTAATAAAATTATATCAGATTCAGGTATACAATTCTGTAACACATCATCTGTACATTGTATGTGTTTTCACCACACCACGTCAAGTTTCCTCCCATCACCATTTATGCCCCCTATACCCTCTTATACCTCCCCCGACTCCTCATCTCTTCAAAGGTTCAGAACATGTTTTCTCTGATCCCAGTTCTGCTTGCTTCCTTGTATGACTCAAGACAGTTTCACTGCTTCTGAAATTACATTATTCTAAACACGGTAAAACACATTTCTACATGAAGAGAAAATTAATAAGCCAGCTTTCATGTAAGCTAATTTTCTATTTTTCCTTCGGCTTTTCAGTGGTTTCATTGCATTCATAAAAATAATGTAGAGATCCTTCCAAAGGATAATTAAATAAATTAATTTCATTTTTACCCAGTGACTATGTAGCCTACAAAATAATTTCTCTTTAGTAGCTTGTGAATTACACTGGTCTGTTCACTACATACTGTATATAGAGTACTACTGATAGTCTCTCTTGCAAATCTTAAACTATAAACACATCCTCTCTATATAGGATGATCTGTTTGATACAGGCTCAATTAAACCTGGAATCTGTTTTAAATGAGTTCCTGGCACTTCAGGCAATTGACCCATGCGGTTTTGTTTACCGCTCAGTAGGTGGTTCCTGCTCTTGGAACAGAACGGGGCTGCTTCAGTACCATGGATAGAGCCTGGCTCCCACCTTTGTACAGTATATACATATTTATAAGTTTCTTAGGCCTCCACGATTCCCAGCAGTAAATACAGGAACTCAAGGCTAAGTGTAAGAATTATAACGTTTAGGTGTGAGGGAGCAGTTAAGAATCAAGAGCGTACCTGATTTGCCTTTTTAAATAACAGATGCAACTCTTCCAGAAAAGAAACCAAAAGCTGAGCCAAGCATGTTCAAACCCTGTGGAAATCTAGAAAAGATGTCCAGTGGAAAGATCTTGATAAAACCAATTATATTTTATTCCTTCATCTACTGTCATTTATCCTACAATTCACACATGTTTCTTGTGATTCAACTCTTCTTAACAGGTATTTAATAAAGCATTAAGAAACCTCTTTTAACTCAGTTGAACTCAAACCAGTTTGGATAAGTCTTATCATAAGACTTACTGGGGTCTATGTCTTAAGGTTTTTGTTAAGTCTAAATTCTAAGGAAGTTACCAGTTTATAAACATAAATCTTAGTTCAGAAAATGTGAAAATAGACCTTCCCCAAAAAATCTTTAAAAATCATAAAGATTATTTTATTTAAATGACCAAGTGTAATATAAACTAGAATAAACCAATACAAAAAATGTTTAATATTCATTTATTCTGAAAGCAGGGAAGAAATATAGGCCTAAATCCCTTATTAAAAATTCTTTGGGCCATGTATATTTCAGAATTCAGAATGTTTAAATTTTAGAACAATATAAAATTGTACATTATGTAACTCCTCTAGAAGGATCTGAGACAGCACAAATAAACACCTATATTTATATAGCAAAACCTATAAATATTCACATTGAGTAGGATAAAGACTACAAATAGCTTCATGGGATCAGTAAAACTTTTCTGCCAAGTGAAATATAACCAGACAGTTGAAGTTTGCCAAGAAGGTTTCAAGAAAATAATTTTCACAACTTTTTGGATTTCAAATTTTTGGATATGAGACTGTGGGCCTAGATTTATTGAGCAATAGGCATTACACGTGCATTAAAATTTAATATTTACAGCAAACCTCTGAGGTGCATTTTATTATTTCCAGTTTATAGATGAGAAAATATAAGCTCAAAAAAATTAAATCACATGAATTAAGGTCACACATCAGTAAGAGGGTTAACCACGAATCAAAGCAAGTCTTCCTGGCCCCACCACCAGTGCACTTCCTCTTATACCTGCCCCACCCTACCCCTCAAAGGAGCCCCACCATGACACACAATTGGACAGTCATTACTTCTGTCTCCATCCCCGTCAGACTCACAGTGTAGAGGAAATAAGTGCAATATTATTTGATAAGCCACAAATTGTAACTGGAGATTTCTCCAAAGATGTTTGTGGCAGAGAAACTTATTCCACTTTATTCCACCTCAAGCATGAGAAATAAGTCCCATTGCCAACTTCATCTCATTCTGATGTCTTTGTGTCCCTTATGATTTCAAGTATGTCATGAATATTATCTGACGGTCATCAATTGCTGAACTTCACAAAATTCTACTTTCTGCAACTGACAGGAAATTAATTAGCAACATTTCCTGTAACCTACCGGATTTTGCCAAAATAAAATTTTTTGTTAACATGATCCCAGGTCCTGAAATGTCTCTCACTGTTGTGACTCATGAAAAGTTTTAAGGAACCTGAGAGATGGAAAAGTCTTTAGTTACCATCTAACCTAACCCTTAATATTGTGGATAAAGTATCTGAGGCCCCAATATGCATTTTCTCTTTCACTTTATAGGGCTTACATTGAATCTAATTACAATGAGAAGAAAAACAATATTTACCAAGACAACTAAATGTAATGATAACTTTATCAGCATCATCTTAAAGTATAATTCTCAAAATAAAAACAGCCCCCATCAGCAGGAGTAAAGTTTGTGGAACTACAAGTAAAGGGGGAGGTTTCCTAGGACCTACCCTGGCTAAATAATATGCAAAAGTTTTACCAATGTGCATATGAGGTGACAGTATTGACATCAAACTAGACTTAACAGATCAGTAGATATTATTTGAAAGGAGCCAATTTACCATTTATGAACATCAATTCCATTTGCATCACTGGCTTTTCCAGTTACATTTGCTAGGATGAGGATGCCACTATCCCCAAAATTCGCTGACTATTTGGCCAAGAAAAGTTCCATACTGTTAACCTATGCTAAAGACAGGCGGAGCTGTGCAAAACAAGCAAATGCTCTGAACTGAGATGTGCCAGTGTGATAAATAATAATGAATTTGACCTGGTGTGTGAGTCAGCCAAAGGAGACCAGCACAGGGAAATGATTTCATCCAAAACTATGGTTGAGAGCATAGGTTCCCAGGGAAGACTGAGCCTTGACTGCCACTTATCAGATCAGCATAATTTTAGGCATGTTAGTTACCTGTTGTTTCAAAATTTTGTATATTCATTGTGTATTACTTTCATAGTAAGAAAATAATCAAATGTGTTCACTGAAAAGTGCTGCCTTTACCATTTATGACTAAGTTATGCTTCATACACATACTTAGGGCACCTGGAGGTCAGGAAAAATGATCAAACCAATATATGGGAGAAAATTGTGTCAGAGAAAGCACTGCCCTCTATAAATCTGTTATTACTGTGCATTTCCATTCCCTCATGTCTTCTCATCCATCTCACAGGTTTGCTAGGATATTTGTATTTTTTTTAAATCCATCCTTGTACTTAGTGTACACTATATTTTCAGAAATGACAGCTATCATTTTTATGATGAACGTAAGGACTAAACATTCTCTTTAAAGCCTAATCCAAGTAAGTTCACACAAACACTATTAGGATAATATTTTCTTTTTTATGCATTTCTTTTTTTGAACACATTAAAGCCCTCACACTCTCCTCCTGTAGGGAACACAGTCTGTTAACTTTGGATCCCATTGAATTGAAACAGCCTGAATCCAGGTGACATACAGGATGTCTACTCAGGAGGAACCCAGACACGGAGGAAAGCCCAATCTGTTGCTTGGGAATAACTTGGCAGACACAGCAATATCCAGGGAGAAGAGAATGACAGACAAAAGGAGTGTCCAGCTGTAGGGGAAAGCCACTAAAGAAACAGGAGCCAGAATTAGATGATGACAACAATGATGACGATGATGGTGATGGAGAAAAGTGTTAACAGTGGTGATGAGAAAACTGAATCAGTGAAGTTAAGGAAATTGGTCCAATTTATACAGCAGGTAGGAGGCAGAATTTAAATTTGAATCTTAGAACTCTGGCTCCAAAGCCTTTGCTCTTAACCCCAAAACAATGAGATAAGCACAAAAGTGGAAGGACAGCCCACTTCACTACCATGGGAGCAAGTCCAGCTGTTTCTGGAACACACCTGCCTCATGTCTACTGCTCAGAGCTTGGCTTTCAGACTCAGCCACTGTTTCTCACTCCAAAACATTTCTTTTGAATTTATGCAAAGTAACTACGTCTCTTCGTAATGATTTAGATAAAGCACTTCCTACAGGTAGGATGGCCTGTCAAGGCCCTCTCTATCCCTATAATCCTGAGATTTAGTCAAACATTAAAAAGGGAATATAAACCAAGCCTGATTTTACTTCACTGATAGTTAATCACTCATTCTGCAGCAGGTAGGTGGGCAATAACCTTGACTTGTTCACAGTGTAATTACAGCCTGAAGCTTTGATGAAGCAGAGTTTGAGAAACAGAATGAGTTTTTCTTAACTGCAGACAAGGGATGTATGCACGCATGTAACCATACAAATGCACAAGACCTGTTGGATATGTCTGCTTGTGCATTTAGAAAGATAGAGGAAGAGAGGTTTTCTTTGAAGACATGCCAGTGAAAACTGGAACTGGGCCAGTGCTAGCCCCACATTTCCATTGTGGGAATTAGAAAAAGCTCACCTTTGGGGTGAAAGCAGCCACAATGGAACAATTTGACTAATATAGGTCACGTCTAGGTAAATTAGAAAAAGACACCTTTTTTCCATTTGGATTCTACTCCATGACAAGGTACATGGCTTGGCAAGCAAACCATAGAGTATAGTTTAGCTCAGTGATGATGAACCTATGACACACATGTCAGAGGTGACACGCGAACTCATTTTTTTGGTTGATTTTTCTTTATTAAATGGCATTTAAATATATAAAATAAATATAAAAAATATAAGTCTTTGTTTTACTATGGTTGCAAATATCAAAAAATTTCTATATGTGACATGGCACCAGAGTTAAGTTAGGGTTTTTCAAAATGCAACACGCCAAGCTCAAAAGGTTCGCCATCACTGGTTTAGCTCCTACTTCCACCCTCAGTTACGTGCCCTGTGTATGGCACAATCTGCACAGCATAGATGGTGACCCTGCCTGGGGACATTTAGTTGTCCTGGAGATTAGATTAGAAGAATGAGTCAACTAAGCAAATGGCATGGCACTCTGGGAAGCCAACAGGGGCATTCAGACAAATAGCATTGATAGATAGAGCATAAGATGCAAGGACTACATAGAACAAAGAAATCTGCCTGCACTAAATACCTCACCGTGGCATCAGAAACATAATTACCCACAGTTTATAAAGAAAGGGTTCAAGATCCAGGAGTAAGCATATCACATCAGAAATATTAGAGCCACTCCTAATTCTCTCTCACCTTTTCCACCAACCTACATAGATCTCCTTATACTCTACCATCTATCATCAAAGTTAATTCATGGGGACATAGGATCACTATTAGACCCACAGACAAACAAATAACACACAGACCTAGAACAGACTGAAAGGGCTGAAGAGACATTGGTGATGGAAGCCAGTTAAGGGTTAGAAAAATGACTGTGAAAGGATAAAGCCCTGTGGGGTTGGTTTTGTTCCCTTTTTGGATGATGTTCAAATGTCTTCTGACATCTTATCATGCTCCTGGGAACCTTCAACTCTTTGCAGCAGAGCCTTTCCTTGGCTGTCACCTGCCACATAGCACAGCCCTCACCTTTATAAGAAATCACTCAAAGTGTCTCTTCTGAGTTGGCCTTTCCCACGGGCAGTGTGGGGACTGACTGGCGTGGCATGATTTGCAGGACTCCACAAAGGTCTTTGCACCAAAACCATTTCCCTAATTGTCACCTGAAAATGCTATTAACATTTTCTTTCTCTGAGTGGTACGTTTCCTTCCTTCTCTTCTGCAATGAGAACAGAGCGCATTCCCTCCAGATAGGTACACAGCTCTCTTCTTCACCTCCCATCTTTGCTTAAATGATACCTTCCCTGAAGACCCGATTTAAAATTCAACTCCACCACTGCCTCGCCCTTTCTGCCTTTAGTTTTCGTTCCATAGCACATACCACAGTCTGACATAAATGTACCTTATTATATTGATTTATTCACTAACTCCTTCTCCCTTCCAAATTGAATATCAATTCCATGAAGGCAGAAGTTTTTATCTATTTTGTGTATACCTACATTCTCAGGGCTAGAACAGTGCCTAGCACATAGTAAGTGTTCAATAAGTATTTATTGAATGAATAAATCATCAATCAATAAATAAAGATATGATATATTTAATATAAATTGGTCAAAGCTGTTTTTTTCTTTAATGGAGAAGACCAGGCAGAATAAGAGTCTGGAAACCTGAGAAAAATCATTTGAAAAATCATTTGAGAAAGCCCTGCTCACACCTTTTGGTGTGTTGTTTCCAACCCTATATAGGACTGCCTAAAAATCAGCGTTTATACATCAGGAAAAAGATATGACTATCTTCAACAGATGTGACCCATTATAATTGGATCACCCCCTATCAGGTATAGGTCCCAATAAATGAATTTTAACATTGCTTCCTTCAATGATGCATGAATTAATTCTCATTTCTTCCCACTACCTCTTCTATATTTGTACTGGTATGTGTGACTATGTGTCCCCTTGCTCCTTTAAGGTTGCCTTATTTAATTTCTTTCCTTTACTTTCCTGTATCTTCCTTCAACCCCCCCAAGCCAGATCTAAATTACTGGAGGTTCCACAAAGAGCACAAACAGAAGAACCCACAAATAAAAGAGGCCCGTGTAGTCCCTCTTATGGACTGTTGAGAACAAGGTGTATTAGAAGCATAAAAACCGTTTAATCCAAGACATTATTTTCAGCAAAACTCACTGTTTTGAAATTATGAGGTCCAAAATTAAGTTTAAAAGCACTGAATACTTTGCATGGTTTTATGTTAATTATTATTATTTAGGTAATTATTATCTTCCCTTTATGTGTGTTTTTTAAAGCTTTTTGTGTTATTTAATGTGATTTTATTGCACCTTGAAGCCATGTGTTTCCCATAAGTGTTCCAGGTTCAAGGCTCTGCCCTCTTCTCCTCTCTCTTTATGATAGCGAGAGGCCCATTAGAAAATATCTAAATGCTAAAATCACAGAGTGGAGTGGTGGTTAGCAGGGACAGAGGGGAGGAGAAGTGGGAAGTTATTACTAATCAACAGACATAAAGTTTCATTTGAATAAGGTGAATAAACTCTGGAGATCTGCTGTGCAATATTGCACCCATAGTCAACAATTAATGTATTGTATTAAAAAAGAAGAAGAGGGCTTGAATGGACACTTCTCCAAAGAGGACATACAGAAGGCCAGTAGACATATGAAAAGATGCTTAACTTACTAATTGTAAGAGAAATACAAATTAAAACCATAATGAGGTATCAGCTCACATCTGTCAGAATGGCTATCATTAATAAATCTACAAATGATAAGTGCAGATGAGAATATGGAGAAAAGGGAACCCTCGTGCACTGTTGGTACAGTTGATATTTGTTAAGAGGATAGATCCCATGATAAGTTTTATCACAATAAAAAGAATTTAAAGAAAGTATCTATATGCTGGTTAATTCCCTAACATTTATCTCTAAATCTGATCTCTCCCCCTGAGTGCCTGGCTCATAGATCCAGTTGCTCCCTGGACCTGGACATCTACACTTTGATATACAAGAAGCAACAATTCAAATGGGACAGGTCTAAATGAAGCTCTTAATTTCTGCCCAATATTAAACAGTTAAGAAGTAGGATAAGTGAAGCATTTTTCTGTTCCTTCGTAAACTAAAGTATGTAGTTCATTTCCAAGGGTTTTCCAGATTTGGGAACACATTTAATAAGTGCTGTTCTTAAAACAAACAGCTTTGTAGCAAAACCTATGGTTTTCAACTAGAACCAAACTATGGAAGCCAAATACACCACCCTGGAGTGAAGGTATTTCTAGAAGTATAATATGGCAGAAGGAGGCTGGACTGCCTACTTAGGGCTGAGAACCTAATTTACATTGTGGGAGCAGCTGTGGTGCAACTGACTTCAATGAACAATAATGATTAATAATAATAATGACATGTTAGGAAGAGGAAGTTGAAATCTGACCTGATGCCTTCATTTCTGAACATCACCAAGGACTTACAAGACAGTCAAGATCCAACTCTGGGTCAAGAGAGAAGAGGCTGGCAGTCTCACCACCATTCTGTGTCAAGTTCTTTAAAAGACACTGATGCCAGGAAACTTATAGTAATGTGCATACTTACATCTTGGAATTTAGGTTTAAGACACACACTTTCAAGAATGACAGAGAAGCAGTTTTATGAATCCTCCACCCACTTCATACCCCCCATTCTGTCAGTGTCTTTCCTGAGGCCTGTGCAATGTCTACCCGTCCAATCTCATGTGAGTTTTTAAATGATTACTTCTATCTTGCAGCTATACCATAAATCATAAAGATGGGGAGGTGATGGCATCAGTTTCCTTGCTTCTTCCAGGAAAAAGTAAGAATATTCCTACAAAATGATAATAGTCATGACTCAGTAGTCAAAGGCTACTAAAACATTCAGAATCCCATTATAACACATGAAACTAATATAAAATAATATTGAATGTTAACTGTAATTGAAAAATAAAATTTAAACAAAAGAATCCCATTGTAATTTAAAAAACACTAGCTCTGGCCCTAGCTGGTTTGGCTCAGCGGATAGAGTGTCGACCTGTAGACTGAAGGGTCCCGGGCTCGATTCTGTTCAAGGGCACATGCCAGGGTTGCGTTGTGGGCTCGATCCCCATTAGGGGGCATGCAAAAGGCAGTGGTTCGATGATTCTCTCTCATCACTGATGTTTCCATCTCCCTCTCCCTTCTTCTCTGAAGCCAATAAAAATACATTTTTAAAAAAAACTAGCTCTGGAATCTGGTTCCCATTCTTGTATAGTGACATACTGACTCTGTGCTCTTCTGAGTAAGTTACTTAACTGCTATGAGCCTTTATTTCCTCATATATGAATTAAAGATGACCAAACCTACAAGAAAGGCCTACAGTGATAATTACTTATGTGGTCATATATTTAAAATGCCTTGGCAGTACATATCTCATGGTAGGCCCTCATTATTAGGAGATTAAATCTTACGCCCCATGGTATAATTTTAAGGCATTATTGTATTAATATTTACTACATTTTGGGTTCTGCAGGAAGCTGCCTCCAAAAAAGAGAAGGGGAGATTTATCATCTGAATGGATCAGAGTTTCATAAAGCACAAAGAAGCATGCCAGGGGCTCTATCAATAACCATAAATAAATGACCATGCATGTTTTATGAATTCAAATCTCAAATTATTATTTTTTAAAATTTTTATTGAATTTATTGGGGTGACACTGGTTAATAAAATTACATAGGTTTCAGGTGTACAATTCTATAATTCATCATCTATATATTGTACTGTGTGTTCACCATCCTGAGTCAATTCTCCTTCTATCACCAATTATCTCCCTTTTACCCTCTTCTACCTCCTCCTACCCCCATTTCCTCTGGTAATCACCATACTATTGTCTGTATCTATGAGTTGTTTTTGTTGGTTTTTTTCCATAATCCCTTCACCTTTTTCATCCAGCCCCCAAACCCCCTCCCCTCTGACCAAGCTGTTAGTCAGTTCTCTATACCTATGAGTCTGTTTCTATTTTGTTTGTTAGTTTATTGTGTTCTTTAGATTCCATGTAAGAAATGAATGCAGATGGGGTCAGTCCAAAAGAGTGAGTAATCTTTTAAAAAAAGTATTTTAGATTTCTCTTGACAGTTGCATTGAATTCAGTTGTATGGGATATCCAGGAAAAGGGATTTATAATGTATTTTTTATACAAAACCCTGACTCAGGAAAATCCGTGCGACCATGGCACTTTCTTGTATCTCTTCCCACACAAGGACTAAGCGGTTCCTCAGTGAGGTCTATTCAAGAAGAGCAGTGCAAGCCAAGCTTCACTGGCTCAAACTTCCCCAACAATAGAGATAGCTTCACTACCTTGGATACAATCTCCATGCATGATAAGTGTGAATAGAGTGAATAAAGAAATGTCAACAGAGCAAGTGATTGAGTGACCTCAGATATATCAAAATATATATAATCATAACATGCATAATTAAGAGTTGTAGTGTTGTCCTTTGGCAATAATTCATGGTATTAGTTTTGCAATGACAGAAGGCCTAGCAAAAAAGATGATGTTACTGTGGCCTCAGAACCAAAGACAGCATCCACGAAAACAGCCCCATAAAGCACGTGCGTTGGGCATTGCATTCATAATTGGAGACAAAGAGAGCACTTCATTCAGTCCCATACAGATTGCTAAACTCTACTCCTATATTTTGAAATTCCTAACAAAAAAAAAGGGGGGGGGGACCAAGATGGCGGCATAGGTAAACACCGGAGATTGCTGCCGCAAACAACCACTTCAAAAATACAACTAAAAGACGGAACGGACATCACCCAGAACCACAGGAAGGCTGGCTGAGGAGAGACTCTTCAACTAGAAGGAAAAATAACAGCACACCGAGGCTCAGAGGAGGCGTAGTGTGGAAAATACTCAGGTGCGGAGGTGCGCGCGCAAAGCGGGCTGCTGGTGGCTGGCGCGGTTGTCGTTTTCAATCAGGAGGGAGTCTCAGACTCTGAGCTCCAGATCCGGGTGAGTCTCTAGGGACTCAGACTACTCCGGGAGAAGCGGGATTGTCTGGCATCAGTTGGAACGTGAGGGCAGCTTTCTCTCCGAGGTTTGCAGCGGTTCCTGGGGTTCTGAGAAGCAGAGCCTCTGGGAACGGGACTGAGAGCAGCCATAACCGCTCCCTCCGCCCGCCCTGTTGATCCCGCCCTGCCCAAGCCCTGCGC
>NW_005362439.1:378579-388011 GCF_000412655.1 Myotis brandtii
AAAAAAAAAAAAAAGAAGCAGTCTAGTGTTTCCTCAGGCTTGCAGAAACTAAGCCTCCATTGGCTTAAAAAACTATCCCAAGCAAAACACAAGTCTTCTCCAGGCTGTAGAATATTGCTCATAAAACATGGTCTCAATATCCCCCTCCCTGTAATCACACTTCTTACAATGCGACTTTGGAGATCTTCCCATCAAGAGGAATTTATTTCTCCAATCAGGACCAGCCTTGTGCCTTGCTTTGACCAAAAGAATATACCAGGAAAGAGACTCTGAAGGTTCCAGGTCCTAAACCTTAAAAAGTCTTGCCACTTCTACACTCTGAGAATCTTAGTGGCCATCTGAAGAAGCCTGTGCTAGCCTACTCTAGGATGACAGTCCACAAGGAACAGAGATAGGCTATTCCGACTGAGGCCACACTAATTAGCCAGTCACAAGACAGTCTGGCAGTTAAGATAAGTGAGTGAGCCTAGTTAGAGAACAGAAAAGCCACCTAGCTGGTCTCAGCTCAAACTTCCAACCAACAGAATTATCAGTTAAATAAATGGTTGCTGTTTTAAGCCACTATGTTTTGGGGGTGATCTATTATACAGCAAAAGCTAACTGATACACCATGACAGGAAAAGATATATGAAAAACAAGCTCCAATGTGCAACATGAATGACCCTGGGTCTGAGTGAGGAGAATTTCTGGGTAAAGGACTGAGGTTAGAGTAAGGGAGTTTTGAAGATAGGGTGAATAATATCAAGACCTGTCATCACTTCATGAGCCTCCACATAGCATTTCACCTCAGAGCATGAGGGGGCTAGATTTTTACAGTTTTCCTGTATTTGTTCAAGGGCTACAATAAAAAACTCTTGTGTTTTACTAAGAGATAAAGTCCTAATTCTGTAATCTCCAGCTGAAGGGCTTCTCCTAGTTCAGTAAGTTTCACAGGCTTGTCTAACTTGTCCAAAGAAAGACCTGACTGAAAGCTTCTGGATCGCTCTCACATGGAGCCGAATTTCTTCACTCCTCAGATTAGATGAACAACTGCTGGGAAATACCTGAGAGCCCAGAATTGCCTTTGGGAATTGGTCTAAAAATAACCAAATTGCTTTCATCTTTACTTAAATCTTTGTCTCTAGATTCCCTCAAGAGGATGAAATTAGTTTAACAGTAGTGGTACATCGCAAAAACATTTGTGAAAGCAATTTATTTCAGTTTTACAAGTTACCATTATAAAGGAATCATTAGAGGCCAACAGAAGCCTTCTATAGGCAGCAGACAACACAAAACTACCGCACATGGTTTCTGTTCCTTAAAAAGGCAAATTACCCTGGGCCCATAGAGAATGCTGGGCATAATGTTCAGGAACAGAGGACTGCAAAGTGGGTATCCATATCCGGAGGAAAGAAGGAGATTCACTTTGGTTTAGAAGTCTCCCTCAGTGGGGGCCACATAAGTTTGGGGGAAAGTTTTGAACATAGCAAATGCCCTAGAGCAGAGGTGGGGAACCTTTTTTCTGCCAAGGGCCATTTGGATATTTATAACATCATTCACAGGCCATACAAATTTTTCAACTTAAAAATTAGCCTGCTATATTTAGTCAAACATTTAATGAACTCAACCCTAATGCCTTGGGAGGGCCAGACCAAATGATTTCTCGGGCCAGATGGTCCCCACCCCCTGTCCTAGAGGACCAGTTTAGCAAACACAAAGAATACACAGGAACGTGTAGGATGAGGCACAGTCCTTGAAACAAAATTCAGTTCAGAGAGAAGCTCTGGGTGGGTCATTTCTGCTCTATAGACTAAGAAGAGAAAAAAAGAAAGGGACACCTGAGAAATAGGTACCAGTAAAACTCTTACTTCTTGAGTCCTAAAAACAAGGATGCCACATCCCTTTCCCCTCGTGCATGACAGGATTTTACTCCCCTTTCTCTGTCCTCATTCTGCAGAGGCAATAGACTGACAAAAGCCACCATTGTGAAGGGTACCTGCCACCTGCCAGGAGAGAAAGAGCCTAGGGCTAATGGCTCCTGGATAGAAGCAGTTTGATAGAAAGGAGGAAACATCAAGAGGTCTGTGTAGTCAGTATCAGGCTCTCCAAGACACAAAGACAATGAGCATTTGACCTTTTGCCTCACAGTTCATCTCTCCTCTGAGTGCAAGGTCTCACCTGCTCTCTCCAAGCTAATGCACTGTAACAGCTCTCTGCTCAGGCAGACAGAATAAAAATCATCATCCCGTCATCTCCTCTTGACAGTGTTCTAACTTGTGTGCTTCTGATGGTGTTCTCTCTCCTGCTGCTCCCTCTGATGCTAAGGGTTTAATTTTTAGGGCCTGAATGTAGAAATTGCCATTTGATGGAAACACCCACACAGAATCCCAGGGCAATACAATATATATCATGGCCAGTGAATTCTGCTGGTGAGCTTGCTCAGTGGTTAGATCCCAGGAAAAATGAGGCCAAGAGATGGAGGGTGGTTCCCCAGACAGGCTGCCACACGCCATCATCCCCGTGCCCACGTTGAGAGTGTTAGTGTGGGAAACTCAGTGCTGATCCAACCCAACCGTGAGGAAATGGATCGACCAGCAAGGCTAAGAAACAGCAGGCCAGGAGTGTCATCTACTTAAATGAAGAACAGCTCATTGTTAAAAAGCTTTATATTTCTTTTCCTCATTCAGAAATCATACCCTTCTCTACCCATGAGGAAATTGTAAGACTTTACCCAATTGGAGTCCTGGTTCTGCTCAGGACTTTCTGAAAAATTTCCCTTGAAGCCTTGAGAATGTGTCACTACACTACAAAGAACAAACCTTCAAAACAGTCAAAGAGGTACTGATCTCGCTTGCAAGTTTTTCCAAATCCACATGAAAGGCCCATGGAAACAGGTCTCCTTGGGGGCATTCTCTCAACAATAAAGTTAAAGAAATTGCCTCAGGTCCCTTCCTTCCAAAGGAAGCCCAACGTGTATGGCAAACGCACTAAGCGCCCAGGTGTGTGGATGCGGATGTGCCATTGGAGATAAAATTTTGCCAATATTTTGGCAAACAGGTCTTGTTTTAAAATCCACATTTGTCCATTGGCTACTTCTCTTAAACTTTGCTCTCTGCAACTTCATATTGCAAAAAATCAGCAGCATTTTTCCTAGGTATTACTCCCTATTGTTGCATACTCCCTTGCTGCTCACTCTTCATCCATCTACAGCTCCCATTATGCAGCACTTGGGAGCTGCATTTATAGTATCTAACTTAACCTACAAATCTACATAGCATACAGAATTTTCTACTCTTCCAGGTCGTAAAAGAGCTCAGAAGGAGGAGGAGCTTGCCTAAGGTTGTAGGAGTAAGAAATAATAGCGATCAGGGCTCTATGTGGATACAGAGCCAAGTTCGTAAGGACTGTACTCTATCATCCTTTCCCTCATTCACCTGCTGATTGAATGTGCCATATCCCTGAAGGCTTCCTAAACCCACTGTCGGCCTCTGTCAAGACTGGTAATTGTCATCCCAGAAAATCATGACAGGAACACTTGCTGAAAGGCACTACCTCTTGCTCAAGGCCCCTTAAACTATTCTGACCATAAAATCCAGAAGCAGGATTCAAACATGCCCTGTCTTCCTAATGTCCACTGTGCTCTTCGATTGGGTGCTCCAATAGAAGTCTGGATGGTTCAATGGTCATGTGTGCCAGTCTGGAGTTAGCCGTCGCTGCATTAGAATAACAATGCCACCATTTCCTAATGTGGTTTTAGGCAGGCTCCTTTCTCTCACTAATCTCAGTTTCCTCATAGTAAAAGAAAAAGTCACACCACCCTACCTCCCATTGGATAATTTGGATGATTAAAGGAAACAATATAGATGAAGTACTTAGTTGAGATATCACGTAAGAGTTAGTAGAGGGAACTCAGGCAGCTTGGTATTGGTGCTATGGGTCATTTTTACACAGAGCAAATCAGATGTGCAGAAGAAAACATTTGCTTGCTTGCTTTACTGGATATTAAGTAGCCTCATCTCAGGTGACCACATGCCATTGAGGAGATAGTGGAGCAGAGAAGTTTCTGTTCCCTCTGCTCTTTCCCACCCTTCCAGTTGGGGTAGAAATTACCTGTCCATCATATTTACCTTCATCCTTATTTGGTAGACATTGCTGCTCCAGTCAACCCCCTACCCCCTTCTCTCATGTGACATCAACTTTTATGGCTTAGCCTAAATAGCAGGCAGTATGTAGGGAGAGAAGTGAACTTATCAATAAGGCCATCAAGATCAAAGGGATAGAAGAAAACCAAGATGGCGGCATAGGTAAACACCGGAGATTGCTACCGCAAACAACCACTTCAAAAATACAACTAAAAGATGGAACGGACATCACCCAGAACCACAGGAAGGCTGGCTGAGGAGAGACTCTTCAACTAGAAGGAAAAATAACAGCACACCGAGGCTCAGAGGAGGCGCAGTGTGGAAAATACTCAGGTGCGGAGGTGCGCGCGCAAAGCGGGCTGGTGGCTGAGAGCGCGGTTGTCGTTTTCGGTCAGGGGGGAGTCTCAGACTCTGAGCTCCAGATACGGGCGAATCGCTGGGGACTCGGACCCAAACGGGAGAAGCGGGAGTGTCTGGCATCAGTTGGAAGGCAGCTTTCCCTCCGAGGTTTGCAGCGGTTCCTGGGGTTCTGAGAAGCAGAGCCTCTGGGAACGGGACTGAGAGGGGCCATAACTGCTCCCTCCGCCCGCCCTGCCCTGTTGATCCCGCCCCGCCCAAGCCCTGCGCAGAGCCATTTGCCGGATCGCCTCAGGCAAAGGCTAG
The DNA here is from genome assembly GCF_000412655.1 of Myotis brandtii. Taxonomy (NCBI): domain Eukaryota; kingdom Metazoa; phylum Chordata; class Mammalia; order Chiroptera; family Vespertilionidae; genus Myotis; species Myotis brandtii. The sequence continues at coordinate 383,364 of NW_005362439.1, forward strand.
ATTAGCACCTCCCCAGAGGACAGAAGTTTTCCGCGGCAGACACAGCTGATTCACACAGCCAGTCGGCCTGGTGGTCAAATCCCTCTAGTATTAACTACAACAATCAAGGCTTAACTAGAACAAGACTGCGCACAAAGACCACTAGGGGGTGCACCAAGAAAGCATAAAAAATGCGGAGACAAAAAAACATGACAGAAATGGAGGATATAGAGCTAAAAAACGCAATTTTGAGGGCTTGCAATAAACTTTTGGAGAGCTTCACGAAAACTAATGAGACCCTCGATGCTATGATAAAGAAACTAGAAATTAAGCATACACGCTCTGAAATAAAGAATATTACACCCAATAGCAGACCAGAGGAGCGCAAGAATCAAGTCAAAGATTTGAAATGCGAAGAAGCAAAAAACACCCAACCGGAAAAGCAAAATGAAAAAAGAATCCGAAAATACGAAGATAGTGTAAGGAGCCTCTGGGACAGCTTCAAGCGTACAAACATCAGAATAATTGGGGTGCCAGAAGATGAGAGACAGCAAGATATTGAAAACCTATTTGAAGAAATAATGGCAGAAAACTTCCCCCACCTGGTGAAAGAAATGGACTTACAGGTCCAAGAAGCGCAGAGAACCCCAAACAAAAGGAATCCAAAGAGGACCACACCAAGACATATCATAATTAAAATGCCAAGAGCAAAAGACAAAGAGAGAATCTTAAAAGCAGCAAGAGAAAGAGACTCAATTACCTACAAGGGAATACCCATACGACTGTCAGCTGATTTCTCAACAGAAACTTTGCAGGCCAGAAGGGAGTGGCAAGAAATATTCAAAGTGATGAATAGCAAGAACCTACAACCAAGATTACTTTATCCAGCAAAGCTATCATTCAGAATTGAAGGTCAGATAAAGAGCTTCACAGATAAGGAAAAGCTAAAGGAGTTCATCACCACTAAACCAGTATTATATGAAATGCTGAAAGGTATCCTTTAAGAGGAGGAAGAAGAAAAAGGTAAAGATACAAATTGTGAACAACAAACATGCATCTATCAACAAGTGAATCTAAGAATCAAGTGAATAAATAATCTGATGTACAGAATGAACTGGTGATTATAATGAATCAGGGACATAGAAAGGGAATGGACTGACTATTCTTGGGGGGGAAAGGGAAATGGGAGATGCGGGAAGAGACTGGACAAAAATCGTGCACCTATGGATGAGGACAGTGGGTGGGGAGTGAGGGCGGAGTGTGGGGCAGGAACTGGGAGGAGGGGAGTTATGGGGGGAAAAAAAGAGGAACAAAGGTAATCTGAACAATAAAGATTTAATTTAAAAAAAAGATCAAAGGGATATTTCATAAACAACCTTAACTTAAGAAATTCCATAGGAAATGGAAAAGAGATCTATTTCACAGACTTGAAAAATTACAAAGTCTGGTTAATGCCAGCATTATGGAAGATGTGGGGAAATGAAATTCTCTTATATATGGCTGAAAAAAAAGTACAAATTGGTTTAATCACCTTGAAGAGCAACCCTTCCCACATGATTCCAATCTACCTCTTCCCCACCTCTATTTGAGAATCACTGTACCTGGAGCTAATCTATAATTGTATGTACACACATATATATGTACCTATATATTTATACACATACATGTACACAATTTGAGAGATTTATAGTAAAAAGTACATGTTTAAGAATTATCTGTTCTGTATTATTAGCCCCCAGATTGGTCCAAGAGGGTAATCATCAGAGGTCCATTAGTCTAGACAACGGAACATTTTCTTCTTGAGGTCATTTAGATGGCTCACTGAATGTATGGCCAAGCATTAATGTACACCACACTAATGTACGTCCAGGTATTGATGCAGGACTGCAAAGTTCAAAAGTTTAAGTTCCTAAGTTCATATAAAACAAGAATTATGGTTTCCTTATGCATCAGCCCACTTGAAGTTAATAATTTAGCAGCTTGACCACAATGACTCCATTTTCTTTCTTCCCTCTATTCCTTGAGTTCATTAGGAGTTTGATGCTTAATTTTTAAATCTAAGAATTATTAGCCTTTTAGAAATAACTTCTAATACATATTAATGAGGATTAAAAATAGATGAACTAATTTCTTAAGACAATGCCTTTATTTTCTCATAGAATCAAACACCATTGCCTATACGAGACTCTTGAGCAAGTTCTAAAATAACCCCTTTCTTTAGGTCTTTGTTAAATGTTAGTGTTATAGGCAGAATGATAAGTTTGTTATAGTCATGGCTTGCTATATTTTTTTAAAGGTTTTTTAAATTTTTTTTTTTATTTTAGAGAGAGAGGAAGGGAGAGAGAGAAACATTGATATTAGAGGCAAACATTAATCAGCCGCCTCCTGCACGTCCCCTGCTGGGGATCCAGCCACAGCCAGGGCATGTGCCCTGACCGAGAATGGAACCATGACCTTCTGGTTCATAGGTCAATGTTCAACCACTGAGCCATGCTTGCTGGGCGTGGCTTGCTATATTTTGTAAAACTGAGTCGGTGGAGTGGATTCTAGTAGGAGAGAGAGTCTCTCGCCACCTTCTCCTGGACTTGGGGGAACTGTCATCTAATATAATAGTAGAGGAATATGCAAATTAGCCAGGATGCTGTAACGTCACGACTGATCTACTGCTGTAACGTCACGACTGATCTACAAGTGGAGGAGAGCTACAGGAGGGTGGGGCAGCGAGCTACACGCAGCAGAGAGCTACCAGCGGCGGTGGGCGGGGTGGCCAGCTGAAGCAAGTGGCAGCCAGCTACTTGTGCACAGATTCGTGTGCAGGGCGACTAGTTTAATATAAAAAAACAAATGAGCAGTACTAAACACACTTTCACCTAGGCAGTATAGAATAACATTTAAGAGAGTGAGCTCTGAAGTCAGCCTGAGTTCAAATGCTGACTACACTGGTTATTAACTGTGTGATCCTGAGTTAATTACTTAACTTTCCTGTGCTTCATTATCTCAAAATGGAGATATTATTAGTACCTGCCCTACAGGACCTTTAAGGATTAATCAGGATAATGAGGGAAAGCACTCAGATTAGTGCTGACTCTCAGTAAATGGTAGCTATATTTACTATCATATCTTTCTCCTGCTCTTTTCCTGAGGAGGGTGGGTGCTTACAAAACACTGGCTTCAAATCACACCCCACAGAAATGAAAGAACTGAACTCTTACTTAAGAAAAGCCTTCAGAACTACATAACTGCACTTAAGTAGGCACATTTAGTCATCTGAATGATAAATTTCACCAACACACATCATGTACTTTAATACACTGACAATTGAAGTCTAATAAAGGCAAAATTCTAGAATATTGCTGCAGTTTGCAAAATGTTTGGCAAATGGTTCCAGGACCCTGAATGTGGCCAAAGTAGAAAAAACACTGAACTAAGAGCTCAGAAAACAACTCTTGTTCTAGCACTATCATTACTTCTCTATGCCCTTGTGTAAACTGCTTCACCTCTTGGAATCCCAGGTATCTCATTCAGGACATGAGAATAATAATAATTCATGTACTATGTACTGCACATGTATTTACATGTATGTATAACTGGTGCTTGTGCAGATAAAAGGTGTATTGCTGCAAAAGCTTAGTACCTTGTTAAATGCTATGCAAATTTGTTAATTCATTATTATCATTACTCTCAGAATGTTTCTTTGCCTAGTTGACCTGTAAACAAAAAAACAAAAGCCTAAAGCAAAGGTTTATGGTGTGCGCATAGTTTGCTTAGAAACATTATCCCTGGGAGCAGGAAGAAGAGAGGTGCAGGGGAAGTGAAATAGAAATAAAAGAAAAGACCAACATAAGGATGTGTTACTGAGTTAGTCACCATTGTGAGCTACTAGTTACTGGATCCCCCAGAAGCTTCCTGAGTACCTACCAATGTACATCTCAGAACCATCCACTGGGAAAATAAAGGGGGAGCATTTTATCAGTTTCTGTCTCCCATTGCTCATGAGGGGCACCACAGGACACGGACTCCTTTGCATTTGAGGACTGTATCTATTCCCACAGGTGGCCGCCATCATGATGCCAGCGAGGTCCATGGCAGGAAGTGAGAAAGGGGAGCATTCGGTTTGCCTCTATGTGGAGCCGGTCTAAGGCTACACAGAACTGGTTACCGCACAGTGGCTGGAACATAAGGCCTGAGATGATTTGAAGTGGTTCATACACAAGGGATGCTCTACTATTAAAAGATCTTAACTTTTATGATCCCTCTCTTGGGATAATGAAGAAAGGCAAGAGAGAGACCAAGATGGCGGCATAGGTAAACACCGAAGATTGCTGCCGCAAACAACCACTTCAAAAATACAACTAAAAGACAGAACGGACATCACCCAGAACCACAGGAAGGCTGGCTGAGGAGAGATTCTTCAACTAGAAGGAAAGACAACAGCATACCGAGGCTCAGAGGAGGCGCAGTGTGGAAAATATAAAGGTGCGGTGGTGTGCGCGCAAAGCGGGCTGGTGGCTGAGGGCGCGGTTGTCGTTTTCAATCAGGAGGGAGTCTCAGACTCTGAGCTCCAGATCCGGGCGAGTCTCTAGGGACTCAGACTCAAATGGGAGAAGCGGGATTGTCTGGCATCAGTTGGAACGTGAGGGCAGCTTTCTCTCCGAGGTTTGCAGCGGTT
>NW_005362439.1:389599-430191 GCF_000412655.1 Myotis brandtii
AGGAACAAATGTAATCTGAACAATAAAGATTTAATAAAAAAAAAAAGAAAGGCAAGCTCAGAGTCATTACCATTTGGAGGCCAGAATTCTAAATTACTTTTGTTTCCTGTCTTGCAGTCAAATGGGTGGTCGCCTGATTCTATTTTACCAAACCTCTGTGAGCCTTACTCCCTCCTGCGTCCCACGGTCTCATCCTAATGCTACAAGATGTAGCTTTCATGTAAAATCCACAGTTCAAAGATTGTTTGAGACAGCTCCAGGCTGGCTAGCTTTTTGCTTTCTTTTTTCTTTCCTGTGGAATGAAGTGAAAAATTATAATTGAAAGGCTTGATGGCTGCATGGGCACAATTTCTTGTCTTCCCATCTGTGACAGGAAGTAATTCAGGCATTTTCAACTGCAATGCTGATGCAGTGGGTCCTGCTCCGCGATCAGATACATGTTGCACAAATTAGCATTTGGATGGCTTTGTTAGCAACTTTTGAGGAAAAGGGGTCGATGGAAGGTGTTGGATAGAGGAGCATACACAAGGTATCTATCATACACAAGGATTTCTTTTCTTGCTCTGGCACATGGAGCTGGATGATCTTAACCCCTCTAAGTCTATAGTTGCTCATGTGTAAAAAAGAGAGTATTGAAACCTACGCCACCAGTCATAGTGATTAGAAATGATGTGTGTTCTCACCTAAAATGATGCTAGAAAATAGAAAACATTAAATAAATAGCCATTATTATTATTATCCTTATCATCATCAACAATGCTATTATTGGTATTAATCTTTAAATTTCTGATGCTTCTTACAGAAAATGTAAGCTAATGTTGCCAGCTCCAAATTTGAGATTGGTGGCAAGCCAGAGAGAGAAGTCATATCTATCACACAAAGAGATCCTCCACCTCAGTGGGATGTTTGTCAGGCATATGTACTCAATCCATTCAAGAAATATGTATTGAGCACCTAGTATGTGCCAGGCACTGTGCTAGATGCTGTGGAGAGTACAGATATGGCTAAGGCTCACAATTTGATGGGCAGATGCCCAGTCTCATCTCTACTATTGCTTACTTAGTTTTTTTCTTTAAATTTGCCTTCTTTTAGTTATCTAAAAAAATAGGGAGATGGAGGGTTTCAGATAGCCTTCTAAAATTCCTTCTTGAGCTAATTAATTACTGCTCATTAAATGAATCAATTCATCTGCACTGGCTAGTGTGGCTCAGTTGGTTGGAGCATCATCCTGTACACTGAAAGGTGGGTGGGTTAGGTTCCTGGTCAGGTACATACCTAGGTTGTGGGTTTGATCCCCAGTCAGGACGTGCATGGGAAGCAAGAAATCAATGTTTCTCTCTCGTGCTCTCTCTTGCTGTCACTCTCTCTCTCTCTCTGTCCCCCTCCCCCTCCCCCTCCCCCTCTCTACCTCTCCCTCTCTCAAAAAACAAAAAAAAAATTAAAAAATATGTTTAATGAATTGATTCATCAATCAATGCCATGCCTAAATCTGGATCAAGCTGAAAGAAAAGGATGGAACTGGTTTCTGAATTTCCTGACTTAGTCACATGGACAAAGTGTGTTTTAAGAGAAAGAGACATTTGCAATCTCCAGGCAGCAGTTTAGGAGCACCTTGTTTGGCTGCATCTAGAGTTGCATGAACATCCTTCTCCTCATGGTCCATTAGCTTCCAGGAAGCAAGTGACGAGTCCGGCAACTATCTTTTCACTTGATCTTTGCTTCCCTCAAAGAAAGGAAAGTGCTTCTAGACTGAGCTCTAATGGAATTGGAATCCATCTCTACTTTGGTCATTTTAGTCAACACCCCTTAACCCTCCCAAATCCAACCACTGCCTGAGCTCTGGGCTGAGCATTCATTCATATGAGAGGAGCAGGGCAGCATTAAGGAACAAAGAGGGGATTCAGACTTATTTCCTCCTGCACAGCACATTCCATGTGTTGTATACTGCCACTCTCAGCATTTAATATAATGGCCTTTTTTGTCTTTTGCTCCCAATGTGTACTGATTAGTTAGCCTAACCTAAAAGCTATATGCTCTGATAGAGTGAAAATATCATGACTGTTAGAATCAGAAAATACTTCAATTTTAATTTGCATTTTGCCACTTACTACCTATGAAATCTCAGGTAAACAATGAACCTGAGTGAGCTCCAATTTTACCTCCATAAAAGAAAAAATACATAGCAACACATGACCACCCAACCTGTTTCACTAACAAAACCCAACTTTGGGGATTTCCCCTCCTTTATTTTTGTTTTATTAATAGTGTCACAGCCCAGTCAAGAGAAAAGAACAACTCATTCACTCACTCCCTAACTCCTCTCTACAGCCTCTGGAAGGAAATTAATATTTTTCCCCTAGGGAAGATGAAAATGGTCCTAGGGTTTATTTGTTTTTTGAAGATTTAAGAGGTTTGCCCCAAATGCTAATGATTTGGGATGTTCACAATTTTGCATGAAATTGAGAGAGAGAGAGAAACTGACAGTGTGTGTGTGTGTGTGTGTGTGTGTGTGTGGTGTATCTCCTGTTGTGGGATGGTGAGAACCTGGAGGAAGGTGAGAGATGAAATATACTAAGTTGGTGGTGGTTTGCTGTGGCTTGATACTGGCAAGTATTTCAGAAAGCCTCTCCTCCATTCCTACTCCCATTCCAATACCCACGCAAGGGGTATGGTTTGAGCCCAGGAGCCCTATTGGTCTGAAGTCTTTGTCAGCAGATACCCCACTTCTACTCAATAGAGAACTTCTCATTGTATTCACATGAAAGCCAGTCTTTAAGGAGGAGGAAACTTTGTTCCACCTAGCACAAAATAATAATGATGGGTGACCCCATTTCCAAAAGGATTTACTCTGTTGGTATTCCACATATTTTGTGCAGGTAGGTGTCTCCCTACAAAGTCCTAATGGAGTCAACCCGTTTAGGAAGGAAACCCACTTGAGGTCTGAAAATGGTTAGTAAATGATACTATTACATGAGGATTATGCCTGCTTACTATACAAGGGTTTTTTTAAGACCCCCTTAAAGACTCCATTAAAAGGGTCTTTAAAATAAATAAATATATATATACATATATATATGTAAATAGATAGATAGATAGATAGATTGATAGATAGAAAACTTCAATGATGAGAGAGAATCACTGATTAGCTACCTCCTGCACACCCCACATTGGGGATCGAGTCCACAACCCAGGCATGTGCCCTGACAGGGAATTGAATGGTGACCTCAGGTTCATAGGTTGACGCTCAATCACTGAGCCACACCAGCTGGGCTAAAAGGGTTTTTTTTAAGATTTAAATAAGATAATGGACAAAAAGCACAAGATCTGTTTGATTGTTCACATCTTCTTTATCTGTACGTCACCTATCCTGAGTTTTGCCATGTCCAAGAAAACTATTAAATTTAACACACCTACCTCCCAATATTAATTGATGTTATCTATAATTAAACCCATACCTTTTTCATTTCAAGTTAAAGAAAAGCCAACACTAGCAATCCCAGGAGTGGAACTCCACCATAGTTTGTTTACAAAGTTGAAAATGAAGTATGTCCAAAGAAATTTCTTTCTATATTTTTATTCTTTTATTAGGATATATTAGCAATACTTGAAATTGTGTTGGTGTTATCCCGGAGTGCATCCTTAAGGAGAGAAAATGAAATTAGGTTGAAATATTAATTGAAATTTTCTGAACCTACCCTTGACTTTCTTCACTGTGAAGAGGGTGGGGAAAGTGTAGGAGTTTAGGGGATGACTCAAATGAGAAAAATTGCACAATGGACTCCAGACATTTCAGCAAGAATTTGAACCATCGATCACAAAGCTGGTGTTCTGACCAAGTCATTTACTGGGTGAGTTTATTGACCATCTAGTCCCTGTATTTAAAGCCCACCATTTCTCTTTATTCGGTGACACTCATGGAGTTATAAACAAAAAGTTTTGCTTGGTGACAAGAAAGCCAAATACTAGTGTTGATGTTGGAAATAGAGAGGTCTATAAAAGCAATGATTAAGTCAAAAAATAGAACCTGTGAATAAATTAAAGACTAGGAAAAACTGCTACCAATTGCAAGCCAGAAACTCAAGTATGCTAGAAATGTGATTTTAAACTTAATTTCTATTTCCATTCCTCCATCCATTTAGTGGTAAAAATTTAATCTCATAATATTTTAGATATATTGGGTTAAATAAAAATATATTATTCAAATTAATTTCACCTATCTCTTTATACATTTTTAATGTAGCTGCTAGAAAACTTAAAATTACACCTATGGCTCATATTATATTTTTATTGGATAGTGCTGGTCTGTAGCATTTGGAATGCTTTGTGGCTGGAGTAGTCAAAATAATTACTCAGTGAGCTTTAAAAACTGGTGAACTGTAAGATATTTTAGTATATCAGTTTAAAAAAACTAAACATAACAGACCAATATCTCTAATGAATACAGATGCAAAAATCCTAAACAAAATACTATCAAATACAACAGTTCATTCCAGGGGCACAAGGATGGTTCAACATACACAAATCAATCAATGTAATACACCACATTAACAAAAGAAAGGATAAAAATCATATGATCATATCAATAGATGCAGAAAAAGCATTTGATAAGATACAACAACATCCATTTATGATTAAAATAATAAAGTAGATCTAGAAGCTAAGTACCTTAAATAATAAATGTCATCTACAATAAACCCTCAGCTAATATCATATTCAATGGTGAAAAACTGAAAACTTTTCCTCTAAAATCAGGAACAAGACAAGGATGTCCACTCTCACCACTCTAGTTCAATATAGTGCTGGAAGTCCTAGCCAAAGCAATAAGGCAAGAGAAAGAAGTAAAAGACATCCAAATAGGGAAGGAAGAAGTCAAACTGTCACTTTTTGTGGATGACATGATTCTGTAAATAGAAAACCCTAAAGACTCCACCAAAAAAACTATTAGAAACAAATACAGTCAAATTGCAGGATACAGAATCAGTGTGCAAAAATCCATTGCCTTCCTGTATACTAATAATAAAATTTCAGAAAAAGAAATGAAAAAGAAACAATTCCTATTGCAATTGCAACCAAAAGAATAAAATAACTAGGAATAAACTTAACAAAGAATGTTAAAGACATATATACTGAAAATTACAAAGCATTATTAAACAAGATTGAAAAAGACACGACAAAATGGAAAAATATCCTATGTTCATGGATTGGAAGAATCAACATAGTTAAAATGGTCTTATTACCCAAAACAATATACAGACTTAGTGCAATCCCCATCAAAATCCCAATGGCATTTTTTAAAGAAATACAATGAGAAATTAACAGATTTTTATGGAATCACAAAAGACCTCAAATAGCCAAAGCAATCCTGACAAAAAAGAATGAAGCTGGAGGTATCACACTATATCTATATATCAACTGGAGGTAGTATTCAAATTATACTATAGGACTACAATAATCAAAACAGCATGGAATTGGCAGAGAAACAGATACACAGATCAATGGAACAGAATAGAGAGCCCAACTACAAAACCACATGTATATTGGACAGATAATTTTCAACCAGGGAGCCAGAAACACACAATGGAATAAAGACAGTCTCTTCAGTAAATGGTGTTGGGAAAATGGGAAAGCCGCATGCAAACAAATGAAACTGGATTACAGTTTGTCCCCATGTACAAAAATTAATTCAAAATGGATCAAAGATCTAAATATAAGATCTGAAACAATAAGTTACATAGAAGAAAATATAGGTACCAAACTTAGGGACCTTGGTCATAGAGAACATTTTATGAACTTGACCCAAAAGGCAGGGAAAGTAAAGACAAAAATAACTGAATATATCAAACTAAAAATCTGCACAGTAAATGAAACTGACAACAAAATAAAGAGGCAGCCAATCAGATGGGAGATGATATTTGCAAACAGTAGCTCCAACAAAGGTTTAATTTCCAACATATATAAAGAACTCATAAAACTCAACACCAAACAAACAACCCAATCAAAAAGTGGGCAGAGGACATGAAACTACATCTCTCCTGAGAAGACATATGAACAGCCAATAGATATATGAGATGTTCAACCTCACTGGCAATTAGGGAAATGCAAATCAAAACTACAATGATATACCACCTCACACCTGTTAGAGTGACCATTATCAACAAGACAAGCAATAGCAGTCTGCTGACTCCTCAAAAAATTAAGAATAGAGCTACCATATAACCTAGCAATCCCTCTCCTGAGGATATATCCAAAAAACTCTAAATCATGTATTCACAAAAATATATGCACCCCTATGTTCATTGCAGCATTATTCATGGTGGCCAACACATGGAAACAACCAAAGTGTCCTGCAATAGAGGACTGGATAAACAAGATGTGGTACATATAAACAATGAAATACTACTCAGCCATAAAAAGGAGATAGCAGACAAAGCTTAATATAAGAGATACTGAAGGTCTCTTCTGTCCATAAATGTTTTCCCTGAATACCAATCTTTGAAAACTGAAATCTTTTATCCTTTTATATCTCTACTAGAGGCCCAGTGCACGAATTCGTGCACAGGTAGGGTCCCTCGGGGTGGCCTGTGGGGATCGGGCCCCAGCTTGTGCCCCCAGGCTTGCAGTCCCAGCTCAAGCCCCCAGCCTTGCAGCCCCACAGTCCCTCCTGGCACCCCACCGTGGCCTGACACCGCCCCCTCACCTGCTCCACCATCCCACCTGCAGGGCAGTCGATTGGGGCTGGTGGTCCCCCCGCTCTCCCCCCACCCCGCCGCCACCACTGGTGGCCATCTGCATGGTGATTGGCAGAGCAATTGGGCCCCCACTCACACCCACCTTAGCCTGGCACCGCCCACTCACCTGCTCCACCAATCTGCCGTGGTCCCGCTCTCATTGGGGCCCATCGGGGCCAGCAGCACCTCCACTGCCACCTGCTGCCAGCACCACATCACCAACACCAGCCATGTTCCGCACCACCCCCTGGTGGTCAGCGCACATCATAGTCAGCACTCAAACTCCCGGTCTCCCGGTCGAACTCCCGATAGAATGACCACCCAAGGGGACAATTTGCATATTAGGCTTTTATTATATAGGATTACACTTTTTCTTCAAGAGTTTCAGAGTGATGATAATATCTCAATACTTTAACAGTGATTAATTCCCAATTGAACACTGTAAAGAGCATCATCTGAGGTCAGGAGACCCAGTTCTGGGTCTGCAACTGACTAGCTGGAAAATGTCCTTAAAGTCAGCCTGTTTTGGGGGTCTCAGAATCCGCATCTACAAGTGAGGGTTCTGGAATGCTGCTCCTTTTTTATAACTCTATCACACTATCAAGTCCTAAAATACTGTGACTTATAAGACAACCAAAAGAGCAATGCCTTTAAGAGAAGAAAATAGGATAGATTGAACAGATGATGGGGATGGAGGGAGTATGGGAGCAAGAGAAGACAGGACTCAGGAAGGCTTTGTAAAAAGGCAGGCCTGAGGGCCTCCCATTCAAGCTTTGTCTATTCCCTAATTTGATCTCTAGCTACTTCACCTCTGCCCTCTCCATCTCCTTGTCTTCGGCTGCAAAAACAAGTATGAAACCAAGAGACCCAGATGGATGGGTTTACACGTGACACCTATTCTGATGGTAGTTCCAACTCCCCTGCTCCCACCTTTCACTGCACCCTGGCCACTCTCCATCCTTTGTGGCCTGTATATCATCTTTATGGGCTCAGGTACTAAAAACCAGGAAATTATTAAAGCCCAGGTCTGGCAATTCCTCTGAACTTGACAGATCATTAAGAAGATTCATTCTAAATACATTCAGATCAACTCTGGCATCTTCCCCCAGCCTGAAAGACAGGCTCTAGTCACACAGGGCAGAGAGGAAAGCTGGCTTTGTCCTATCAGCCTCCGTTTTCTCTAAGGCTGTCAGGGACTCCTGTTGGGTTTTCTTTGGCATACAATTCCCAGAGCAAGAACTGAAATTGTAAATACTTGGAGCCAGTCCTCTCATCACATGGTAACTCTTCTGCAAACGATAGTGTTCAGTTATCTTTACTTGTATGTGCTTTGCTTATTAGTTTGCATACAATTAACATTAATTTTTGTCACTTCTCAAATTGATATTTTAGTACTATTTTTTGTCTTGATTGCATTTCTTATAGTCTATATATCATAAATAACCATAAACTTCTTTATATTAAGTGTAAAGAGTAGACGTCTGGAAGATGAAGAAAGCCAATAGATATTAAAAACCACCTCTTCTGGTGGTGTCCTGCCTGATATATAGAGAGCACTCAATACTTTTTGAATGAATGAATGAGCGAGCGAGCTAATGAACAAACTCTTATACCAAATGAGATCTTAGCCAGATGTTTGTATAAATCACTTGCTGTTGCCTTATAAATAACCACAAACATATCAGTGTCATACAATAATAAGTGTTTATTTTAACATGCCTCATGTGTCTCACTCTGAGGATCAGAATCTACCTGGGTCATATTCTTCCTGTGGCTGATAAAGAGCAATGTCTCTTTAAGGCCTAGCCTCAGAAAAGGCACCTTGTCATTTCTACCTACGTTCCACTGACAAAAGTAAATCACATAGCTGAGCCTAACATCAATGTGTAGGTAACTCGTCTTGCATGGAGACAAAAGGAGGAAGCAAATGAATAATTGCCCAAACAATAAGCTAATCTATCAGAAACTAAAAATATAAAATAGAGCTGCCCTGGTTGATGATTGGGACAAGCCAACCCAGAATCTTCTCTAGAATCCTGGTTTTTCTCTCCTGCCTTCTAGGGTGGTTCCTGGGGCACTTCATCAGAAACTAGGACCCTTCAGAACACAATTTTAAAATAAAAGTAAGTGGTTATATTTGCCCTGGATATGATATCCAAGTACCAAGTTCATGAGTGGAGTGGGAATTCTAGGCTGAGAGAACAGGATACACAAAAGACATGTTTGTTTACTTTTTTTAACATTTTATCCCTTAGCACATTATAGGTACTCATTAATTAATGTTTGACAAAAATGAATAAAATTTGAGACCCAGTCTCAACTTAGCTGAACGAAGCAATGTGTAAAACTTTCACCTGGGTTTCTAATTTAAATGTGACATCAGCCAAGCCAATGTGATTCCGTGGTTGAGCACCAGCCTATGAACCAAGATTTCCCTGGTTTGATTCCCAGTTAGGGCATATGAGCGGGTTATGGGCTTGATCCCCAGTAGGGGGTGGGCAGGAGGCAGCTGATCAATGTTTCTCTCTTATCCGTGTTCCCTTCCTCTCTCTCTTTCTAAAATCAATAAAAACATATTTTAAAGTTTTGAAAATAAAAATAAATTTAACATCAAATACCTTTGGTACTTCATCTCGAAAGATGCAAAATGAGTCCATGTAATTACGACTCTCAAGATGCAGGTAGACTGAATCTTGCACAAGAAATGTGACCTTAAAAGCAAGAATCTCACACCTGGTTTGTTAGGGAAGAACAGCTGATTTCCAGGATCCTGAAATACGCTAAGAAATTACTAAAGAGATGTTGAGGCACAAGTAAAAGACATAGACATACCCATTAGGCATTTCATCCTTTTGGAGCAACTGACCCAGATGCAAAACCTTAGTCCAACTTAGTCCATTCCAGATCTTGCCTCTTGACCTCAGGACCCCTGGGCTGGCTGACCCACTTTCCAAACTATTTAGCAACTTCTCAGGAAAGTGTTCGTGCAAGCGGACCAAAGGGCCATAAACTTCACGACCAGCTCACTCATTCTAGGTATAATAACCAGTAGCAATGAGGCTGGCTGTATTTATTACTATTGCAGTGATTTCCAGGTAAGAGAAGCCACGGCTGTAGAATATCCCTCCCCCTTGCACCAATGCAGCTTTTAAAATCTGGACGATTTCCCTGCATCCAAATGGGGCCACTTATAGTTTATCATCCACTGATAGGAAAAGTTATCTGCACAGCTGTGGTTCCACATTACTTATGCTCTGAGCAGGACAACACTGTAAATTATTTGCAATATGCCGGAACGCAATATGAACTGAGTTTATAAATATGATATTAAACTCTTAAGAAGGACTTGCAGACCTTTTATAAAGCCATTCATTTTTAAAGTGGTTTAGAAATCCAAATTAGCAAGCAGGTGTGAGTGCCAGCTTCCAAAAACAGATGGCATTGGCTTATCTAAAAGCAACAAGATCCTCCACGGTGAGTTCAAATGGGAAGATCAAGATCCAAATGCCTTTCAGAAATCTATTTCAAAGCCCTGAATAATGAGCGAGATTCAAAATGCTTCTAGAAGTTTCCATGACCACCCCAGTCCACGGTCTGACATGCCCTCTGGACTCTAATTATGCTGGCTACATGCTGCATTCATTTTAAAACTTATCATATACAACTTAGCATGATTAGTATTTCATTTCCTTTATTTATACCTTAGTATTTTCCCTGACTAAATACTAAATGACTAAAATATTTCTGCTTACTTCTAGAAATATATTACACAGAAAGAAAATGTCCCCTATCATTTGACCTCAGTAAATAAATAAATTATTTATTCCACACATTAAATATCTACTATGTATTTGTTGCTACCAGATATAAAAGCGAATAAAGCAAAAAAGCCTCAGATTAAAGGAGCTTACCAACCTGGCAAGAAAAAAAAAAAGCATATGGGAAATAATTCTTATATTCTTATATGACAACTAGAGGCCTGGTGCACAGATTCCTGCACCAGTGGGGTCCCTCAGCCTGGCCAGCACCCTCTCACAATCCGGGACCCTTCAGGGCATGTCCGATCTCCAAAGGCCTGGCGAGGGACCCCACTGAGGCCTCTAGTATGCATATAAGATCTTTGGTTAGAAGGAATTCTTACCATTTGCAACAGCATGGATGGAACTGGAGAGCATTATGCTGAGTGAAATAAGCTAGTCAATGAAGGAAAAATACCACATGATCTCACTCATTCATGTATAATAAAGACCATTATAAACTGATGAACAAAAATAGATACAGAGGCAGAGCAGCCTCGAACAGACTATCAAACTACAGCGGAAAGGCCGGGAAGGGTCGGGGAGGGAGAGGGGTGGATAAGAGATCGACCGAAGGACTTGTATGCATGCATATAAGCATAACCAATGGACATAAGACACTGGGGGGTAGGGGAGGCCAGGGGATTGTCAAGGGCGGGGAAAAAAAAAGGACACATGTGTAATACCCTTTGTAATACTTTAAGCAATAAAAAAAAGAAAAAAAATAAAGACTAAATAAATAAATAAATAAATAACTTTGGTACATCTAAAAAAAAAAGATCTTTAGTTAATCTCTTCCCGCCTTCTCCCTCCCCCTTTCCCTCTAAGATTCATCAGTCTGTTCCATGTTTCATGACTGTGCATTGAGCATCTGCCCCCTGGGGATCACTGTGCATCATAGCTCTGGTCCAAAGGTCACTGAGGCTTTTATATATACTGTATAGATGTGACAGGCTATAACATAGGTTCATAAGTGTCATGAAGAAGTCTTTCAGTCAACCTGCAGAGGGAGAGGACACACACTTGACTAACTCAACCAGCTACAAAAAGACATCTTTGGAATAGGACTTAGTTCTGGACTCCTCTCTCCTGATCCCCATACCTCAAAAATATTGGTTCTAAATGATTTCTTGGAGTCAGTTGATATGCAATATGATCAAAATTCTTGCTCTCTCTCCCTCTTAGCTCCCCACATTGACATGAAAATGTAATATATTGCTACACATCTGGGTCTAGTTTGGGCAATTGCTGCACTCTAACCCTAGGACAGCAGGATTTTGAAAATGGCTGTTTCAACAAGATGGATGTCTCTAGAAACACTTCCTACATTTCCACACCCCACGCCCACCACCCAACCCTTCGTTGATGTGTGACATGGTCAAGTTTCTCCACATTTCTAAGCCCCAGTTTCCTCCCTGTGACGTAAAAAATAATCATTCTGCTTTAAACACTAAGAGAAAAATAAATGCTCTCCTCAATTCTAGTGATTAAATTAGGGAATATGTATTACCACTCCCAGCTTTTACAGTAGCTGTTCCGTAACTGTTCAGGTAATGGGCATATAAGCAGGACCCAGGAATGTAATCGGCAACTTTATTGTATTTTTCATCTCAAAATCCCTTTAGAATGCTCTAGATAAAATTGTAAGTAGATCCCAAGATTTTTCTGCTCACTCCAGGGAGTCCTAGGGTTACATTCAACTGTAAACACTGTCCACCTCAATAATTCAAATGTCCTGTCCTGTGCAGTATTTCAAATTCCAAACCCAGTTTTAACTATGAATCTGCCTTTGCCTAGCTGGGGCCTGCTGCCACCATCAATAAAAAGGGGTCATGGTCTTTCTTATCTCCTTCTCCACATAACACTTCCATCTGCTTCCTCTTCTTGATAATTGAGGTTGCTGACTCCATCACATTGGTGCTGAAGGTTGGGAAGTGGAAGGTAGAAATGGAGCAGCCAGGAGAGGTTAGAAGTCAGGGATGTCTTTACATGATGGGCTTACACCTTGATGGCTCTGTGCTCTCTGAGCCTACCGCATGCTTAAAGCTGACTTTCTCTCATAGTTGCTTTTTTGTTCATTCTTCACAGACCCCCAACATCACTTGACCTAAGCCAGAGTTCTCTATGTTAGCACTATCAACATTTGGAGTGAGTAATTCTTCGTTGTGAAGAACTTTCCTATGCATTGGATGATGTTTAGCTGCACCTTTGCCCCTCTACCCATTAGATGCCAGTAGCATCTCCCCAAGCTGTAACCAAAAATGTCTCTAGACATTGCTAAATGTCTGCTGGAGGGCAAAATCACCCCTGGCTGAGAACCACTGATCTAGGCAAATATATTCTATTTCCTTCCCATGCTATCACATAAACCCAGCATCCACTTTCAGCTTCCTTTCTATCCAGATACAGTTGCCATCTAGAAGGCCCCTTTTGACGAAACCTAAGGTTACCTTATACTTCTCTCTCGCTTACCAAGTCCACAGGGTATGGGAGAGGGTGGAATATGGACACATGTGTGGGGCAAACACTCCCATATATGTTTCCTTTTAAAACTTTGGGATTATATGCCAATCACAAAATACAACAAGTTTCCAGACTACTATACCAAAGCACTCACCACTTACCTCTTATATTCAGGATTTCCTGGGGAAGATCAAGGCAGATATTAACTAATCCACTGTGCCCTCCAACTTCAGAGAACATGTGTCAAGGTGTCCAAATCATCCAGTTGAGGTCTCTTGAACTAGACCTGAGGGAAGAAGCAGATACTGCACTACAGCCTCTCTCTCGGAGAATAATCTCTAAGAAAAGAATCCTTGCAAATTATTTCCCTATCTTTGTTCAATATATTTTTAGGCCCTCAACCTAGTAAATGCTAAATTTCTGGGACTCCTGCTTTGAACTTTTTACTGGTTGGCCTAGAATCTAGATCAATGATGGCGAACCTTTTGAGCTCGGCGTGTCAGCATTTTGAAAAACCCTAACTTAACTCTGGTGCTGTGTCACATATAGAAATTTTTTGATATTTGCAACCATAGTAAAACAAAGATTTATATTTTTGATATTTATTTTATATATTTAAATGCCATTTAACAAAGAAAAATGAGTTCATTTAAAGAAAAATGAACTCATTTAACAAAAAATGAGTTCACGTGTCACCTCTGACACGCGTGTCATAGGTTCACCATCACTGGTCTAGATCATAGCCTATTTTGGGTAACTACATTATCTTATCTCATTACTTCAATCAAAACTTCTAGTTTATTTATTTTTTTAAAAAATATATATTTTATTGATTTTTTTACACAGAGGAAGGGAGAGGGATAGAGAGTTAGAAACATTGATGAGAGAGAAACATTGGGACCCTTCAGTCCGCAGGCCGACGCTCTATTCACTGAGCCAAACCAGTTAGGGCCAAAACTTCTAGTTTAATATTCTTTTATATTGGTATCATGTCCATTAGCTTTCCTTTCTAACCAATCCACAGGCTATATAAAGACAGTAAGAAAACAGCTAAAAAAAAACACTCAAAACCTGGTGGCTTAACACAGTAAGTATTTATTACTACCCATAGGTCTATGGGTTGCCTGAGTAGATTTTTTTTGTCTCAATTGGACACACTGATGCATCCCTTGTCAACTATGGGCTGGGTAGGCAGCTCTGTGGCCCTTGGGTTGGCTTTCTCACACTTTTGGGAATCAACCAGCAATCTGAGTTTGTCTAGGATGGCCTTAGTGGTGGAGATGGGGGTCCAGGAGAGTGCACAAACTCTCTTGAGGCTCGGGCATAGACTGGCACACTGCCACTTTTACCATATTCTATTAACTAAAGCAAACACAAGCCTAACCCAATTCGAGGGATGGAAAACAGACTCCATCTCTTGATGGGAGGAGCTTCAATGTCACATTGCAAAGAGTGAGGACAGAGGGAGATGAGAAGGATTGGGGCCATTTTGCAATCAATCTACCACACTGTGCATGGTGGAGAATCTAAGCTGTCCATCAATATCCAGGCTCCCTTTTCCATAGTAATAGAATTGTAACCAGCCTTGTAAATTACATTTCATAGTCTTTGCAATTGGGTGTGATCATGGGTGACTAAGTTCTCATTATGAACGAAGTTTTTACCAATGGATGTGAACAGAGTGATGTGTATTACTTAAGATATCTGGGAATGTCTTCTGGGAGGTTCTATTCCACCTTATCATCAGCTGAAATGTCGATGGAGCAACAATCTAGCATCTTTTATACCACTGATGACACTGTCCCGAGAGATAGAGGAGTAATGACTTGTGAGGAACTTGGAATCTCTGCTTATCTTGGAATCTCAAGATAAGCAGAGTTTTCTCATGACTTCATTTGCTCATATCGTGAATGCTATGTGAAAGAGAAATCAACTTTTTTTGTTCTTTAAACTGCTATGTTGTTGGGCCTCTCTGTTACGGCAACCTACCCTCTTTTAACCAACACACTGGGGCAACTGAAGGTACAGTTTCCATTCATTAGAAAATTTAATCAATAGATACTTCACTCTGGAATTTTGCAGAAAGAACCTAAAGGCAATCTCAAGGCCCCCCATAGACCAAAGCTTAAGAGGTGAAAATAAAGCAATGATCTGAGTACTTTTTTAGTGGATTGAGGATAAAAAGACGGCAAGGAGGAAATATCACACTCTGCCAACACTTATCAAATATATTCATTCACACAGCTGGGATTTTTTTTTTCATCTGATGAATCCACAGCATGTATCTTTAACCTTTGCCTGAAGAACTTTTAATTATGGTTGCTAGGGCTTCATAGCACTAAAGCACTGAAATTCTGACATCACAAGTTACTAATGGAGGGTCTGCCATTGGCTATCCTTCCCTCCCAGCTGGAATCTCTGAAAATGTTGAGAGGTGGTAGGAGAAAGACCTGAAGAACGACCAAATCAGATTGAGATACATTGCTATTGGATTTTGGGGGAGCCTGGTGACTAGAGAGAAGGATCATATTGCTCCTCCTTTGAAGATTTGAACAGGTTTGAACAACCTTGAACAGGTTGCCATAACAGAGAGACCCAACTACATGACCCTGAATGATCCGGCCCTTCTCTAGACACAGCCTCATCTCACCCACCCGCCCCCTTGCCTGTGTCTTTCTCTGCTCCTGCCTCGCTGGCATTCTCTCTGTTTCTCTACTGCAGGAAATTTCCTTCTGGGATTCTCTCCACCTGGCTGTTTCCTCTAAGTTCTCTGCCTAAGTCCTAGTCATATTTCAGATCACAGCAGTACAGTCAATTCCTCGGGGATATCTTCCTTGAACGCCTAGACTATGATAGAGCTCTCATTTCACACTCTCATAGGACCCTTCACAGCACTACAACAATTGTATGAACAAACATTCCTTTCATGTTGAACACTAGACTAACAGTCTTTGGTGGACAGGAACTGTGTCAACTTTCTCTTCTTCTATATCCCAGAACCTAATACAATAGAGTAGACCCACAGTAAATATTGAACAAATAAACACTTAAATAAATGAAGAGGCAGTGTTAGGAAGAGACAGATGAGGAAGAGAGACAGACAGACATAGAAAAAGGACAAGCAGAAAGGACCAGCTTGCCCTCCTGATGGATATAGAAAATGAGGCCATGGAAGATACACTTCTCCATAGCCATTTGGAAGGCAGGTTGATTCAAGTGATTCACATGCCAATGAGATCCTGAGGGGACACCATCCACTCCCAGTCCCCAGGGAGCCACACAACATCTCATCTCCATGTCCAACCGAAATTTCAGATATTAGCCAACTCACTTCATTCTCCATGGAGAGACACAGCCCTGAGGAATTGAAACACACCTCACCGCACATTCCCTTGTAATAGCAAACACGGTGAATTGAATCAGCAGTCTGAGTTTAGGGACAAATTGCATTTGGAAATTGTATTTATGTATCAAAAAACTAATTATTGCCAAGTTCTGCCTCAGCAGTACTTGATGATTTCATTATTGGCTCTAATTGCACTTCTATTCAGGATAAGAGTTTACTATCTTTTAATTGATAATAGAAATTGAAGATACAAAAATGTGAATGGCTACGAGGCCTGTTTCTTTAGCTGATTTCTGGTCCGTGGAAAACAAAATAGCCTTCACCATGTTCAGGCCAAAAATATAAATATTTGTTGTGTTTATCTGTGTTTGCTGGTCTTTTGGGAGTCTGCTGCCCTTGGAAGATTAGATCTAATACTTTGCAGCCACTCTTAGGAATACACCTAAACGACACAAGCTTTCCAATCTGAAGTGCTCACTTTCACAAAATCACGAATGGGTTACTTTACAAACGTTCACCATTCTTCCTCTCATAGAAGAAGTGAGGTGATGAAAGACACATTTCTCCATGGCTGCTTGGAAAGCAGGTTGGTGCCACTGTCCCCAAACTCAGAGCAGCTCTGTTTCCAGCTGGGACAGACAAGGTTGCAGGCTGGTTCACGGAGTCACCAGGGGGAAAGTTGGGCAGGACATTTTACCCACTCACCAAACCTGGGAGTAGCCAGATCTCCATTCCCATTGGGTCCTGCCACGTCTTAATGAAATAAAGCGCTGGACTTTCCCTGTTTACATTGTTGCTGATTTGTCACTTTATTGAGTGGCAAGAAGGTAGACATTTATTAGCTGAAGCATAAAAAAGAACCTGAACCCCCCAAATCTAACAGGAAGATCTGCATCCCAACCTATGCCCAGAGAGAAGGAACCTCTCTGCCTTAATAACGGGTTTTAATTTAAAAACAATGACAAAAACAAAAAACCCAGGACATCACACAGGGTGCCGGGGATATTTTCAAAACAGTGGTCTTCCTGCCTCCTCCATCAAAAGAACAAATGTTTGCTGGCTGGCTGGCTGGCCTGTTTCCTTCTTATGCCCAAGGCTTTATTTCTCTCATCTTTAGAAAGTGCCTCTGTCTTGTTTGTGTCTTGGTAGCCTGAAGTCTATATAGTCAGTCAGTTGGAGGGTAAGAGTATGTAACTTCTGTGTGTGGAGGGCCAAGAGGCAGCCAAAGGCCAAGGGCACACCCTTCTTTAGGAGATGACAGCAAAGGGGGACTCCCACTCTTTAATCAAGTTATTAATAGGCTTTATTTCCTGGTTCCCTCACACTTTTGCCTCATCAGAGCAGTTGAAGTACTCTCTCTGTCTGTGTCTGTCTTAGTCTTTGTTATTTTCTGTCTCTTCTTGTCTTGCTTTTATTCTCATTCTCTCTCCCTCTCTCCTTTCTCCTTCTCTCTCCATCTCCCCTCCTTCTATCTTTCTCTTTTTCTCTCTTGATCTGTATATATCTTTCTCTCTTCATTCCTTTTTGTGTCTCTCTACATATGTCTCTATTTTCCTCTCTCTCCACTTCTCTTTCTCATTAGAAAATCAAAGCCCAGACCTTGCAGCCTCTTTAGGCTGAGCCACCTTTCCACCACCAGCCCCTAACATTTCCCCAAGTTAATGCTTTCTGGCCCCCTCGTCTTCCTTCTCCTTGGCAATCTCCCAGAACCAGCTCCTCTCTTCCCTGTTTCACTCCTTTGCTCCCCTTCTCGGAGCTCCATAGCTTTCCAGTCTTTCATAAATTGTAACTCCTGCCCTAACCAGTTTGGCTCAGTGGATAGAGCGTCAGCCTGCGGACTGAAGGGTCCCAGGTTTGATTCCGGTCAAGGGCATGTACCTTGGTTGCGGGCATATCCCCAGTAGGGGGTGTGCAGGGAGCAGCTGATCAATGTTTCTCTCTCATGGATGTTTCTAACTCTCTATCCCTCTCCCTTCCTCTCTGTAAAAAATCAATAAAATATATTTTTTTAAAAATTGTAACTCCCTACAGCCCTGATCAGCTCCTCCTGGTGGACATTCTTTAACATCTCATGTTTCCTCTACTTTTGCTCTACAGTCAATCACTCCAAGATTTCCTTCTTTTACCTGCCTCATGGAGTAACCCAGCTAGGCATCCAATGCTTATCCTTTCCCAAGAATAATAGGCAAACCATAGAGCAACATTAAATCACTACAGTCAATCACTCCAATATTTCCTTCTTTTACCTGCCTCATGGAGTAACCCAGCTAGGCATCCAATGCTTATCCTTTCCCAAGAATTATAGGCAAACCATAGAGCAACATTAAATCATTCTAGCGCAATAGCCATTATCAAAAAGTCAACAAACAACGTGTGTTGATGCGGATGTGGATAAAAGTGAAACCTCGTAGAGAGGGAGGGAGAGAGGTAGAAAGAGAGAAGGAGAGAGAGAAACATCAATGTGAGAGAGACACACTGATTGGTTGTCTCCTGCATGCACCCCGACCAGGGGCAGGGAGCAAATCCACAACCCAAGCATGTACCCTTGACTAGGAATCAAACCCAAGACCCTTTGGTGTACAAGCTGATGCTCTAACCACTAAGCAATGCCGGCCAGGTGTGTGTTTTTTTAATAATAATACACTATAGAGGAAGCTTGGAGATTTCAACTGATAACAGGAATCTGAGGTTGTGTTTTGCTATGTGATTGTAAACCTGGCTAAAGGGCTTTATTCATTGTGTTGTTTTGAGTGTTTTTTTTAACTCTTAACTTAAAAGAATTAGAAATGTAATTAACAAAATAAACTTTGAAACAGGCACACACAAAAAGTGAACCCTCATGCACTGTTGGTGGGAATGCAGGTTGGTGCAATCACTGTGGAAAACAGTATGGTGGTTCCTCAAAAACTTAAAACTAGAACTACCATATGACCCAGCAGTTTCACTTCTAGCTATTTATCTGAAGAAATCCAAAACACAAATTTGAAAAAATATATGTACCCTATGTTTATTGCAATATTTACAATTTATTTATTGCTATTTACAATAGCCAAGATACGGAAGAAACCTAAGTGTCTGTAGATAGATGAAGGGACAAAGAAAAGGTGGTACATATATATACAATGGAATATTACTCAGCCATAAAAAAGAATGAGATCTTACCATTTGCAGTAGCATGGATGGCAATCAGACAAAGACTAATATATGATTTCACTTCCATGCGGAATCTAAAAAACAACATAAACAAAATGGAAACACTCACAGATACAGAGAACAAACTGATGATTTCTAGAGGGGAAAGGGGATTAGGGGACTGGGTTAAAAAGTTGAAGAGATCAAGAAGTACAAAATGATAGTTACAAAACAGTCATAGGGATGTCGAAGCTATCTAGTTGTCAGTCCTAAAGACTGTGATGGAGGCGTGGTGAGGACAGGTCTTTTCCTTTTCCTTTACATCCTGTGACGGAGTTTTATTATAAGCATTGATGACTTTGAGGATAAAAAGGAGATAATAAAATGTTTTAATTAGACAGGCAACAGTTAAGAGCAAACTATAGAGGAAATTTGGTTCACTTTGAAAATTGTATGCCAATATCTGGATATTGCGGTTTTCCGGGGTCCACAGCAGTGCTGGTAGCATGCCCAACATGTCGTTTTGATACTTTGGATTTTCCTGAAATTCCTTCTGCTCCAGGTTCCAGCCCTACCCCTCCCTCCTCAGCTTCTCCTGGTGGAAGAGTAGGCACTTCCCAGCGTCCTGATGTACCCTGTCCGTGAAATGCCTGCAAGGTTTTCCAGAGTAACTGCTCTCTCTTCCAGATATGAATTAAGAAGCCCAGTTGCAGGTTGACTGACTATCATAAGTTCCAAACAGAAAAGTCTAACTTCTCTTACTCCACAGAGACCAATAAAAGCGTCTCTGAGGAGACTCTAGATAAGCAAAGGAAATTCATTTGAAAAGGTGAGGCCCGTCAGTCAGCAGGAAGCGCTAAGTCCCACTGCCGGTGCATGTCAGTTACCGACCTCCACGGCAATAACATCTGTTTCTGTTGAGGGCGAACTGAATTCCATCCGGCTGGGCTCTCAGGGCCTCAGTGACCTGTGCGGATGCCTCCCAAGGTAAATCTGTTTTTTAATCATCTCCTCCATTACCATTTCCCCGTCTCTTAAATGGGGGTGCCTATTCTTGCCTCTCCTGCTTTCAGGTGAGAAGGAATCAATCAGGAATGACCAAAACACTGTCTATAAAATATGACACAATAATCACAGCTATTATAATTTTAAAACCCTCCCAGGGCCTCTAAATCTCTTGGGAAAAGCATTTTATATGTGAATCTAAATCATACCATCTGCTGCGCTCCCCTCATTTTTAAATCAGATTACTACCAAATCCAGATATCAAAAAAAGGAAGAAAAATAAGACCATTTTTAGCTTTATCATACCTTCGAGCCTCTTCACTTTACAGCAGCTCAGTGTTTCCTTCTAAGACCTGGGTCTTCCCCAGGGGTATTCATTCAGATTAACTTTACAATTGATTGATTTTTTAAAATATATTTTATTGATTTTTTCACACACACACACACACACACACACACACACAGCAGCTCAGTGTTACCTTCTAAGACCTGGGTCTTCCCCAAGGGTATTCATTCAAATTAACTTTACAATTGATTGATTTTTTAAATGTACACACATACCTACACACACACACACACACACACACACACACACATCAATCACTAGGAGACACTCTCCAAATACTAAAAAAGAAATTGGATCTGAGTTGTCAGGTAAGAAGGAGAGAGCAGTTTTCTAGAGATCTAATTCTGAAGAAGTTGATGTAATAAATAGACCAGGAAGTTAAGGACCGATTGATTTTTTAAGTGTACACACATACCTACACACACACACACACACACACACACACACACATCAATCACTAGGAGACACTCTCCAAATACTAAAAAAGAAATTGGATCTGAGTTGTCAGGTAAGAAGGAGAGAGCAGTTTTCTAGAGATCTAATTCTGAAGAAGTTGATGTAATAAATAGACCAGGAAGTTAAGGACCATCCTCTCATGCCAATGATTTGGCCTCCTCCATCTTTATTTAATAAATATTTATTAGTCACCTCCTGGGAAGGAGTAGAAAGAGCACAGGCTTTGGGAAAAAATGAATCTGGCTGTTCTACTTGTTAATTCTATGGCTTTGGGCAAGTTGCTTCAGCTCTCTGGAAAACTTAGCTCTCTCTTCTATTAAGTGGGGATTTTGGTATCTCCTTTATAGAGTTGTTTTGGGAATTCATAGTAAAACATATGCAAAGTACCTAGCACAGCCCCTGGCATATGGGAGACACGGAGGATAAGTTAGCTATCCTCATTCTTTGCCCCATGAGATGGTGAGAGAAAAGAAGAAAAAAGGTAGTTTGGACCCTCAAAGAGTTCGCCACCTATAAGGGAAACATACCTCCCAAATCCTTTCTAGTTTGGAAACATGCTGTCACACCTAGACTGGAGATGTTAACATCACATCTGCTTCCAGATCACAAACACAGCTGAATTACACACACAAGGGAGGATCAGAAAGCAAGAAAATCTTTCCAGAGGAAAACTGGGGCCAACCCTGAAATGCAAAACTGCATTACGCCAATTATTCCTGATCCAGGCTGAGGTGTCTGGGTACAGCGGATAATTAGAGGCTGCCCCAGTCTTCGCACTGACATGACTGGTGCTGTTTAGTGTAATTACATTACCGTAAAATGATGAGTTTTCCCATAATTGGTAGGTACAGCATAATTGTGACTACACCGAATATTAACACCCTATTTGCCAGAGCCTTCCCAAACGTTAGCTAAGTAACTGTTTCCCTGCTCCCTGGGCAGCAAAATGAGAGAACTGAAACGTTCTAAGATAGCTTCTCACATCCGCCCTTTTTCCCTTTGTACACCAATCCCTGCCCATCCTTCAAGGGATCCCACTTGTACCCCTGCGAGGACACAAGGCCATGCACTTTTCACCTTCCTTCCCTATTAAAACCTGCTCTGCCAACCAGCAAACATCTGACAGATTCATTTCATTTGCAAGTATTACAGAGAGCACACGGGTTATAATGAGGCAGTCCTGGTTCAAATCCTGGCTTGCCCACTTTGTTTCCATATAACTTTGGCAATCGACATTACCTTGTTGCGGCCAAAGGTGAACTGAGTCAGGGGGTGTGAAAGGATTAAGGAAAAGACAGACAAGAGAATAATAGCTGGGTCTCAGTGGGACGCTGCCTCCCTGCTGAGGAGACAACGACAGCGCCCACAAGCCTTTATTTTATAGCAGATGCCACGAGGCAAAGTAGGGGCGTGATCACGTTGTTTACAGCATTCTCGTGAGCTCCAACCTCACTCAACTATATGCACCTGAACTCTACCACAAGGCACGTGGGGTTACGTGTTTGGACCATAGGTTCAAGCTTACAACCACAGCCGTTGGCTATAATTGTGCTGGGTGGGCCCTGCCCTCCAGCTGGGACTTGCACGTGGCAATGAGAGGACCCTGTCCTTCCATTAGTCCGAGGCTTGGACCTGGCCAAAACACTGTAGCCGCGCCCCATATTACCTAGCTAAGTCTCTACTAGCAGTTTCCTTGCCTGGAAAATAGAGATTATACCACCCACCTCATGGTGCTAATGTAGTGAGTAAATGTTAGAGCAAACAATAGGCACTTAATAAATGGTCATTGAAATTAAGGGTAACTTACTAATCAAAATTAATAGAATGTTATTGCCAGGAGTAGTTACATTTTTAAGAGTAAACGTGGTTCTTTGAATTAAATCATTCTAGGTCATTATTCAACAGGTTGGTAAAGTAGCGGAGGCTTTTCCAAAATTCCTTTAGTCCCATACAAATGTCTAGCCACTTTACAAATGGAATAGCATGATAGCTTAATATACATACCAAAAATCCAGATGGCCCAGGTTCAAGTCCCAACTCTGCCACTTTCTAGCTGTGAGACCTTGAGCAAGTGATTTAACCTATCTGTGTTATTAACTCCATCTATAAAGGAGGAATAATATTTAATTATATTAAACTCCTAGAGGTGTTATGAGGATCAATTAGGTTAAAACATGTAAAACTAAAAGTGGCATATTGTAAGCACTCAATAATAGTTGATGTTATTATGATGAGTATTCTATTGATTGCTGATCTAATTGTGCCTTCACCCATGAAAGGGATAAAATGATTACCGGAGCCAGAACATCCCCTTGTATCAGGAAATCTACAAATGCAAAGATGGAGAAGGAATAGAAGGTTTATAGTCTCATTGTAACAATAACTCATGTTCACTTTATGATAAATGCTATACCCTAGGAGGCATCACTATAAATAGGAAAAAATATGCGTTCCAACATCCCACCAGTGAGCTAAAGATGTGAATGTCACTTTGAGACTTTGGGCTACTCTAGGATAGATCAACAGAAGGGCTTATAACCATAACTGGGGTACATGGCCACAAATGATGAACAAACTCATCAGTAAAAATATACTATTATTCTTAAATCCAAGTATTGGATTAATTAAACTATAGCAGAGTATAAATTTATGCTTCTCCCTTTCAAATTGTTTTCCTTTCAAATTTGACCAAGCCAATGAGATGCATTAAGCTAGCATTTTTTTCCTATTATGTTTCTCAACTTCTATTGCCTTATAATTAGAAGGGTGGCTTAAATACTCAAAAACTAGAAATTTGCCCCTTAAATTAAGCGCCATCTCAGAATCTACATAGAGGTGAACATTAAGATGAAATAGAATTCATTAAATGAGAAGAGACAAGTTACCCCTTATAGTGGGATTGCTGTCATTTTCTTGACTCAGCACCTATTTTCTGATGGAAATGTCATCCCCTCTCCCCACATACAAACTCTAACCATGAAAATCATATAGGAGGAACCACATTCTTATAGATCCCAATCCCATAACCACTAGTGACTCATCCTGGATCGGGCCCCAGACTCAAACTGAGCCCATGATAATATCCCATCCATTTGACTATAATTGATTCGCTCAAGGAAGTCATCACCTCCAGTCAATCAGATACTTTCCAAGGACGAAAGCCACAGATGTGTGATTAAATCCTCTCCAATGATAGGAGTTATAAGACGAAAAAGTTAGAGCTGTTGCTAGCAATAGTTTCCATCACTGTGAAAAGAAAGAAAACAGCAATCTTCAGTGAGAAAGAATACAGGTGACACAGTGAAAAATAAAGATCTAGTGATACTCCAGTCCTTGTTCTAATCTCTCCTGTATCCAAGATTTCTATGATTTGCTAAGTCAACCTCCCTTAGATTCCATGGGCTAATAACTTCTCTTTCTGGACAAGTTGTATCTCTTTCCCTTGTAATCCAAACAGCTCTGACTGATATGCCCCTCAAACCCAGGAAGAAGCGTATTGGCATCCTTAAAAATCATTAAGTAGATGAGCTTTGACATCTTCACCAAAAACCTTTTCGATTGCTTTCACAAAAGGAAAGAAGAGACAGGCTTCGTGGTGTATTGCATAGAGAAGGCAACAGGAAGAGTGTCAGGCTTTGGGCTAGAGACCTTTCTCTACCATCCCCTAGTGAGTTACATGGGCAGGCCCTTTAGCCTCTTTAAGTCCGAGCTTCTCCATTCATAAAATAAAAGCATTACAAGACTTAGAAGACCCCTCCAAACCCTGAAACCCTAGCTTTCAGTTTCATTTCTGTAAGTCAATTGCTTCTGAGCTATCAGGATTCACTGGTATTTGTCTAACAGAAGTTGTTTTTCAAAACGTCTTCCCATTCTCCTTTTGTTAGTCTGGAAACTTGTGTTAGCATTTAAGCCGCTAATTTTTCTCATTCTCATCCTGTCTCCAATTAAACCCAACACTTCTTGGAAACTGGCTGGAAGCCCACAGCTCGGTTGGCAGAGAAAGAGGATTAACAAGAGTGGCTCGTTGGCGTGATAAGACTAATGAAGAAACAGTGTGTGGTGATCACTTCTCTGGAGAGGAGTTTAACCTTGGGAAGGATTTCACCAGTGATGGCTGAAGACACTGGTGCCTTTGAGAAAGGGTTGCAGACATTAGCCTAGGATTGCACTCCCCGAGAGAGAGAGCCTTAGGTAAAGGCACTTGGTACTTGTTCAGGGCAATCTGTAGGGAGCAGATGTCACCAGGAGCTTGGGGCTGGGATGTGAGCCAAGGTCGAGGAAGAAGTCAGGAAAACCCTAGTGACAGATCTGCGGAGCCAGTGGCCATGTCTGTTATAAAAATGAAACACTTGCTCCCAACATTCGCAGCCAGCTTTGCTGGATCGGAGTGGAGTTGGAAGGAACATGAAAAGATGACAAGCACCTGCCAAGAAGACAGCAGCCTTGCTGTGGCGTCTGAAATGCCATGTTTCATCGCTGCGGCACACTTCCTCCAGCCGACTCATGACAGAAAGAAGTTCCTGATGAAGTTATTGCTCTGCTGATTAAATTAATGATTTTCCATTCCAGTGCTTGGAAACACACTACGTTACGTGCTCACATGTTCGTGGAGGCAGCACTTTGGAGACGTGCACCTCCACAGTTAACTCATTGCAGGACCAAGGTGTTGGGAGAAGACAGGGCTCACCAAGGGAACAGGCTGTGTTTGCCACAGCACTCTGAGCCGGGTAAAGTATTCTGATGAGGGAAAGGGAAAAGGGAGAAAGACAGAGAGAAGGGTGAGAGCTGTGTAAAACCAGGAAGGAAGGACACCAGAGGACATTCGTGTCCCTGATTGGTGGCAGCCTCTGCCACCACCTACACCCAACTTCATATCCATCTCTTGTAACATTCACCCTCTTCACCTCAACCCCACTCTCTCACCACAAACCCCAGATTTTGAACCTATACTGAGTACGTTTGCCTAATAGTGAATCTCATACTATGTCAAATATGTTGGAGAGAGAAAAAAACTGTTTATCTGAATGTGTTTTTAAAGCCATTAGAAGGGCACGCATGTTTAGAGGTGGCAAACTCACCTTGTGGCCTCCGAGGGTCCAAAGAAGGGTGACACCCACAAGCCAGTCTCAGAGACAACAGGCTGCATCCCACTGCCAGTGGCTGCGGCTGCTGCCACCTGTGTCTGAGTCCATTTTAAAGAGCTAGGAGCATTTAGAGCGGTGGGAAAGGGAGGGAAGGAGGAAGCTAACTAATAGCTTGCAAGCACGTCTTCTTCAAAGCGTGTTAACCAAACAAGCTGCCACCCCTTGATCCCTCCCACTCCTGCCTGAATGTACACTAATGGAAAATTAAGTTTTCAATTTTTCTAATTCCGTCTCATTCAGGAGCAGTTAGAGCCCCAGCGGTTTGCTGAATTCCCAACGTGCTTTTTCATGAGCTCCCTCAGGAAGCAGACAAAAGAGCTTTGTCAACAAGTTACTGCCAGCAGCAGGCAGGAAGGTTTGTGTCAAAGGGGAGTCATCTTGGAAGCCAAAGAAAGTGAGGCAGGACCAGGCTAAGGATTCTGCCGATCTTGACTGCATGTGGAAGACATTTCCACGTTCCTTTTCCCACCCCCTCCTGCCCCAGCTGAACCATAGTTGGAACCTGGCAAAGGGATCCTCTCTCTCCTCACTGTCCTGTCCCCAGTGTGTTAGGAAAACCTCCCCAATAAAACCATAAGCTTCCTGTGGGCAGGTTCTCTGGTCCCCAAGGGTAATTGACCTTGACCTCTAGAGAATAAATCTACTTTAAAGCAAATGTCACAGTAAACAGTGACTAACAGGTTTATTGGGGCCTCCATTAAAAACTAAAATGAAAATTTATAGAAATTGATTTCTTTGGGCTTATATTTAACTAACTTTAGGTCATTATTATTCCAGAGCAAAAAATAAATCAGGTATTGATTCCTTGGGCATCATTTTCCACACAATTATGTGATTGCACAATGGAGCATTCTTGATTTCATATTTAACTTTCACAGCAAGAGCAAATAAGAGAGTCATTTTTGAAAAAATATGTAGTCTTCCTTACTTTTCCCATAGGACTCTCTTAAGTATCTTATATTCTAATCCTTCACCTACTAAGGGTATTCTGCAATCCTGTTTTGCCAAACAGCATGCACGCAATTCAGACAGCCTTCTAACATCAATTCCATTGACTTCATGAAATCCTACACCCTTTGCAGAATTTCTAGGTTTACTTTGCAACTGACTTACATTGAATTTTTCAGATGTTTACCCTTCATAAATCATCAAGAGCCTGACACATACCCACCAAGACACTGGGTGACACAAGGGCATGGAGGAGAGGCGAGGGCTGACCAGGGAAGGCTGCCTGATTGGGAACTGCTGTGAGTGATGAGTTCATTAGTGGATGTTTTCACTTGCAAAGCCTTTCCCTATGCAATTTCATAGAACCCCTGTGATTTGTTAAGTAATTCCGATATCTGCCACGGGTTGCTACCAAATGGTAATTTAGAGTAATCTAATCCTAATGAATGGCTGGGCTATGAGGAAGGAGAAATAAAGAGGCATTGTTTAGGAGCTCAATTAATAAGGTCTTTCCAAGGCATCATTATAAATAAACTATGAGAAATGACACAGCCATTACACCCTCTCAATGTCTATGACAAGCAAGATTCTCATATGCCTTGACTTAAATGTAGGTCTGAAAATGCACATTTTATGATTTATTGGAACTTGGGTGACATAAATAGAATGCTAGAGAAACCAAAATCTTGTGGACAGAAGGAAGTGTGTGGATAATATGTGTGAATTTGTCTGGGGCTTAAGGAATGGGGTAGGGGTATGGATGGTGGGGCAGAAGCTCAACAAAGCATCAGATGGCAGGTAGAAGTAAAAGGATTTGAGAAGACTTTGAGCCCAGGCTTGAGAAAAAAGTAAAGGAAATATTCTAGGAGTTATCAACTCCCCTTGCTAGGAAGGGCATAGAACAGTGGTCACAAACCTTTCGTACCTCACGGACCACCAGTGGTCCTCGGACCACCGGTTGCTAGAACAGTGGTCACCAACCTTTCGTACTTCACGGACCACCAGTGGCTAGTGGTTTGATTGCTTTAGAGCAGTGGTTCTCAACCTTGGCTCCTTTCGGACCTCACGGACCACTGGTTGGTGACCGCTGGCCTAAAACACCTGCTATTAAAATTGCTATTCACAGGAGGAAAATCTGTGGCTAGTGGTTTGATTGCTTTAGAGCAGTGGTTCTCAACCTTGGCTGCACATTAGAATCACCTGGGACTCTTTTTAAAATCCTGATTTCTGGGCCTCATCCTCCGGAAATTGTTTCTTTGTTACTAATGTTGTGGCCACAACATTAGTAACAAAGAAACAGAATTTCCGGAGGATGAGGCCCAGAAATCAGGATTTTAAAAAGATTCCCAGGTGATTCTAATGTGCAGCCAAGGTTGAGAACCACTGCTTTAGAGAATGTAGTTTCAATAAGGAACTAGAGAGTTACACTTGCCTACCTACCAGACGACTGTGGTTCAAAGTCTGACTCAACTGTTGCATGACCACATGTGACCTAATTTCTCTGACCTTCTGCACCTTGTTACTAAAATGAGGATGTCACTCTCCATTTCAGAGAGTTTTGGAGGCTTAGAACTAACATCCATCTTATCATAGGTGCTATACTGGTATACTGTCTGTCTGCCACACATTATTCACTAAGTGAATTTTATGATAATGATAGTATGGCTGGGGCTAAGGTGTACCCAGCCAACCTGAAGACAGACAGGTGGAACTGTGCTTAGCTAAGCCAACAACAATTTCAAATCACCGTTTCTGTTACAGAACAGAGCAAGCACTGGGAAATGGGATGCCAAAGTAAAGCAAGGAAGAGCCCTTAGCAGTCCAGAGTTGGGGTTCACTGAAGAGAAAGGCCGGGTCTGCACATACTCTCAGAGGTAACCAGTAGCAATGAAGGAGCAGCTTCCCCTAGGTGTGGACTGGACAGTCTCAGCTCAGAGATGACTCAATGTGTATGGGAAAAACTTTGCCATTCTTGGCCTGAGGAGGTGAACAGCAGGAAAAATAAAACACAATTGCCATATCAAATCATGGGAAAGGCGGGAAGACCGGTAGGTTAATTCCTGATTCCCTAAAAATGATAACAACATCAGTCTCGCGCTTTCATCCTTGGCACTTATCTTGAGTGGGGTCCTCTAGAAGCAGAGCCCAAGGCTGGGATTCAGAGGCACGTAACTTACTGAGGTATTGCTCTCAGGAGGAACTGTAAGAGCGTTGAGGCAATAAGAAAGAACTGAGCAAGGATGTGGTCTCAGGTAAGTCTAGCCTCGGTCAGCCTCCCAGGCATCTCCAATCAAGTGGCTCCTGTCAGCCAAGGACAATTATACATAGGAAGTCACTGGTGTGAGCTGTTAGCCATGGCTCGGAAGGGTGCACCAGCTGGTAAAGCAGTGGTTCTCAACCTTGGCTGCACATTAGAATCACCTGGGAATCTTTTTAAAATCCTGATTTCTGGGCCTCATCCTCCGGAAATTCTGTTTCTTTGTTACTAATGATGAGGCCCAGAAACCAGGATTTTAAAAAGATTCCCAGGTGATTCTAATGTGCAGCCAAGGTTGAGAACCACTGTGGTAAAGGGATCTCAGAGGGGCACCAGCTGTTTCTACTACAACATTGTTCTGGATAGGTGCTTTAGGTGTGTTGATTCATGACAACCCTCGGAGGTTCTCCTAATTGACATAGGAGAAAAGTGAAGGTCAGATAGTCTAAGCCCGTGGTCGGCAAACTGCGGCTCTCGAGCCACATGCGGCGCTCTTTGGCCCCTTGAGTGTGGCTCTTCCTAAGCCTTAGGAGTGCCCTAATTAAGTTAATAACAATGTACCTACCTATATAGTTTAAGTTTAAAAAATTTGGCTCTCAAAAGAAATTTCAATCGTTGTACTGTTGATATTTGGCTCTGTTGACTAATGAGTTTGCCGACCACTGCCCTAGCTGATTTGGCTCAATGGATAGAGCGTCAGCTTGCAGACTAAAGGGTCCTGGATTTGATTCCAGTCAAGGGCACATGCCTGGATTTTGGGCTTGATCACCAGTTGGGGGCGTGCAGGAGACAGCAGATCAATGATTCTCTCTCATCATTGATGTTTAAGTTTAAAAAATTGGGCTCTCAAAAGAAATTTCAATCGTTGTACTGTTGATATTTGGCTCTGTTGACTAATGAGTTTGCCGATCACTGGTCTAAGCAATTTGCTGAGTTACCCAGCTTATATGGCAGAGTCAGGATTTGAACCCTGGCATTCTGATCTGGAACCCACACACCTGGCCACGTTTCTACCTTATGAGATGCTGTTATAGGTTGAATTGTGGTCGACCCTCCACTCCTCCCACAAATAAAAATGTTGAAGTCCTAATTCCCAGTGCCACAGAATGTGACCTTATTCAGATAGAGGGTTAGTACAGATGAAATTAAATTGTTGGGGGTCACACTAGAGTAGTGTGGGCCCTTAATCCAACATGAGGGAAGAAGGCCATGTGCAAACAAGGGCAGAGCTTAGAGTTATGCAGCTACAAATCAAGGAATGCCAAGGATGGCTAGCAAGCCATCAGAAACTAGGAAGAAGCAGGAAGGATTCTGTCCCCAAAATTTCAGAGGGAGCTTGGCCCTGCTGGTGCCTGGATTTCACACATCTTGACTCCAGAGCTGGTAAATTTCTATTGTGTTAAGCCATTCAGTTTGTGGGACTTTGTTACGGCTGTCCTAGGAAACTGATATGGGTACTAAGAAAAGGTACTAAACATTGGGGAAGAATGTCCTGGCACAATTATTCATTTTAAGCTCAAAATAATGATTTACTCCAAAGTAGGTTATAATCATAGTTAAGTGTTTCAAACTGACATATATACCCGGAATTTATACAGCCCTTGGGGGGAGCTAAATCTCCCGCGTGTAAGCTCTCGGGCTTGAAATCATACTGGCTTGAGTTATAATCCGAGATCTATCATTTATTTAG
The DNA here is from genome assembly GCF_000412655.1 of Myotis brandtii. Classification (NCBI taxonomy): domain Eukaryota; kingdom Metazoa; phylum Chordata; class Mammalia; order Chiroptera; family Vespertilionidae; genus Myotis; species Myotis brandtii. The sequence goes on from NW_005362439.1 coordinate 420,912, forward strand.
CAGCTGCATGGCCTTCAACGAGTGTAATGACCTTTCTATGCTGTAGTTTTCTCATTTGTGAAATGGTGACAATAATAGTAGCCTCCCCTTAGAATTATAAGAAGGATCATCTGAGATAATATATTTCATATTTAACATAACGTCCTGGTGCGTGGCATGCATTGCATGTTAGCTATGATTTGTATCACACTAATTTGAAATCCAATCACGATGGACGTAGAAAACCTGAGCTCACGTCTCTCTTCTACGGGCTACTCCCACACCTCCGAGCCTCCTTAGCTCAGCTGTAAATGAGACTGAGCCAACGTACTGTTGGGGAGGTACAGCGACCAAATAGGACTATATATAAATGTCCTTTAGGAATACTAACACTGCAGAGATGACACAGGATGACACAGCTAGCTTAGCATTCATTCCCCCGCTGAATGAAAGAGAACGAGCTACCTGCGGGCTGGCAGGAGGAATCGTTGCCATCCCTTTAGGAATAATAACACTGCAAGGATGACACAGCTAACTTAGCATTCATTCCCCCGCTGAATGAAAGAGAAGGAGCTACCTGCGGGCTGGCAGGAGGAATCGTTGCCATCTGAGATCCTGTCGGCCAGAACTTCTCAAACGTGAAGGAGTATAGGAGTCACCTGGGTTGCTTGTGATAAAACAGATTCTGGGCAGCGGCCGACCACCGCCGAGGTTGGGGTTTGAGTCTCAGCACCGCTCGGTGGGATGGCGGCCCGGTCGTTGCCCAAGCCCTGGCAGCACTACCTTCAAGACCACCGCCTCTCCACCTTCAAGCACTGGCCCTTCCGGGAGGGCTGCGCCTGCACCCCCGAGCGGATGGCCGCGGCCGGCTTCGTCTACTGCCCCACGGAGAACGAGCCCGACTTGGTCGAGTGTTTCTTCTGCTTCAAGGAGCTGGAAGGCTGGGAGCCAGGCGACGACCCCACCGCGGAGCATCGGAAGCACTCGCCCGGTTGTGCTTTCCTGTCTCTCACCAAGCAGGTGGAAGAGCTGTCCGTCGGCGAATTTTTGGAACTGGACAAAGACAGAACCAAGAACAGAGTCATGAAGGAAGTCCACCGACAGCAGGAAGGACTGAAGGAAGCTGCGAAGAAGGTCCGCAGTGCCATTGAGCGGCAGCTGGCCCACCCGGAGTGACGGCCCCGCACACTCCCTGGCCCCGGCGCGGAGGGCGTCACGGCCAAGGCTCGGCCCCCAGTGTTCCCGGCTGCTGTCTGGGGCCGGAACAGCGACTTTGGAAAGGACATTTTGAATTTGAAATAAGAACACTTAAGCTCGATGTTTGCTCTAAAACGTGGTGCCAGGGCTACTTGTGTCTTTGCACCTGGTGTTGCTGGTCCTTTTTCCTTGCCAACTTCCACTGGAGGGGAAGGCAGGGGAGGAGGCTCAAGCTGAGGTTTTTGCTGGAACAAGTACCTGAAGCCACCTCCTGGGGGCAGGCTGTGCGCAGAGACCGTCCAGAGTGCATGGGTAGCTGCTCCTCTCCGGCACAAAACCCCGCCTTGGGCCTGACTCCCGCCTTGGCCCACGCTATCTTACTCTGGCTTCTGCACCCTGCGCCTCCCTCAGTCCCAGCAGTTGTCATTCATGCTCGTGGGCCTTCCTTCTTTCCTTTCTTTTTTGTTTATCATCGCCTGAGGATATTTTCCATTGAATTTTAGGGAGAATGGAAGAGAGAGGGAAAGATTGAGAGAGAGATGATGCTCTATCTACTGAGCCCAACCTGCGAGGGCACTGGGAGTTTGTGCTTTACTGAGTATAGAAGTCACCTGGGTTGCTTGTTAAACTGCAATCTTTGGGCAGCGGCAGCCCAAAGGGGTTTGAATGGTTTGAATCGCAGCACCGCTGGGGGCAGGGGGGGGGCGGGATGCCAGGGTGGAAGGTGAGAGGTTGGATCACATGGGCAGAGCTCTTCCACAGCGCAGCGTCTGGGCTTCCTGCTGACGACTGTTACAAATAAATAAGTAAACTAATTAATTAATAAGCAGATTCTGATTCCGCGTGTCTGATTCCACAGCCTACCTTGTTCAGAAGCTCCCAGGTGTGGTCCAAAATTCACTGAGACATGTCCATGCCTTGCAAAATAGCATGAGATTCACCCGTGAGATAGGGTGCAACTCCTAACCATTGAGATTGGGTCCCCTCTGGGATTTAGCAAGAATATATATATTCTTATATAGATCCTTGTTCTGGGAACAAAATGGATCATTTGCTACAAATATGAAGTCTGTATCTGTGCTTGCTGTGTTGGGAAGAAATGCCCCTTAAAAGGACTCCAGAGAAGTCCCTCTGGGTGGAGATGAATGCCTACTTGTGCCCTGAGGGTGCTTAATGCCTCCCGAAGGGGACTCCTCAGTCTGGATCGTTTCAACCACTCCCAAAGGCCTCCTCCCACAACACAAGCTGAACCGTGAACGTTGGAGTTTATTTTATTTTTTCCAGTGGAAACTTGTCGCCATCTATTGGATAAAAAAATGAAAAGAACGAGTACAGTAAAACAGGGTGGGACAAAAGTAGGTTTACAGTTGCGAGTACATGAAACATAAGTTTGTTCTTCTTATTGTTTATTATTTTCTATAGGAACCTTCTTGTCCCACCTTCTATTTCATTGATTCCAGCTCTTCAATCTGAGAAGGGCCACAAAGGGGGGTAGGAGGTGGGGGTGGATTCTGGAACTGTAAAAGACCATGGGGACTGCAGTTTCAACCCTCTGGTCTCCCAGTTCGGCCCTGAAACATAAACCATCTAGGCCAGAAGGGGAAAGAGGCATTAAGCAAATCCACAAAGAAATGCATTAAGTAATTGCTTCTTTCAGCATCTCCAGAAGGGGAGGCATCAATTTTAAAGGGCCTGTGGACCCTGAGAAAAAATTTAACTGCTAAGGTGGACTCCCTATGGTCAGCCAAAGGCCCAAATCCTATATATCCTATATAATAAAAACTTAATATGCTAAGTGTTGGTCAACCGGTTGGCCGTTCAACCAATGAAACCATAATATGCTAATGATATGCTAAGGCCACTCAACCGCTCGCTATGATGTGCACTGACCACCAGCAGACACTCTGACTGTTAAGTTAGCTTGCTGCTAGGGTCTGGCCGATCAGGACTGATGGCCAGACATGCCCTAGAGCCCTCTCATCGCCCCTCCCTGGCTGGCCAACCTCCCGCGTCTCTCCCAGGCCCCAATCATGCACTGGTGGGGTCCCTTGGCCTGGCCTGCACCCTCTAGCAATCCGGGACCCCTCAGGGGATGTCGGAGAACTGGTTTTTGCCCGATTCCCACAGGCCAGGCTGAGGGACCCCACTGGTGCATGAATTCTAGTTTTACAAATAATGAGTCTCTAGAGCAGTGATTCCCAAAGTGGGCGCTACCGCCCCCTGGTAGGCGCTGCAGCGATCCAGGGGGGCGGTGATGGCCACAGGTGCATTTGGGGGCGATGAGTAACTGCTATTAAAATTTTGAAAAAATTAATTTCCAGGAGCTGAGTAATATTTTTTCTGGAAAGGGGGCGGTAGGCCAAATAAGTTTGGGAACCACTGCTCTAGAGGTCATCTGATGGTCTCACATACACCAGGAATAACCTCTATCAGCTTCCCACACTAGGCCCTGCTCATTTATTTCAGCCTGCATCAGCTCTTATAAAGGGTTTCTGGTTTGGCCTTTCAACCAATGGCCTGAGACCTGCCCTGTCCAATCAGACTCTTCCATAACAATCAATCAGAATGCTAACACCAATCAAAACTGCAGGATTCAGATCAATCAGAACCATGTGAATCTGGTTACATCCTTTACATAAAATGACATAAGTAGGAACTGGGCAGGAATGTCTGTGGGGTTTTTTAATGGCCTACCTTTGTTTGTGGAGCACACCTTCAGTTTGTTGCTGGAGACTGCACCTCCCAAATTTCCAATATAAAGTCTCTCTCTTTTGGATTTGCTTACAGGCCTCTGATCCACTTAGGAAAAGTTGTGCCCAAAGCTCCTCCTGAACCTTCTTACACCATGTGGGCTCTTAGAGGGAGGGGAAAGGGACCCCTTCCCTGCCTGGACTCTGGTCTCACAGCAACACTGCAAGGCTGGGACTATGATATCCGCATGTTGACAACCAAGGGAGCAGAAGCTCAGCGAAGTTTAATGGGAGGAAGGTTGAACTGAAGCCACACAGAGAAGTCAAGATTTGAGCCTGGTCTTGACTCAAAGCCTGGCTCCTCCCAGCATGTTAAACCCTCTGAGAAGAGTCTCTTCCATGAAGCAGAAGGTGCTTACACAGAGAATCTAAGGGTGTCTCCCAATCCTAGAACCCCAATGAATCAGAGTGGGCCAATATTCTCATTTTTGTCATCCCTCAGAAGGTAAACTTTTAGGGATTCACAGCCTAGGAAATCTGGATTCCAGTCTGGGTCCCACTAATTAGCTATATCTTGGCAATGAGTTACCTTTCTATTCTCTCTCTTCTCACTTTTAAAATTGTATAGAGCCCTGGCTGGTGTTGCTCAATTGATTGGGTGTCCTTTGATTCCAGGTCATGACACATGGGGCTCCATCACCAATAGGAGGCCTGATTGATGTTATCCTCTCACATTGATGGTTCTCTCTCCCTCTCCCTTCCTCTCTCTATACAAATCAGTTTGGCTCTAGCTGGTTTGGCTCAGTGGATAGAGCATCAGCCTGTGGACTGAAGGGTCCCGGGTTTGATTCTGGTCAAGGGCACGTACCTAGGTGCAAGCTCCTCCCCAGCCCGGGCCCTGGTCAGGGCCCGTGCAGAGGCAACCAATCGATGTGTTTCTCTCACATCAGTATTTCTCTCTGTCTTTCCCTCTCTCTTCCACTCTCTCTAAAAATCAATAGAAAAAAATATTTTCAGGTGAGGATTAAATAATAATAATAAATAAAATGAAGGAAACTTGACAAACTATCACATAGTAAGTGCCCAATTGTCATCATAACATAATAATTGGGAAGATAGAGAATGTAAAGGTCAAGGTTCTAAATCAGACCACCTGGTTTAAATCCTGGCTTGGCTCATCCTGAACTAGCTTTGTTACTTGGTAAATTACTTACCCTCATTTATAAATTAAGAATAGCAATACCTACCTTAAAGGGTTGTGGTAAGGATTAAATGAGAAATTTTATGTAGACTATGCTACGGTTACTTAGCCTAAGAACTTACCAGTCACTTAGCAACTTCTCAATAACTTTTAGCTATTAATATTAATACACGACAGAGGGACATGGAGGGTGAGCGCCATCTACTGGCCCCCAACTGCAAGCCAAGTGCAGCAAATACAGCCAAAACACCAGACTTCATTTGTAACTTACTATCCCTAAAGTCAAAGCCTCTCCCACCCACCTCCTCAAAGTCGTGGCTAACTTCTAAAAGCTGATATAGCAGTAGAGGAGTCGGGGGGGGGGGGGGGAAATCAGAGATGTGATTTTCTAAAGCTGTTTGTGCCAGCCCTAGTGAGACACTCGAAGCCCATAAACTGCGGCTTTCTGGAAAGTCTTAAAAGCCCTTGAAGCACCAGGGATGAAGTTAACGGAGTTTAGGGAAGTTGAGCTGCATCTTAGCTACCTTCCTGTCCCCCTCTCCTCACCCCCTGCCCCACTACATCGTGATCTTACTCCTGTTCCCTAATGTACAACTTGCTCACTTATGCAAAGCAGCGTGGTGCTTGGGAAAGAGCATCCCACAGACCTGAGTTAAGCCCCAACTCTGACCCGACTAGCTCTGAACTTTGGTAAAGTCATTTCATCTCACTAAACCTCAAGTTACCCATCTATAAAATAGATCAGTACTGCCCAGTGGGAGGCGCTCCGCTCTGAGGTGAAACAGAGCTGGGCTGATGTCCTGAGCGCCCACTTGGCTTTTCTGAACTGCCCATTTCTCTTCCACCAGATGCAACAGGTGATTCCAACCTTGATGAGTTGTTAAGAACTAATTGTATGAACTAAAGTTTGTAAACCACTGGACTATGGACGGTACTAAAAATAACATGGCTCTCTTCATTAGTTATTCTGCAGGTTTGCTGTGAAGTTGAAATAAAACGACCTCCATGAAAGTTCATAACACAACATCTGGCCCAGAGTAGAAGCTGGATGTTGGGGATGCCGCGGGACACTACCCAGATCCCCCCCCCCAAAACCTTCACTGGTGATAGCTGAGAGCACACAGTTGAGTATCCCCTCTGGTCTTATCTAAAGACAGCAGCCTCGCCCAAGGTCAGGTGCCTTATCAGGGGTGGCCCACAGCCACTGACTGTCAATTTGTGGACTTAAAGGCCCAACCTGATGCCTCCTTTGGGGTCCACTCTGTAGTCTCCTTTCAGCTTCAGAGCTCCCCATGGAATGAGTGAGGGTAAACCACACCCAACCTTCCCCCTCTGCCCAGTCCTGCTTCCCCGACAGCTGTCATCCCAGAGAGCTTTTCCCAATGGCCTCGCTTCATGCAAATCTTCTGAGTGTGCTCCCTGGGAATTGTCCTGCAACACTTAAATGTTAGTTCTTTCTTGCACTCCCCTAGTCCCTGCCCCTTTTTGACCAACCTGTAAATTGAGGATATGGAACAAGTATACTTGTTTCTTGCCACCATAATTGGGCAAGAATTAAGATAACTTTAACAGCAACAAAAGAACCCTTACACCTCAACCTCAATTTCCTCCCCTTTAAATTGAGATTAAACACTACCGTGCTGCCTAATCCCAAGAAATTTTAGGCAAACCAATGAAATACAGAGATGAGAACACTTCAGGAAATAATATAAATATTCTATAAAAATCTCAGAAATCATCCCTGGCTGGTGTGGCTCAGTTGGTTGGGTGTTGTCCTGTGCACCAAGAGGCTGCCATTCAATTCCTGGTCAAGAGCACATGCCCAAGTTGCGGGTTCCATCCCCCGTACAGAGCGTGCAGGAGGCAGCTGATCTTTGTTGTACTCTCACAGCGATGTTTCTCTCTCCCTCTCCCTCCATTTTTCTCTTAAAATCAGTAAGATATTATTTAAAATAATTTTTTAAATCAGGAAACTCTATTGAATTGACTGACAGTGAGTTAGTAATTATAATGGCCACATTTATTGGATGATTAGAATGTGCCAGACAGTGATAAATACTTTACATAAATGATGTCATTCAATCATCACACACAAAAAAAATTGTAAAAGTAAGTACCATTCTTACGACCATTTTATAACTGAGGAAACTTGGGCTTCGAGTATCATATGATTTGCCCACGGCCACATAGTGACGAGTGGGCGGGAGGCAGGATCTGCACCGTTACCCACCAGGTGGACTGCCAACTAGCACCGAAATAACAACAGGGCGGGACTCTATTTCCTTGATGCCTAACCCTTCACTTTGCAACAATTTCGATTTTTTTTTTAAGACTATTACTTAGAATTCTAGGAATTGTAGTAGAAATTCCAGGAAACCTGAGGCTTCTGGGCAATGTGTGGATTGGAGGGTCAGAAGCCACCATTTTATGGGGACAGCTGAGTCACTCTAATGACATAACAAGACGCTCAGGCTAAAAGACTTCCATTACACTAACTTCAACTGCCGCTGACGCAGCTTGCAGTCACCCGCTCAGACTTCATGGAGCCTCGGGGGCCGGAGGCAGGAGGCGAGAGACTCCTCCACTCATTTGGAACTCAGTCGCTGGCACCTTCCATCCCTGTGAAAGCAGCACTTCCACAGCCATTGCTTTTTGGCCCTCCTGGAACCTTTTGACAGGGAAGCTAAAACCATACGCTGCTGACTTTTTCATTTTCCTAGTGCCAGGCCCGAGAAATGAGGGCATCCCACCCCAGGGAGTCGTCAGGAGTGAGGCCATAGCCAGTGGAATGTGCTCAGGAATGAGGACACCTGGAATAATGAGATGAACGTGGCAGGTCGTTTCCCTTAGTTACTGCAGCGAAACTAACGGTCCCAACGCTTAGCGGCCTGTGTCAGGGCCAGTAAACTACAGTCCGGGGGCCAGATTCGGCTCACCACCTGTTTTTGAAAATAAAGTTTTCTTGGAAGACAGCCACACGTATTTGTTTCTGTGTCATCTGTGGCTGCTGCCACACTATCATGGCCGAGTTGAGTCATTAGGACAGACGTTTGTCTGGCTCGCAAAGACCTAATATATTGGCTATCTGGCCCTTTCCAGAAAAAAAAAGTTTGCAGACCGTCGGCCAACAACAGCGATTTGTTTCTATCTCACAGTTCTATGGTTTGCCTCGGCTGTTTGCTGCTGCTGGTTTGTCCTGGGCTCACTCAGGTAATGTCATTCAGCTGTGGGGTGAGCTGGGGATGGGCTCAGTGGAGACAGCTAGGATAACTGAATCAATAACTGAATCAATCTCAATCTCTCTCTCTCTCTCTCTCTCGTCTTTCATCCTCAGGGAGGCTAGACCACATTTTCCCACATGGTTGTGGCACAAGTACTAACACACAAGTATTTATCCAGCCTCTTCTTGCATCATGCTTGTTGCTGTTCCGTCAGCCAAAGCAAGTCACATGAGCAAGCCCGGGTTACTGTGGAAGGTCATTACACAGGGTATGAATACTGGGAAGGGTGGTTCCTTGGGAGCCACCAAGACTCCAGCAGACTGCCTTTGGATTGGAACTGCACCCTCAGCTCTCCTGGGTCCCTGCTTGGTGGCCAGAACTTCACATTTGAACCTGCCAGCCTTCATAATCGCAGGAGCCAATTCCTTATAATAAATCTGTTTGTATTCACATGCTATTGGTTCTGTTTCTCAGGACCAGTACAAGCCCAATGCAGTTTTAGGGAAAGGGTGTCAGCTTTGGTTGTCATCTTCTCAACATTAAGGCAGAGAAAAGTGGGGCCACTCACTGTCCCTTGATTTGCAAGGGGGGAGGAGGTATTTTTACAGACCATCGAATTGAGAATCTCTTACACATTGAATAAGGAGCACAGCCAGAACCAGGCTGACTGACTCCCAAGCATCTGGTCTTAACCCCTTATAGCAGGTTGAATGGTGGTTCCCAAAATGATGTACCCACTTTCTAATCCCCAGATTAGAAATATGACCTTATTTGGGGGGGAAAGGGTCTTTGTAGATGCAATTAAGTTAAGGATCTTCAGATGAGATCATACTAGATTATCTGGATGGGCCCTAAATCCCATGACAAATCATATATAATCCTATATAATAAAGAGCTAATATGCAAATGTCAAGCCCCGCCAGGGCCAGGGGACCTGAGGCCAGGATGGAGGACGTGTGGCTGTGCCCCCTGCCCGGCGGGGGGGCCGGGGG
>NW_005362439.1:430576-433619 GCF_000412655.1 Myotis brandtii
TACTAATTTTATTTCATCTCTGACACTTCTATTATAGAGAAAGGGCAAATAGCAATATTAAAATATTTCCTCTAATTAATTCTCTTTTAATGTGCATGAATTTCGTGCACTGAGCCACTAGTAAAAAGCTAATATGCAAATGGTCATCATGCCTCATGCCCTCACGCCCTCTCACCCTTGTGTCCTCTCGTGCTGGAACTGCTCAGACACTCAACACTGGGGAGAGAGGAATGGGGACAAGCCAGGCACAATTGAGCTCACAAGAGAGGAATGGGGACAAGCCAGGCTGCGGCCCGGAAGAGGGACAAGCTCCCCACCCCGCAATCCTGGGCACCTGTGGCTGCAGCCAGCCCAGACACAGCCAGCCTGAGTTCTGGGTGCCTGCAGCTGGCCAGAGGAGGTAATCCTGGGTCCCGGGTGCAGGGCAAGGCAGAGGGAGTTAGGGATGATCAAGCCAGCAGGGGAGCAGTTAGGGGTGATTAGGCTGGTAGGGGAGCAATTAGGGGTGATCAGGCAGGCAAGCAGAGGGATTAGGGGTAATCAGGCAGGCAGGTGAGGGGTTAGGAGCCAGCGGTCCCGGATTTGTGAGAGGCGTCAGACATTCCCCGAGGGGTCCCAGATTGGAGAGGGTGCAAGCCAGGCTTGAGGGGACCCCCTCCCTCCCGTGCACAAATTTCATGCACCGAGCTTCTAGTGGTCTAATAAGAGACATACAGGACATATTTGATAGACAACAGAAACCCATGTCTGTTGTTTTAAGCCACCAAGTTTGTGGTAGTTTGTTGACTGCCACAGAAAACTAATACACTGCTATTTCCGATATTGGAGATACTAGTACATTCAGAGGGAGCAAACCAACCTCCAGAGAATAACGTGCAATGACCAAGGGTCACTTTTGGAGGGGACCCCCTCTCTCCCGTGCACGAATTTCATGCACCGAGCTTCTAGTGGTCTTATAAGAGACATATAGGACATATTTGATAGCCAACAGAAACCCATGTCTGTTGTTTTAAGCCACCAAGTTTGTGGTAGTTTATTGACTGCCACAGAAAACTAATACACTGCTATTTCCGATATTGGAGATACTAGTACATTCAGAGGGAGCAAACCAACCTCCAGAGAATAACGTGCAATGACCAAGGGTCACTTTTGAAATACATATGATTAAGGTAAAATGGTATAGGAGAAAGAAGCTAACATTGACTGGGCCCTTACTATGGCCCTGACCTCTAGAATTTTGTTTAATCTTCACAATAATCTTATAAAGTAGGTTCCACTGCCCTAGCTGGCTTGGCTCTTGTATAGAGCATCAGCCTGTGGACTTAAGGGTCCCAGGTTCGATCCCAGCCAAGGGCACATGCCTGGGTTGCGGGCTCTATCCCCAGTGGGGGGCATGCAGGAGGCAGCCGATCAATGATTCTCTGTCATCATTGATGCTTCTATCTCTCTCTTTCTCCCTTCCACTCTGAAATCAATAAAGAAATATATTTTAAAGTAGGTTCCACTAATAAGTATGTAAAGCTCTCCTGGCAAGGCCCACATTAGATTAGGAGGTTGAATATACTTGAATAAAGAATGGTGAGACTCCAGAGATAACACATCTAAGAAATAAAAATATTGAACCAAGAGGCAGCTAGGTGCTGTAGTTAGGGGTGCAGCCATTCAAGCCAGACCACCTGGATATGCACTCCAAAGCCTCTACTCACCACCTGTATGACCCTGGGCAGATAGATATCTGTGCCTTGGTTTTTCTATCTCTTAAATGGGGATAGTGCAAGAACCCGCCTTACGTAAGGTTGTTGTGAGTAAAAGCATGTGAAGCATTTAGGACCAAGCCTGCCAGATAGCAGCCTCTCCATAAGGTTTAGCTATTCTTCTAACACACATGCTGTTAAGCACACCATAAACACTCAATGGATATTTGCTATTATTATCATTAGTTCAATTAAGACCCAGCTAGACCTTACTCTTTCTCTGATTTTTCTAGAGTCGTGATCTTTTTTCTGCTAGAATTAAAAAGGCCTCCTTGGAAGACAGAAATTGGATTAAAATAACAGCTCTCAGAGTGTAGGCTCTAAGATTGATCCAAAGTACAAGGCATGTAAAGTAATGGCAGGCGAGGGGGCGGCCCTTTAAGGCTTTCACCATATACTTAATAGACAATTAAGCCCAACTTCAAGATTACAAAATAAATAGATTCAAAGATAGTCACAGCACTTGAAATGTCACAATTTGCTGTGGTAGAAACCACTGATTGTTAGGTAGGTGGGGGAAGGGAGAGTAATAAGAAAGAGGGAATGGTTTTCCTGAAAATAACCATTTTCCTGAAAATAATCAATAAAAACTAAACCAAGGTAAAAAATTCCTTCTGCCAAAAAGAGCTTTTGCCATACTCTAATAAGCTGGTCAGAAAAGTTTGGATTTGTTTATTCCTTAGTTCATGCCTTCATTCATTTAACATTTGTTGATCATGAATAAATAGTTCTTCTAGTTTGCACTAGAAGCCTGGTGCAAAAAATTTGTGCACTGGCAAGGGGGATCCCTCAGCCCAACCTGTGCCCTCTCACAGTCTGGGACCCCTCGGGAGATAACCACCTGCTGGCTTAGGTCTGCTCCCCGGGTGGCAGATGGCAGGCCCGATCCCGCGGTGTCTGCCCCGTCTCCCCTGGTTGCAGATGGCAGCCCGGATCCCACGCTGGGGCAGGCCAGTGGCTCGGGATCACGCTGCCGCCCGCCCTGCACAGGGCAGGTCCGGATCCAATGCTGGGGCGGCCAGCAGCTGGGGATCGAGCTGCTGACAGCCCCAGGCAGGACGGTGCAGGGGGATTTGCCTGCAATATGCAAATTAGCCGCCATCTTTGTTTGCAGTTAATTTGCAAATCGTGCCAATTAGCCTATGGAAGGTGTAGCAAAGGTACAGTCAATTAGCATGTCTGTCTATTATTAGATAGGATATAGCTCAGGGCTGCACATCTGCTGCAGACGGGCACTGGTCAGGTGTGAACTATGCGCCTGGCACTTAGTTAAGGGTTGTGTGTGTGTG
>NW_005362439.1:434166-435116 GCF_000412655.1 Myotis brandtii
TTGTCCAAACCTCCACATTCTTCAATCATTATACTTAGTTTCTCACTTTCACCTAGTTTCTCAGCAGCCTGAAATATATTTGAAATGGCCTCTAGAATAGCCAGAATAATGTTGGTATCTTTCGCAGTTAAGAGGTTCATCAGTGGTTCTATTATGCCACAATGAACGAGGTATACAATTTGTTCAACTGTTCCACCACTTGTATAGTTGGTCACAGCCCATACAGCTTCCTTTTGTGTCTTAAAGTCTGCCTTAGCAAGAACACCAATGAGGAATGGGACTAATCCATGATCCACAACTTGCTGTATCTGGTCCTGGCGGCCAGCAGTGATGTTTGACATTGTCCATGTAGCTTCCTTCTGAATATTAGTTTTGGAGTTCGTTAGTAGGCTGGGAAAGATGGCAAGTGCTCCTGCATCTATTACAACCTGCGTCTGTTCATCTGTCCCAGTGACAATATTTCCTATGGCTCTTAGCGCAGGAGTCACAATGGGCGATTCAGTAGCTCCTAGGAGCTTCACAAGTTGGGGCACAACTCCTGTTTTCACAACCATTTCAATCCGTTCATTTGGACCCTGAGTGAGGTAGGAAATGGCCCAGCAGCTAGCTGCTAATACTTTTGGATCATCATGATGCAGGAGACGAACTAAAGTAGGAAGAATCTTCTCAACAGCATCTAATGGGGGTACAGGATTCTTGTTGCGACAGAGGTTTAAAAGTGTCCAGGTCAGATTACGTAAGTGACCACATGCTAAAGATGACATATCAGGAACCGCAAGAAGAGCCAACAGTGGGTCAACTGCACCATACTGGATAACCAAGTCTCGGAAAACTGAACCATCACCTGCAATATTTCCTAGAGCCCATACGGCTTGTTCACTGATGTGAGCGTGGGGAGATGCCAACAGAGAAATGAATGCTGGAATAGCACCTCCATCTACTACAGCCTT
>NW_005362439.1:435551-439426 GCF_000412655.1 Myotis brandtii
ATTTCTCCTTTTCAGCATCTGGTCATCCTTCTTAGCTTTCCTCAGCTCCACATTAACTTCTATTCGGCGCCGCCTCATTTCTGCACTGTCTTTCCCCTTGTTCTTGAATCTGTTAAGGCGGGCAGCTGGCGAATTAGCATTCTCGTTGGTGGACATGGTTATGAGACAAAGGGAGAAGCTCCAGGCAGCCACTCAGGCTTTCACAGGAGACGCGTGAGCGGAGGACAGGCTGTGGTTTGGTTGCTCCGAGAACGTCTACAGTGGCTCAGCTCTCAGACGGTGTGTTGGGGTCCAACCCCTTGCTATTGATGCCTTGGACAATGTCCTCAACAGACCAATTTGCAGTGCCCTGGTTGTTGCAGTGTTCCTGCAGTGGAGACATAGCATCATCGGGAAAGGAGCTCACATTTCTCCTTTTCAGCATCTGGTCATCCTTCTTAGCTTTCCTCAGCTCCACATTAACTTCTATTCGGCGCCGCCTCATTTCTGCACTGTCTTTCCCCTTGTTCTTGAATCTGTTAAGGCGGGCAGCTGGCCAATTAGCATTCTCGTCGGTGGACATGGTTATGAGACAAAGGGAGAAGCTACACACGGCCGCTCAGGCTTTCACAGGAGACCCGTGAGTGGAGGACAGGCTGCGGTTCGGTTGCTCCGAGAATGTCTACAGCGGCTCAGCTCTCAGACGGTGTGTTGGGGTCCAACCCCAGCAGGTCCAGGGGTTCCCAAAGGTGTGGACGGAGTCAGCGAAGAAGGAAGGACACGGAGGCAGTGTTCAGTTGATCAGCAGCCTAGCCAGGTTCTCCAGCCAAGTTCTAGCCAGGATCTCCAGTCACGTTCTGTCCAGGATCTCCAGCCAGGTTCTGTGCTTTATTGTCTTGTTACATCTGTATTTATACAAGTTAATTTTAATCCTATCAATTTCTATTCCAAAGGTTAGGGCGTTTCTTATCTCCATTCCAGGGAATAAAGATTATGTAGCTTAAGCGTGATTGTTCATAGTTAAAGTGATCAACTACCCGCCTGGCACTTAGTTAAGGGGTTTTATTCCCTCCCTAACTTCAGGGAAAAATCCCTACCTGGGGAAACAACCTTTCTCGGAGAGGTGACCTTAGTTAAAACACATAGCGCCAAGAAGGGGAGCAAACATATTAAGAACAGTGTGCCATATACGCCAGGTCTCTTGAGACATATGCTGTGCAGATGTTTCTTCCCTGCAGCGACTGTGTCAAGCAGCAAGGATGGACCGGCTCCCGGCAGTTTATGGTCTCTCTCCCTCTACCAGAATGTGAGCTTAATGCCTCCTTGGCTTGGCTGCATTCTAAAGCAGTGCCTGGCTCATAGAAGGTGTTCAATAACTACTTGCCGAATATAGAGCCAAACAGACCCCCCACTCAAGCATGCAGCTTGGTAGAATGGGATTCAGGTGACCTTAACATTCTCTGGGACCCGTCCCACTTTCTTCCATCTATACATATGGGTCCCAGCAGCCAAGTTTGCTTTGTTTGACCTTGCTTTCCTGGTCTTCACTGATGGTACCACAGCAGACATGTAACCTAAGCTAGGCTGCCCATTATTTTCTTTTCTGGAACTTAATTTTGCCTTGTAAGAATAAAGGGACTTTGAGAAAACAACCTCTGGACTCATTCACAGATCCAATGGCAAGGAGAGAGAATATAAATAAAATTACAGAAGTCACTGTAGAAAAGCTGGACACTTCAGAAAAGCACAAAGTAGGAAATAAAACCACCCGTTTATCAGAGTTTCTAATAAAGAAAAATAGGAAACAACCGACATATCCAAAAATAAATGGATAAATCAACTATGGCGCATTGATACTAGGCAGTGCTGTCATTGAAAGACCTATAAGACACATTGCCAAATAAGTGAAACGAGGCACACCAATCAGAACAAATATATGCACCCCTATGTTCCTAGCAGCGTTATTTACAATAGCCAAGATCTGGAAACAGCCCAAGTGCCCAAAAAAACTAAGTGGATTAAAAAACTGTGGTACATTTACACCATGGAATACTACATGGTGTAAAAAAGAAGGACTTCTCTCTTACCCTTTGTGACAGCAATAGTGGACCTGGAGATTATTATGCAAAGCGAAATAAGCCAGTCAGAGAAAGATAAATACCATGTGGTTTCACTAATATGTGGAATCTAATGAACAAAATAAACTGACAAACAAAATGGAACCAGAAGCATGGATACATGGAACAGACTTTCCGGAGCCAGATGGGAGGTGGGTGGGGTGATTGGATAAAGAAGTCGAAAGGATTAGCTAAATAACATACATGCAGATCCCATAGATACCTGCACTCTGCTGCCACAGGTAACTGAAGCTTTTTCGTGCATGTCAGGCACCAGACTTTTGTGTCTCCCAACCACAGGAACCACATTTCAGGCTCCTCAGAATGGTCCTAGGACTTGGGGAAAGGAGGTAGCAATTGCTTCAAGCTACTCCCAAGCAGAGCATCTCTCTCAAAAAAAGAAGAAAAAAAAAAAAAGAAAAAGAAAAGTCTCATCCATCCTCTCCTTCTAATCCTTTTTCATATCCTCAATTTGACTGAGGAGTACAAGGGTAGGGGATCTGTTTTGCAACCATTTTCTGCATATATTCTGCACAAGTGGATCTGGCTTTGAAATTTACCACCTTTTAAAGGTTCGTGTTTCAATACTGAAATTTTAATGTTAGCATCCTTTTACACATATGCGCATAACTTTGTTTTGTATGCTTTTGTTTTTGTGCAAATTAATTTTGTGCAAATTAATAAAATTAATTTAAAATGGAGTTGAGAGGTCAGAAGGGGGAGCCCTTACTCTATGTCAATTATAGACCCTCAACAGGAAGAAATAAATGCACCTACCCAGCAGAATGGAAGATTTCTTCCCTTTCCCCGCAACTCAGCCAATTAGAAACCGTCACCACCCTGAAAACTTTTGCTTTCCTCCAATAGACTTTCATTTAAAACAGCCTCTTCCAATGTCCTCCTTTTTCTCTATAAAATAACAGTCCTCTCCTTTGTTGAACTTGCCTATGGTTTTTTGCTACAGTTTGCTTATCCTCTGCTATTCCCAAATTAACCCATTTTGCTGATAAAATCACTGGCTGTTTTATTTTTATTAAAGTCATTTGTTTACGTAATGATTATTTTATACCTATTTTTGCAACTTCCATTTTTTTAATTTAAACTTGTATTTTAGAGACGCTTATCAGTAAGTGCATATGGTTTCATGTATTTATTACCCTCTTGTTATTAGAGACGATCACATGGCCCTAACTTTACTCTGGAAGCAAGCAAAAATAAACGAACGTTTCCATCCAGCTAAACTTCACCTCAAGATTTGTTTAGATTGATGGATATAGTTTTTATTTTTTTAACAGCATTTGAATGGTTTTTCATTAATTAATTAATTAATTAAACTGAACCCACCGCCTCCTATTGCTAGAGATTTGTTATTTTTCTTGAGTCAGGAGGAAATAGAGTTTATGACTTATCTCATACAGCTTGAACTCCCTCCCCTCTTTCTATTTTTCTCCCGTTAAGATCACTTTTCCGGCCAACGAGAGATCCGCAGCCGCCTTTGAGGCTCCTGCCCTCCAACCCCAAAAGCTCGTAGGCAGGCGCACTGCTCCCCAAAGGCATCGTGCTTGCCGCCGTGTGCACCTCCAAGCGCTAGAGGGCAATGCAACCCCAGGCTGTGCGTGGGCTGTCAAGAAAGCCGCTCCCGACGCGCACGTCGTTACGTATGCGTTGGGGGCGGAGCCTCCCCGTGCGCGGCGACTGGAGGCGGTGCTGGCGGCAGCTAGAGGCTTCATAGTGCGGCTCGCGGGCTGGGGGCAGGAACTTCGGGGGCGGCGGTGGAGC
>NW_005362439.1:439750-472634 GCF_000412655.1 Myotis brandtii
GTGTGGAGCCTCCCCGGGGCGAGCGCGGCCCCCCTCCGCCTCCCTGGGGCAGCCTTTCCTCCCAGTGGCGCTTTCGAACTCGGCCTCCCGGTAGTTCTCCTCCCGAGCCCCAGTCCTCCTCCTCCTTCCCGGTGGAGTTCAGTCCCTCCGAGGACGAGAGGGAGAGTTCAGACATGTCTTTCTTGAGGTCACAACCTGCTCTTCATTTACGAGACAGAAGTTTGTGGGGGGCAGAAAAGAAAGAAAATGGGCCTTTCGCCCGGACTTGAGTGAGGGCTCGGGATTTCATTTATTCAGGACCTACCACCCACCGGGACGCTGTGCCGGGCGCTGCAGGTACAAGATGGACTGACCGGCGCTCTGCCGGGATGTATTCTTAAAGAGGGAGGCTGGCGATGCATCAATAAGGACGATAGGTTCTATTTAACTTTTTATTGAAAAGTGTTGTAAAATATGACAGGGCCGTGCGGGGGGGGAAGGAGCGTGCAGCGTTATAAGTAGCGGTGTCGGTAGCAGGTCGGTCCGCGGCGTGTGCCCCGACGCGCTTGGAGGAGTGTGGTGTCAGCACCAGCCGGGGCCTCTTTGTGAGTTTCCAGCCCCGGGGACGGGGATGTTGAGGAGTTGCTCACAGGGCGTGTGCCTGTGTTTTGTTGGGAAAAGAACCAGGTTCTCCCGGAGGGTAACCTTGACTTGTTTTTGTCCGAAA
The DNA here is from genome assembly GCF_000412655.1 of Myotis brandtii. Lineage (NCBI taxonomy): Eukaryota > Metazoa > Chordata > Mammalia > Chiroptera > Vespertilionidae > Myotis > Myotis brandtii. Next base: position 440,457 of record NW_005362439.1, read on the forward strand.
TCCCATGCCATCTGTGTTTGCAGTGCTTAGAACTTCATGGGATTCTCCTGCTGGAAGGAGGAAGTGGACGATCCTAGAGCTACTGGCGTGAGCTAGGCTGTGGTACTGCCCCCTCCCGGTCCCTTCTCTGGGCATGTGTCATTTCTGAGCCGAAGGCGGGGAAATGTTGGAACCTTGTTTTAGCTTAATCTAGAATTGTAAATATACAGTTCCAAGTATCGTGGTTTTCCTTCCCTACATATTTCCCGTTTCAGTAGGGAATTTTTTTAAAAATATATATTTTATTGATATTTTTTTTACAGAGAGGAAGAGAGAGGGGAGAGGGATAGAGAGGAACATCGATGAGAGAGAAACATGGATCAGCTGCCTCCTGCACACTCCCTACTGGGGATGTGCCCGCAACCAAGGTACATGCCCTTGATTGGAATAGAACCTGGGACCCTTCAGTCTGCAGGCTGTCACTCTATCCACTGAGCCAAACCGGTTAGGGCTCAGTAGGGAATTTTGACGTCACTAATAAGAAATATAAGCTGCCTGTTGTAGATGTATATAAGGTGTGGGTTATAGATCCGCTGTGGAGAAGAAAGTGCCTGCCCATTAAGACAAGGTGGGAAAACTGTGGTCAGTCATGGTTTGATTTTGTTGTTCCTAGAAAGAGGTAGTAGTGAAGATATTCTCATTCATTGTGGCTGAGTTGCGGAAGATTATAGTAAACTAGAGGCCCAATGCATGACATTCATGCAAGAGTAAGCCTTCCTTCCCCCTCGCCTGCCGGGACCCGGGCTTCCCTTGCAGCCCCGGCTTTTTTCCGAAGGTCGTCCGGAAGGACGTCCAGTCTAATAAGCATATTATGCTTTTATTATTATAGATGTTCTCCCTAAAATTGTACATCAGCAGAGGGAATGGGTAGAAGCTACAACAGTGATTCTCAGTCAGTTTACAGATGTTTCGCTCCCAAAGAGGTGGATCAGGAATCTTGTAGGGAAACTTTGAAACCCTATACATAGTGATGTCCCATGTCTCCACCTTCATTTTTTTAGTTAAAATTTTGCAATGTTGATTATTGCAGGTGTCCCCCTTCCCCTCCCCTTGCCCACCTCCACCCACCCCAACCTCCCTATCCCTTGGTCTTCATCCCACTATTGCCCGTGCCCATGGTATTTGTCTATTTATTCTTCAGCTAATCCCTTCACCTTCTTTATCCAATCTCACCCCCACTCACCTCTCCTCTGGCTCCCGATTCCATTTTGTTTGTCAGTTTATTATGTTGATTAGATTCCACACATTAGTGAGATCATAGGGTATTTGTCTTTCTCTGACTGGCTTATTTCACTTAGCATAATACTCTCCAGATCAGTGATGGCAAACCTATGTCACCTCTGACTCATTTTTTTGGTTGATTTTTCTTTGTTAAATGGCATTTAAATATATAAAATAAATGTCAAAAATATAAATCTTTGTTTTACTATGGTTGCAAGTATCAAAAAATTTCTATATGTGACACGGCACCAGAGTTAAGTTAGGGTTTTTCAAAATGCTGACACTCAGAGCTCAAAAGGTTCGCCATCACTGCTCCAGATCCATCCATGATATTGCAAAGTTTCAGAGTTCCTTCTTTTTTTACAGCCGTGTAGTAGTCATGGTATAAATGTACTGCAGCTTTTTTATCCACTCACCTATGATGGCACTGATGGGACTTTTTCCAGATGTTGGCTATTCCCACCCTTTTGCTGGAGTAGAAAAACGGTTGACAGCCACCTATTTACAGTGTACGATAGGGCAAATGGAAGCCAAACTTGAATTTATCTATGCAGTATTATGGATAATTGAGAATTGCTTGCATTCCCCTCATATGTCATCTTCAATTATAAATACTACCAGATTAGATTGAGAGATCTCCCTCAAGAGGTCAAAAGTGTCTTTCTCAAAGCGCTTAGGAGCCGTAAGTTTGTGAAAAAGCAGAAAAGGCACCTTTCCTGCTAACTTCACTGAGGGCCCATGATTTTATATATTCAGTACATTTTTTGAGTGCCTACCATGTAGCAGACACTGTTGGGCGGTAAGATTTTAGCACAGTTCCCTGTAGATGATGGGAGATCAGTACCTTCATGACACTGTAATGACAGCTGTCAAGCAACTACTTAAGACAAAAAGACCTCTGCATAATGAAGTGAATTCTGACGGACCTAAAGCTGAACTAAACCATAATGCTTACAAATTCTCTCTTGTGTAATACTTCATCTCTTTTAGAAAAAAAATATCTAAAACTGTTCAGCAAAAAATGATGGTGGGTTTTAGGATTCTGCTTGTGAATTTTAACTAACAAAAGCAAGAGCCAACTTAATGGAAGAGACATTGCTTGCTTTTTTTTTTTTTAAGGAGAGAAAGTTTTCATTCTTAGTGTTGCAAAGCCTAATTTTCATGTTAACTTAGATTTACAGTCAAGATTTCAGTTTCCTGATAGATACCTATCTTGACACTTCTGAGACCAGATAGGTATCTATTTGAGGTTCTTAGTCTAGACCAGCCGTGGGCAAACTACGGCCCGCAGGCCGGATACGGCCCGTTTGAAATGAATAAAACTAAAAAAAAAAAAAAAAGACCGTACCCTTTTATGTAATGATGTTTACTTTGAATTTATATTAGTTCACACAAACACTCCATCCATGCTTTTGTTCCGGCCCTCCGGTCCATAAATTGTGCTTCAAATGATTATGAATTTATAATCGAATGTATGCTTTTTTAGAGGAGCGCTTAGACCTTCCTTCTAATGTTGATTTTCACCCTTTGACAAAGAGTTGAGTACCACAGTTACTCATGTTGCTGCCATGAGGGAGTGCCCTTGGCACTACTGTCAATACTAAATAGTTCTCTGAGGTTTTGTCAGCTAATTTTCCTCAAGCAGATCATATTTTTCTCTTTTTTAACCTCCTTGGCACTATGTATTCATTTATAGAACTTCAGATTTATATTTTATTTCATGTGAGGACTTTTCTTAGTTTCTTGCTAAATTGTAAAAACTCTTGGAGTTAAGGGTTACATCCTTTTACAGTTGTCCCTTGAATAAAACGGGTTTGAACTGTGGCAGCCCACTCAGACCATGCACATGTATTTTCTGATAAGCAAACTGTGATTGAGAAATTGTAAATGAAGCATTATTTAATACCTCAGAACCTTCCAGCCCCTCTGTCACCTTTCCTCATGTAGCTCGTGTGTTCTGCCTACTTACTCAGCCTTCCTTTCCCCATTCTGCATCTGGCTCCTTCAGTTCTCCTTCCCCTGCTGATGGTTCCTTTACCTCCCGGACCCCTTTCCACTGTGCTCTGCCCAGGGCTTCCGACCAGCCATCATAGAGTTGTGGCCCATCATTATTTTAAATTGTGCTTCAAATGATTATGAATTTATTTAATGGTAAAGTGTAAATACTTAATTTGATGTAGTCAATTTTTTTTAAAGTTTAAAAGACAAAACAAAATACAGACACCTGTTAAGGGACTGTGGCACTTAGGGTTTTCTGGGGCAGGTTTTCTAAGATTAGATCCTTACACAGGAGTACACTGGCTTTTCAGGGTGGAAGAGTATAAACTTTACTGACTTATATTTCATGAAATAGCATTATTTTGGTATCTTTTTTTTTATCGAATGTATGCTTTTTTAGAACTGATTTTTAGAATGTGTTTTTTAAGTAGGTTGGCAGTATATGACCTAACCTTTCGATACATAGAACACTTTATTTTTGATTATTTAATAAGGGAATGTCCTTAATTGAGATTCTACTGTACCTCAGTAACTTTGCATCCTCCTTTATTTAACTAAATTTTTGGTAGTTCTGTAATTCATTAGATATTTATTAGTTATTCCCCTCTTGATGGCCTGAAGTATGCTCACATATCTAAAGCACTTAGCGAATTGCCTTATACAGAGTAAACACTATCCTGTTTGCACATTTGGTATCATTAAAATAATGTTTAAGGGTTAAGGTTTTCTAGTAATTAAAAGTTTTATCCAGATGTCCAAACAGGAGATGTAGCTATAGTCTCCATATTTATTACTGTTCTTGCCAGGTTGATCATTGTCATTTATTGAAAGGACTGGTTTTGGAGGCAGGGGTATAGGAGGATTCAGAACTAGTTGACATGAGTATCTGAAGGAGAGCACTTCTGAAATTTTTTTTTTTTTAAGGAAACATGAGTTTTGAATGCATTATTCTAATAAAAAGCTAAATATGTGACATTTGAATCTTTCTTAATCCAAAATTGGCTGGCTATATAGAATGAATTATCATTTTCATATTCTAAAATATGAGGCAAAGTAAAGCTTCCTAACCTTTGTGGTTTTGCTTAATTTCAGGAATGTATCCTCTTCACCTGCTTTAAAGTGCTAATTGGAAACAAATATATTTAAATACATGTTACAATTCTTTGAGGATTCTACCACATTCATTACAGTTTTTTTAAATTTATTTATTTTTTAAATCACCACAAAAATATTTATACTCAAGTAGCATCTACATAATAGCAGATTTTAAAAATGCTCAATAGTACAGCCCTGCTTGCAACACTAACATGTCATCTGGTCTGAGCAGCCAGTGGCACAGGTATCCTGAGTGTATCAAGCAGCTCTCATTACAATTTTTAAAGTATGATACAGTCACGAGGCTGGGGTCAGTAATCACTAGAATGAAGAAGTGTTGGTACATCTACAAGCTTAGTTGCTTTTTCCACTAAAATTAGAGTCATCCTTCTCTCTTTCCCTACTCACAAATAACTCGTGGGCGGGGGGCAGGGAACAGATGGAAGGAAGGTAGGTGTCCAATTTAAGCAGTAACACTCCAAAACAAGCCCTATTTCTAAGCTTAGTCTTTGTAAAATTTTACTAATTTAGGTTCCAACAAGTTTGTTTAGCTTTCATCATTCAGAATTGTGTTTCTTTTCTGTTTTATTCTTTCAGCATAAAGATGCCTATCAAGTGATATTGGATGGTGTGAAAGGTGGTACCAAGGAAAAAAGATTAGCAGCTCAGTTTATTCCAAAATTCTTTAAGCATTTTCCAGAATTGGCTGATTCTGCTATCAATGCACAGTTAGACCTCTGTGAGGATGAAGATGTATCAGTAAGTGTATGATTGATGCTTTTCAATAAGTTTTCAGATGTTGCCATTTCCAGACATTGTATGTGCATAGTTCATATAATTAAGTACCAATCATCTCAGTGCCCAATAAAATACTGCAATATGGTTTGGCACAATGTCATACCATTTCTCTACATTTGAGAAAATATTTTGCTCTTTCACCACCCTTCAACTGTGAAAAATGCGTAGAATTACAAGATACTTTGTTTTGCTTATTCGTTATTCATAGTTAAAAATGGAATTTGTGAATTAACAACATTTCATGCAGAATTTGCTAACTGTAACTCCCATACATTTTTATGTTAAACTAAATAAGCCAGGACTATGTATTTGGAGTTAAATACATAAAATATTCACAAATGTGTATTAAGTAGTCAATACTGAAAATTGGAAAGTAAATAGTTACTAGATATGACATTGCCACTGTAGGCTTTCTTAAGGGATACATATTATGTGCCCTAAAAAAAACAACAACAAAAACAATAGTTGTGTATAATCAATATGTAAACCATCGTTTATAATCTCAAATCTGTCTACTCCAATCAGATAATCATATTTAATGTCTCTTCCCACCACATTTTATTTTAGTTATTCTGTGAAGCTTGAATGCTAAATTGAAGCAAATTATTTCTGAAACTGCTAGAATTTTATGTTTTATATTTTTGTGATTCATCTGCCCCCTAATTAATGGTTTTTTCTGTGGTTTTAGTTTTTTTTAAAGATTGGGTTTGTTGTTTTTATTGATGATAGTATTTGGTTAAATTTTTGTTTGAAATTATATCCAGATTCGACGGCAAGCAATTAAAGAGCTTCCTCAATTTGCCACTGGAGAAAATCTTCCCCGAGTGGCAGATATTCTAACCCAACTTTTGCAAACAGGTAAGGAATATTAACATTATCCTTTTAATGAATATGACTTCTCCAGGCTAAAAGGGGTCAATGAGTGGGGAGGAGAACATAGGTAATACTTTCAACAATAAAGATTTAAGACAAAGATAAATAAATTCATTTAAATAATAGTATTTAAATCTGCACTTTAAATATATGTAACTTCTCTCTGAAATGACTCTGTTTTTAGCTTTAAAAAAAATTCTCTTATATTTAATAGTTTGAAACTTAATGACTTGTGATTATCCAATTCCTAGTGTTGTTTTATGTTGAATTCTATTTATAAAGGCAAAATTACTAAATTCTTTGGGAGATTTTGATGCATCATGATCTCCTCCCCTCTAATTTCCTATAGTTTCATAATTGGACCATCCTATATAATAAAAGCCAAATATGCTAAGTGTCCGGTTGTCCAGTCATCCGTTTAACCAATCAAAGCATAGTATGCTAATGATATGTTAAGGCTGCTCAACTGCTCATTATAATGTGCACTGACCACCAGGGGGCAGAGGCTCCGACTGGTAGGTTAGCTTGCTGCTGGGGTCCAGCCAATTGGGACTGAGCCAGACAGGCCAGATACACCTGGAGCCTTCCCGCGGCGCCCCACCCAGCTGGCTAACCTCCCATGTCCCTCCCCGGCCCCAATTGTGCACCAGTGGGGTCCCTCTCACAATCCAGGACCCCTTGGGGAATGTCGGAGAGCGGTTTTGGCCTGATCCCACAGGCCAGGCCAAGGGACCCCACTGGTGCACGAATTCATGCACCAGGCCTCTAGTCTTAATATAAAACCTTTCCAGGCATGCTATATTAGGTTCTTTGCCTTTTTAAGGAAGATGTATTTTCTCAGTACTTGAGAGAATTACTTAAATTATGTGTCTCAATGTAATCCATGAGAATCTATGTTGAATCTTAAGTTTCAAAATGAAGCAGATGATATTTTTCATTTATTTTATGCGTTGTACCACTTTTTCTCTTTGTAGATGACTCTGCAGAATTTAACTTAGTGAACAATGCCCTATTAAGTATATTTAAGATGGATGCAAAAGGTAAGGTCACTTCTTGTTCTGAATTGTTCTTCTTAGTCTGATGTCTTAAAAATTGGGGAGTTTGGCACAACTCATAAAAGATAAATTCTGGAATTCACCCACATATCTATTTCATAAAAATATTAAGTGTTCTCTTTAAAAAAACTATTTAGCTCAAGAGGTTTATGAGTTGAAAACCCAGCAGAAATAATTGCAAAAGCAGTTCCAAAATGCCTGTGTTTTATTATTAGTAATGATAAGCCCAGCTGGTGTGGCTCAGAGGTTGAGTGTCGACCTATGAACCAGGAGGTCAGGGTATATGCCCGGGTTGCGGGCTCATTTCCCCAGTAGGGGGTGTGCAGAAGGCAGCCAATCCATGATTCTCTCTTATCATTGATGTTTCTATCTCTCTCCCTCTCCCTTCCTCTCTGAAATCAATATAAATATGTATTTTTTTTTTAAAGGGTAAGTCATGCTCAGTCTAACTCTGAATCCATGAAGAAAGCATATGATCACTCTTACAGTTGAAGCTGTAGAAGCTTCATACTAATTTAACCAGTATCAATGATACTCAGGATGTTTATTAACTCACTTGAGAAGGAATACTATAAACTGAGTTATATTTAAAAACTTCATTATGATATAGAATTAACTTGCTACACAAAACTATTTTGTTTTGCAGGGACTTTAGGTGGCTTATTCAGCCAAATCCTTCAAGGAGAAGACATTGTTAGAGAACGAGCAATCAAATTCCTTTCTACAAAACTTAAGACTTTACCAGATGAGGTCTTAACAAAGGAAGTAGAGGAACTTATACTAACTGAATCCAAAAAGGTAAGCTTCAGTCATCATTTAATAGAACTTCTCTAAAGCAAAAGCATGTATTTGAACTTAGCAGTATTCATCAATGTATATAAAATGACATATCCCATTAGAACCACTGTAGAATTTCAAGCTTTTCTTACATTGTATTTTGCACTTTGCTTGCTTGTAATGATGAATGTGTGTTAATTTAAAGGGATGTGATCACATTTAAATCCTTTGTGATTGCTAACCTCAAAATTTATGCATTTTCCAGGAATCTACAGATCAACTCCTTCAGGAAATTTTACCTAATTCCCACCCGTCTTAGGATAATCTCTCAGTATTTTGAATAGTTTCAAAATAAAAATGAAATCACATTGAAATGACCTATTTTTTTCGTCCTACCCCATGACTCTATAAGCTCTTCAAGAGCGTGCCCCCAGATCTAGCATAAGTATAGAAGCTGAGATTATCAAGATGTGTCACAAGTAATTTTCACTTATGAAGTGTAAAAGTTTGGAAATAATTTACTTTTTATATGTTTAGGAAAATTCCAAAATTTTCCTGATATTACTGTTCACTTGCTTACTAATAAGATTTTGTCAGTGAGAGAGAAAGGAGCAGTTATTCAGCTGGAAATGTCAGCATATTTTATTTATGCTCCAACTAATAATCTGGTGGAATACGTCTTCTATTTTGTATGCAATTACCACATTCACGTGAATGAGGCTGCTTTTAAATATAGGAAACTGCATCTGATTTACTACATAATTTCTCAATCTTTATTTTGCTGTCACTCCCAAAAGAGCCTTTTTAGACTTATTTTTTTCCTTAGCTACCCTTTTATGAATTTTTAGTGCCACAGATATACTCTATATCTTTTTATTTACTGTATGCACATTTGTGCTTTAGACATAAAAATTTTCCAAGAACCAGATTTGCCGCTTTGGAGACAACATTGTGCCCCATCTATAATAATAAAAGTGTAATATGCTAATTAGACTGGAAGTCCTTCCAGACCACCTTCTGGACAAAGCTGGGGCTGCGAGGGAAGCTCAGGTGCCTGCCTGCGGCCAGAGGGAAGCCCAAGTCCCGGGTGCCAGCGGGAAGCCAGTGCCGGCCGCCTAGGGAAGGAAGGCCTACTCTGGCACAAATTTCGTGCATTGGGCCTCTAGTATGGATAATAATGTTCTACTCTGAAGTTAAATTGACTAAAGCTAGAAGTTATACTCTCATCAGTATTTCAGAAACATTAAGAGCAAACTGACTTTAGTAACTGAAATAAATGTTACACTGCTTTAATATTGATCTTTCCCATTCAAGTGGTAAAGACACTTATTTTGAATTACTATCTCTTTCCAGGTCCTAGAAGATGTGACTGGTGAAGAATTTGTCCTGTTCATGAAGATACTGTCTGGGTTAAAGAGCTTACAGACAGTGAGTGGAAGACAGCAACTTGTAGAGTTGGTGGCTGAACAGGCTGACCTAGAACAAACCTTCAACCCGTCAGATCCCGACTGTGTGGACAGGCTCTTACAGTGCACTCGGCAGGCGGTACCCCTCTTCTCGGTGCGCTCTTGGTTTTACATAGATGCTATCTTCATTACTCTGTTAGCTTATGTTTTTTCTTTTTTTAACTATATTTTTATTGATTTCAGAGAGGAAGGGAGACAGGGAGAGAGAGATAGAAACATCAGTGATGACCCCACACTGGGGATCCAGCCCACAACCCCAGGCATGTGCCCTGACCTGGAATCCAAATGTGTCCTGGTTCCTAGGTCGATGCTCAACCACTGAGCCGCTGGCCAGGCAGCTTATATTTCTATAGATATTCACTTGAGCATTCTCTTCAAACCTTTGCGTAAAAGTAGTAACATAGTGGAATCAATATTTAGTTTATGGGGGCTTGAGTAGGGTTGGTGAGAGACCAAAGCAGCAAGAAGTTTCTTTAAAGTCTTTCTAAGAGGCTTTTTTAAAGTCTTGAGAATTTTGCATCATAAATTATAATTTGGCTGAGTTTCTAAAATGCTTGCTTTAGTAATTTAACCTTTTTTCTTAAATTTTCTAACAGATTGTTGTTTTAAGTATATATGCTCTTTATCTCTGACTTTGTGCTATTTCTAGCCATCAGTGTTCCGGGATGTGCATACCATAGTTTTAAAAAAAGTTTAAAGGATCTATCCTTTGTGAAAATGTACAATCTGAAATTCAACACTGGAATCTTCCCCAAAATTTGGAACAGTTAAAAGATATGTAGATGTTGCCCTGCCCGAGTGGCTCAGTTGGTTGGAGTGTCATTCTGTGTACCAAAAGATTGCTGGTTAGACCCTGGTCAGGGCTCGTACAGGAGGCAACCAATCGATGTTTCTTGTATTCTATCTCTCTCTCTGTCTCTCTCTCTCTGTCTCTCAAAAAAAAAAAAAAAAAAACAAACAACAACAAAAAAAAACAATAAAAACATATCCTCGGGTGAGGATTAAAAAAAAACAAAGATGTATAGAGGTTGATTTCTGGGGTGCTCCGGTGTCTGCACTGCATTGTATTTGTAGCCACAGTGCTTGATGCTGTAGTGCTCAGTGAGCATTTGGGGAGTGACATTCTACTGTTATATTTGAGAGAATGTCTCCCTTTTTTGACAACTCAGTGTTTTTTGTTTTTTTTACAGAAAAACGTGCATTCCACAAGGTTTGTGACTTACTTCTGTGAGCAGGTTCTACCTAACCTCAGCTCCTTGACTACTCCAGTGGAGGGTCTTGATATACAGTTGGAGGTAAGAGAAGATTTCTCCTTCTGGTACTGAAAAGCCATTCTCATATTTTAATAAAAATATAAACCACTAACTTAAATCCAAATTCTAAGACAGTAGAGGTCTGGTGATGGCTAGCAAGAATCTGTCTTAGGATGAATTACATAGGAATGATTTATGAATTCAATTAAAGGTTGTTGCAATGGGAAAGCACTGCTTATAGTGTTCATTGTAGTCTCTACCTTTGTAGTCTTAATACTTTTAAATAAGGTATTTAACTAATGATAGTTCCCATCTCTATCCTCAACTGATAGAGCTGGATTTAAGCTGGATTAACACAAAATATCCTTTATCCTTTCTCCAATAGAATTGATTACTCCGTCTCTCTCCTTTGTATCTCAGCTCTAATGTTTATATACATTTTTTCACAGCATATGTAATACTTTACATTTACTTATCTCCCCACATTTAACCATATTCATCTTCGTATCCCCAGAATCTAGTGCAGAGCCTGATTCTGAAAGTCACTTGATGATTGTTGAATCAAACTGAAATATGAAAATGTACTTCCCTTATAGGTCTTTGGGGTAAAGAAGACTCATTGTACACTGTAGTTTGCTTCAAATGTTCTGGGTTTGGCTTATCAGACTGGATTGAATAAAGCAAAGATGAATTTCAAGAATAGTGGCAAATACGAGAGACTAAATTTTAATAGCAAATGAGGCCCTCTCTAAGTGTTAGTAAATAGTTATTTGCTGCTAACTCCTAGCCGAGTGGTTCCCAAAGTGGGGCACACGCCCCACAGGAGGGCAATTTGATTTTTAAGGGGGGCAATTCGAGATGGTTATTAACAGTGAATTTTTTTCATTTCTTGTGGTTCTAGGGGCCTCAAATACAGTATATAAATATATATTGTGACATATTTATGCATTTCAGTTCTCTATTATATGTTTTGAAACTTTATTTGGTATTTTTTCATATCACTTCGTTTTGTTTTGTTTGTTTTTTACAATTTCTTGGTGATTTCTTTCTCAGTACTTCAACTGTCCTTTTGTTCTTTTTTTTCTCTTTCATGGATGCCATGTTTAGACCAAGTTAATGGCCTTTTAGGCTTCCTCCATGTGCATAGAAGTTCATTTTTTGAATAATAAAGAATTATTTGTCACAGGCGGGCATCCAGATTTTAGAGATACATAGGTGGGGCATGGCCAAAAAAAGTTTGGGAACCACTGCCCTAGCCAATTTGGCTCAGTAGATAGACCAAAGGGTCTGCGAACCAAAGGGTCCCCGGGTTTGATTCCAGTCAAGGGCATATTCCTCAATCACAGGCTCCTCCCTGGCCTGGGTCCTGGTCGGGGCTCATGCAGGAGGCAACCAATTGATGTTTCTCTCACATCAATATTTCTCTGTCTTTCCCTCTCTCTTCCACACTCTCTCTAAAAATTAATGGAAAAATATCCTCAGGTGAAGATTTAAAAAAAAATGTTATTTGCTGTTAAGAGTACTTCCGCAGTTTTTCTACAAATTGTCAAGTTAGTTAATGTATTTGTCACTTTTGCATTGTATTTAGCACTATCATTATTAACCTGTAGCAGAAAATATCATGTATATTCTTTTCCTTATTATATTTGATTGTTGAAAATTCTGAGAGCTGGGTGTTAGGGTCTTGCCCTGCAACTGACATATATTATTATTTGACCTTTAGTTTCCTCAACAGTAAAATATAGGGCTACATCTCTAAACGATTTTTGTCAGGTCAAACATTCTGATTACATAAAAGTACAACTGAAAATTAAGCAGTCTTAAGTAGTTATCTAGAATCATTCTTATTTTACAGTTCTTGCTTATTCAAGAAAATAATACTAATAACAGTGAATTGTGTATTTTAGGTATTGAAACTGTTGGCGGAAATGAGTTCATTTTGTGGTGACATGGAAAAGCTAGAAACAAATTTAAGGAAATTGTTTGATAAGCTATTGGTAAGAACCCCCCCTCCCCCATGGAAATTATATAGCCCCTGAGTATAATAGTGTAGTATTAATTTCTAGATTATGGAGAGCCAGAATTTGAAGTTACAGTATTAGACAATATTAGCAAGTGCTGTTAACTGCTCAGGCCACATGTTTTCTACTTTTTTTAAAAAAATCTATTTTTAATCTTTGGCATTTTTTCTGTTGTTGATGCTTTGTATGAAGTATAATACAGGATTTATATAGTAGGGTGTTCTGCTAGTCCTCTATCAAAATATTTTTTACATCAGTTGCATTTCACCAGGTTGCTGTCCAAGGCCTGGTAGGTTTAGCAACTAGGAAATAAAGTCATTTAAGTCATAATTGTAGAGAAAATAGGCTGTCTGATAAAATCATCAGAGTCACCAAATTATTTTGTTGGGTGTGAGCAGTTATGACGCAGTGATAAGCATTAGGTCCATAGTGTGAATGGAGTCATCCAGTATCTGTAATACCTACTAGGGTGCCTTTGGTGGTACTTTTTGAATGAAAAAAGAGTCAATACTTAGAGAATATGGACTAATATTCAAAGAAGATTTTTGGAATTAGCCTAATGTAGTAGGTTAAGATCATCAACTGATGAGGTTAACCTAGGTTGACTAACTTTTTCACCATAGGAAAGATAATACGCTTTCAGAATTCCACCTACATTGAGTGCCTAATGAATGTTAGCTACTTTCATTGTCATTGTTAGTAGTAGTAGCAGCTATAACATAGGTTAATATGGAGAATTGACAGTGTAGATCATTGATCCAAAAGGTCTAAAAGACATATCTTACTTAAATTTCTGATCTTGGTATGTTTTAATGCTTCATGCCTTACCATAAAAGCATGCCCTACAATTATATGCTTATAATTATTTAGAACAGATTGCAAATATCTCTGTATCTTCATCTCTTAGGAGTACATGCCTCTCCCTCCAGAAGAAGCAGAAAACGGGGAGAATGCTGGTAATGAAGAACCTAAGCTGCAATTCAGTTATGTGGAATGTTTGTTGTACAGCTTCCACCAGTTGGGTCGAAAACTTCCAGATTTCTTAACAGCCAAACTGAATGCAGAAAAGCTCAAAGATTTTAAAATTAGGTGATGTATGATTGAAGTAGTCTAATCCTTGGCAAAGACGATGGTTATCTGATGCTCCCTGGGTTTTATTTTCATTTTTACAAGAGCTGTCTTCCCACCCTGCCTTATTCCAGTGGAACAAAATTGAAGAGCCACAAAACAGAAATGGGTGCAAACATTATAATATCTGTCATATATGGGAGAGAAATAACTTTTCCAAAAAAATGGACTCTGGCTCTCCCCACTTGCTTTATGATTTGGGCAAGTTCTAACACCCCAAATTAACAAATTTACATCTTAAATTTTGAAATGCTTAGCTTCTGTATCATCTGTTACTGTCCTCTACTCTTTGGTAAAGCAGAGGTTTAATATGAAACATTTGATCAGAGGCAGGCAACTTAAGTTACTCTAGCGGGTTAGTGTGGTTTTGCCAGCTTCCAACATGGTGTACTGTGTTGGGCCAAAAACTGCAGGTGATGGTGCAGCCCATCAACCTCATCTTCAGATATTTTCAGACTAGATCTCAGATTCAGGTGTGACTTCATGAGCAAGAGAATATGCGGATAGAGTGCTACCATTGGTTATGATGCATATGTGAACCTCATATTAGATAATACAGAATATACTCATTCTAAAACAAAGTCAGGAAAACAACTGGGCTGGATCATGTTAAATGGAGTTAATATTACTCTGCTCCGAATTGTCTCCAACTAGAAATGACTAGTTGAAGTCAGAAATTGTTGAGAAGGCAATACAGTTTGTGTTTTTTAGGTGTCGTTTGTCTAAGTTGAAGTAGAAAAATAAAGTTGAAATGATAATTTGCTAATTAACAAATACTTCTTCCTTTAGGCTGCAGTACTTTGCACGGGGCCTGCAGGTTTATATCAGACAACTTCGCTTGGCTCTCCAGGGTAAAACAGGCGAGGCCTTAAAAACAGACGAGGTAGGAATACTGAGTCACATCTCAAAAGAAATTTTTATAATAGCCACCACTTATTACCAATTCAGACTGTATTCATACATTCAAATGTAACATGCGACTTTATTTGAAATGGTGCTATAAGTCTGTGTCGTGATACATGATGTTAGAAGATTGTCTACATATTTACTAAGTTATATTTTAGTTATTTGCTAAGTTATATTTTTGTCATCGTTGCAATATCTTGAATGTTTTCAATGTTTGTGGAAAATGTTACCAAACTTAGATACATACCAGTCTTTCCCTAGGATCTCATTAACAGTACATACTAGTATTGTTTAAATATTAATGGTTGTCATATTTTTAATTTCATCTTTTTGAAACCCAAATACTAAATTGGGGGAAAATATTAGGAAAAATATTAAATTGCTAATTCTATCCCAAACTTTGTTTGTGTTGGGATATTTGGTTTCCTGGTTTCATCTATTTTGATCATTCTTCATCCCAATCCTAGTGAAATATTTTAAGTTTTCATCATGTCTATCTTTAACTTAAACTGATTATACTTTTAAATATATTTTTATTGCTTTCACAGAAAAAGGGAAAGGGAGAGAGAGATAGAAAAATCAATGATGAAAATCATTGATCGGATGCATCCTGTACATCTCCCACTGGGGATCAAGCCCTCAACCTGGGCATGTGCCCTGACCAGGAGTGGATATGTGATCTCCTGGTTCACAGGTTGATGCTAAACCATTAAGCCTCACCTGCCAGGCTAAACTAATGTGTGTTTTTTAAACTGATTATTTTTTAAATAATTCCTATGTGCATATGACCTGTCCCTTACTCATTTTTTTAGGTAGATTGTAGATAACACTTTAATGTTCTAACTAACCTGTCAAGATTATTTACTTTCTTTGCCATCTCTGCACTGGTTTATAGTAAAAAAACAAAAAACACAGGAATAATGATTCTGAAAGAGTAGTGTAATAGAATATGCATTGTAAAAGTTATTGGCATTCTATTTTTTTTCTTTTTGCAGAACAAGATTAAAGTTGTTGCATTGAAAATAACAAATAACATCAATGTTTTAATAAAGGTAATAAGTATTCCTTTCTTACCCAGTCCTCCCAAGCTTGCTAGAAAAGTAGTGTTTTACTTCTGAACTACTTAAAAATATGCAAGAGAAATACTTATTTGTTATTGATATTTTATCCTGAAACTTGAAATCACATTTAGAAAAAACTTAGCTTCAGTTTCTTAAGTGTTGTGCAAAACAAGGGATTAATAATAGGTGTACCTTTTAAAAAAAGAATTATTTTTAATATATACTTTTCTTGCCCTAACCGGTTTGGCTCAGTGGATAGAGTGTCGGCCTGCGGACTCAAGGGTCCCGGGTTCAATTCCGGTCAAGGGCATGTACCTGGGTTGCGGGCACATCCCCAGTGGTGGGTGTGCAGGAGGCAGCTGATCGATGTTTCTCTCTCATCGATGTTTCTAACTCTCTATCCCTCTCCCTTCCTCTCTGTAAAAAATCAATAAAATATATTTAAAAAAAGAAAAAGAAAAAAAGAATGGTGCCTAGCTAAAAATGAGTGCTTAAACACACTTATTGACTTCAGAGAGGAAGGGAGAGGGAGAGAGAGAGAGAAACATCAGTGATGAAAGAGTCATTGATTGGCTGTCTCCTGCATGCCCCACACCCGGGATCGAGCCCACAACCCTGGGATCCAAATGTGACCTCCTGGTTCATAGGTCGACACTCAACCACTGAGCAACACCAGCAGGGTAGTAATAGGTGTAACTTTTAACAAAATTGTCCTTGTTTAGTTTTTTTCTTGCAGCATTTTTTAGGACCTTAATCACCAGCACAAGAGCAAGAAAGATAAATTAAAGCTTCCTTTCCTAAAATTAATCTTTAAGATGTCTCCCTGTTTCTTACCCTCACCACCCAACCACTCCACTCACCATCAAATATATAGAAATCTTGTCTAATTTTGTCTCTTCAGGATCTCTTCCACATTCCTCCCTCTTATAAGAGCACAGTAACATTATCCTGGAAACCTGTACAGAAGGTTGAAATTGGGTAAGAATTATATTTAAAAAGAATTTAAGTGTTATGATTTACAAATATGAAAATCTGAATTCAGATGTTATATTTACTGTACAAAGTGGTACGTTATTAAGTGGTTCTTAATAAGATGTTAAAATATGACTATTAGAAGTATGACTTAAAATATAAAATCTAATTCCAGTACTTATAAAATAAACTGATGGAATACAGCCCTAGATTTTTCAGCCTATTTGTATTCATGTAGCATAACTTGACTTTCTGACAAGTTTTACAAAATGGTTCACTTGCATATAGTCTTTGAAGTTACGTATTCTAGATTATTTTAAAGCCTTGTAAATCTTTTTCGATAATGTCTGCATAACTAAGACACAGTTAATTTGATGACATCAGAATGTTATTCCTTTTTTCTGGTATGACTATCATCTTTAGAGTGCCTATGCTAAATTATAAGTCCCTCTGATTTAATGCAATTTTTTTTATTGTGGTTCTTTTTACTGTTATAGGCAAAAGAGGGCCACTGAAGATACAACTTCTGGCTCACCACCCAAGAAATCTCCAGCAGGACCAAAAAGAGATGCAAGGCAGATTTATAATCCTCCTAGTGGGAAATATAGCAGCAATTTGGGCAACTTTAATTATGGTGAGCGTTTCCGTTTGGGTATAAGCAGTATGCAAGATTAGACAGAGATTGTGTTGTACTTGATTTTCATTATCAGTTATATATAGTATTATAGCTGTTTTGTGTGATTTTTCTGAGTTAGCTTGGGGAATTAGAGCTATTGGGGAAACAGTTGATCCCGTTCCTTTTTGACACACTCTTGTGGGCTCATTGAACTGAGCATGTAGCACTAAGCACTTAAAAGAGAAAAATATGCCTCTTGTATTCAGAGGAGCCAACAACAAAAAAAAGAAAGGAAATTGGCATGAACCATCCATTCCTGGTATTCCCTGTTCTAGCTTCAAGGCAAGACAATCTGTGCATTCTCCCTCAGGGATAGAACTATAGCTTCTGGCAAATGTGGTGTTAGTGATCCTCCCTGGTCCTTGTCAGCCTACTGCTTGTCCTCCCATCTTCTGAACTGTTTCAAAAGGAGAGGTCATAGAAATGGAGGATGTTAAAGTGTCATCTGGCAAGGAAGATGTGATGCATTGTGGTCTCCCTGCTGCCCAGAGTGCAGTCCTCTTGTCAGTTTCAGCTGTTAGTGCCAGAAAGGTTTCCCACCAATCTATTCTTTCCCAGGGCTATCAAATGAGAAGTGAGGTTTGTTTCTCATTGACTTAAACCCTCATAGTTCCTTTCAACGAAGAATAGACGAAAATGTCATTGACTCTACAAATCTTGTTTTAAGATATCTATATATAAAAAAACCTAATGTGCTAAGTGTCCGACCAATCAGTCGACCGCTTGACCAGTCACTATGACGCACACTGACCACCAGGGGGAGACGCTGCAACTGGTAGGTTATCTTGCTGCCAGGGTCCAGCAGATCGGGAATGGGCGAGACAGGCTGGACACGCCCTGGAGCCAACCTTCCTTGGTCCCTTCCTGGCCTCTAAAATGTTTCTTCTAATTAATTTCCTTTCAGAGTGCATGAATTCGTGCACTGGGCCTCTAGTTTAATAATACTAGCACTCAAACATACTTGTTATTGGCCTTGATTACCAGAATTACAATCAAAGTAATTCTGCAGTACAAGTTTCCCCCACTATCCATAAGTAGAGCATTCCTATAAACCTTTCATAAGCCAAAATGGTGTGAAATGGAAGCAGTTATGTTAAATTTATGTAGAAAAATTTTAGAGCTTTCCAAGACCCAAAAAATAACCTACCAAATTACACATCCTATATAATAAAAGCCTAATATGCAAATTGTCCCCTCAACTGGGAGTTTGATCAGGGGGTGGGGCCAGCAGCAGCAGGCGGCCGAGAGAAGGGAGGCTTCCCCACCCCCAGTTCACCCCCTGTGGGCAGCCGCTAGTGACCCTACCTGTGCACGAATTTCGTGCACTGGGCCTCTAGTAAAAACATAAAATAATACATATAGTCAAAGCAGGAATGATGATAAATACACACCATGTTTACATGCATCAGTCCCACTCAAGCAGTATATTTTCTGTTACTGGATGCCAAGTAAAAGATCACTTTGATACTAGCAGAACCTATGGTAACCAGCAGCTTTCAACATTCTCTGTTTAAGTAGTACAAATGGTAGACATAGACTGATTCAATACACAGCATCTTTATTTCATTCAGCACAATTGAAACCCTTAATTACATCCAGTTTTAAAATAAGCATAACATCTTTACAAACTCTCGGGCTTTTCTGATATTTTAGAACACATCTTACTTGGGTATGCATAAAATCAAGATAGAGCACAGGTGCTCACAGATACTGTTCAAAGCTATGGCAGCTTGATACTGAGATGATGAATGAGTGTAGTTCCTGGGAAAGGAACTTGGTGGAGCCACTCACTGTTCGCTGCATGCTGCCTTGATAATGGCTTACTACAGAACAAACACTGAATACTATTTTTGCTTTTTGCCTTTTTTCTTTGAGGCAACTTTAGTGTGGGAAAGATCACTGAATTCTTTTACTTATGTAATAATATGAAAACGTGCATCTCAGCCTCTTTTCTTACCTGAAAAATAGGTGTAACAACGAGATCTTAAAAACTTCAAATAAGAATATTTGTGAAAGCATTTTGTAAATGGAAAGGATTTTGTGTTACTTTAGGCATATTTAGACTTTTGTCCAAATATTGTCCTCTGTCACTTTTACGAGTTAATATGATGTCTTAAAATTAACCATTTTTAAAATCAACTATTAGATCAGATTCTATCATTTGATTTAATGAACATAATCAAGAACTATGGCAATACGTAGAGAATTGTATTACTTCACTTGGGCAGTTCAGTTACTCTTGAGTTTCCATGAGGATTCTGCCCTGTGTCTGATAGTGAGAATCATGATAATAATGCATTTGAAAAATGCAAACCCTTAGACTGTATGTGATATTTTTTTAAACTATCAACGTGAAAAACATTTTTTTACCCAAGACAAAAATCCAGGAGTCACTTACAGCTTCAATTCTGTAGTCATCAAAGTAACAAAGGGTAAACAAGCATGCCCAATGATTGTCTTTTGTGTCAGGTATTACAATACTTTACAATACTTTAATATTTCTATAGGGCGCAACTTGTTATTGGGGGTTTATCGTAAATTGAATTACAAAGCAAACTCAGCTCTGATTCTTAATCGAAAATATGAGTAAATTTTCTTCTAGTTTTTATATTTGGGAGCTGCTTATCTGCTTATGCATATTCTTGTGGTACTACAGATTAGAATTGGTGGGCCCATCTCAGAATTTTTACACCTTTTTTATGCCTGTCTTTGGGGAAATGACAGCATATCAGGAAGATGTTTCGCATATCAGAAGCATGTTGCATTTCTTTTTTTCTGGGATGTTATTGTTGCCTCAAAATTGGAGGGGAAAAATGTTTTGTGGTCTTTTTAAGACGAGATTTTGTTTATATTTTTAAATTTTCTTATAATGGGATTAAATGGTTTACTTTTAAAAAAACAGGACATTTTGCAATATGTCCCAGTTGCAATACGTACTTGCTAATGTTTCATTGTAATGAATTTAAAACTGTACAAAACATGTTAATAAATACTATCCGCTTATCCCTCAAAAAGAAAAATGTTACCCACATTTGGCAAAATCATCATAATTCTACTTTTCCATGTCAGCCAAGCTCGTGCTTTGTTTTATTTTTTCCAGGAAGACTGAATGGTTGTTGATGTTTTTTAAGTCATATACACTGAAGGGTTAGGAAATTTATTCCTTTTGTGTTATTAGGGAAACAGGTAGTATTAATATTACCACCCACCGTTCAGAACAGGTCTATTGTACCAGTGCCATGGGCCTAAACTTGTTCACCATAAAGGAGGAGCCATAATTTATGATTGTTCTTTGAGTCCATGCAGATATATTTAGACTTTGTTTCCTTATCCAAGTTTATTATTTTACTAACCCATGTCTCATTTATTTACTTTATAAACATTGTACTGTTTCCCACAACTGAGTTCAGCTTCCCAGTGCATTTTCAATCAAATCACTTACAAACATACCAATGTTTAGTTTTCTTTCCTATGAATAAAGTTCCCCAGTAACCTGGGAGTAGTAAACATTCTATATTTTGTGACTTGTGTCCTTTACCTTTTACCTTTTTAAAATATAAAGATAATTTTTATAGCATAATTTTAACTGGGAGTAGTGGTGTTTTAAGTTAGTAATATAAGCTTGAAACCATTAGAAAAAAAACAAGTGCAGAATGGTCTCTCAGGATGAAGCCCTTTGAAAAGAAAATTTGGTGACTCTGTACTGTAATAACAGCTGTATCAGTTGCAGATCAAAAAGAAATAGCCAGTATAGAAAAGATAACATGCCCTAACCGGTTTGGCTCAGTGGATAGAGCGTTGGCCTGCGGACTCAGGGGTCCCGGGTTCGATTCCGGTCAAGGGCATGTACCTTGATTGAGGGCACATCCCCAGTGGGGGGTGTGCAGGAGGCAGCTGATCGATGTTTCTCTCTCATCCATGTTTCTAACTCCCTATCCCTCTCCCTTCCTCTCTGTAAAAAATCAATAAAATATATATTTTAAAAAAAAAGATAACAGGATCAAGTAATACCATCATACAGCATATTTAATATAGTCATTAGAAATAGCTGAACAATTTAGGGGAATCCAGTTCCTCATATTGAAATTGATTGAAAAACAATTGAAAGGGTGGATTTTAGTAGTCTGTTATTAGCTTATAGCTAATAATAATGATATCGATGAAAGTGTTTAGTAAGTGTGTTGATGTTAAATTTACTGAGAAATTAAGGTTTTATAATGAGTATGGTTGGGGGGGAATGTGCAGACATGCAATAGATGAGGCCAAGTCTTAGTCAAAAATGCAGAGTTATAGCTACATAAAGGTTGCATCACTACCTGAATGCACCCATGGTCACTGCATTCTTTCCCTCAGAACATCTAGTAATATTCTGAATGTGTTCACTGGGGTAATAAATATGATGGTTTCATTTAAATGGTGTGCATACTGATCAACTTAGAATAATGTGTCATGAGAGGTGACTTTGAATCAGATCCCATTCTATTAAACAGATAAATATTGGCTAAGCTAGAGAAAGATCTAGTTAGTTATCTAACTCACGAGTTTCTGGAGGAAAAAAATATATATATCAAAACATCACCCAGCCCTGACTGGTTTGGCTCAGTGGATAAAGCGTCGCCCTGCGGGCTGAACGTTCCCTGGTTCAGTTCCGGCCAAGGGCATGTACCTTGGTTGCGGGCACATCCCCAGTCGGGGGTATGCAAGAGGCAGCTGATTGATGTTTCTCTCTCATCGATGTTTCTAACTCTCTATCCCCTTCACTTCCTCTCTGTGAAAAATCAATAAAATATATTTTTAAAAAAAACAAAACAAAAAAAAAACATCACCCAAATAAGGTAACTATATTTCTAGCCATAATGGTAAAAAAAAAAATGGGTTGCAGTGCCGACTTAATAGGAATTTTTCAAGTATCCAACATTATGGATCCAAAAATAGCAACACAGTTTCTTTTTCGTGCTCCTAATAATATGCCTGCCGCAATGAGGAAGTTTGAAAGTTCAATGAAGAGATTTGATCTCTGGAATTAGAAATTTGAGACTCTTAATTTATGTATGATGAAAGTCCAGGCTTACTGATAACTTCAATCAATTTTCTTTACTGGAAAGACTCCTCAGGAATATGTCTCTGGAGCTATAAAAGAGACTGCCTAATGAGTCACCATCTTATTCTACCATATGACACATGTGACTTGATTTTTCAGCAAAAGATGTGCTTAATTTACAATCAGTAACCCAAATACCGTATGTATACACATCATTACTTTTTGGCAGCATCTCTGAGCAGCAGCTCATATAGCTGATTAAGCAGGGAGAAAAGCTGTCAGCATTTATATCTATACTAGAGGCCTGGTGCACGAATTCGTGCACGGGTGGGGTCCCTCTGGGTGGCCTGTAGGGATCAGGCTGAAACCCACAGTCCAATACCGCCTGCAGCTCCTTCCTGCCACTCCTGCTCATCCTGGCCCTACTGTCCCTGCCGCGGGCTCGCGCCCAACCAGTCCCAATCAGGAGAGGCTGGCACTGCTACAGCAGCGCTGACCAGCCATGAGCCCTGCATCTATCACCCTCCCAAGGGGAGTGGCCTGTGGGTTCGGGCCAGGGAGGGTCAGTGGGAGGGCTCCAGTGAGTGTCCAGCCCATCTCGCTCAGTCCCAATCAGCCAGACCCCAGCAGCAAGCTAACCTACCGGTTGGAGCATCTGCCCCCTGGTGGTCAGTGCACTTCATAGCGAGCTGTTGAGCAACCTTAGCATATCATTAGCATATTATGCTTTGATTGGTTGTTCCATTGTTCTGCAGTTCGGTCTATTTGCATATTACCCTTTTATTATATAGGACTAGAGGCCTGGTGCACAAAAATCTGTGCACTGGCGGGGCTGGCGGGGGGCGGTGGGGTGTCCCTCAGCCTGACCTGTGCCCTCTCACAATCTGGGACTCCTCGGGAGATAACCACCTGCTGGCTTAGGCCCGATCCCGTGGTGCCTGCCCCGCCTCCCTGGGTCACAGATGGCAGGCCCAGATCCTGCACTGGGTCGCAGATGGCAGGCCTGGATCCCACCCTGGGTCACAGATGGCAGGCCGGGATGGCGGCTGGCGGCAGGGCGGGTGGCAGATCGCGCTGCCGCCTGCCCCACCTGCAGCATGCAATTTTAACGGCCATCTTTGTTGGGTTAATTTGCATACTCTTCTGTTTGGCTGGTGGGCATAGCGAAGGTATGGTCAATTAGCATCTTTGTCTTTTATTAGTGTAGATTCTTGAGTTTTGGTGCTTGAAATATGATGACCCAATGCAAATTGTCTATTCATTGCATTTGAAAGGAAAATTGTGTCAGTCTAGCCTAATATTTTTAAGTATAGAAATTTTTATAGTTTCATTAATTATCTGTGATAGTGATAGGCATCATAATATTGTGACCTTGAAACATCTTTGTTACTAGGATACATTTAATTGAGTACCAACTATGACTATATTTTGCACCTTGATATATGTTCTTTGATATACATGTTGTCCTAGTTTTAAGTACAGAATGAATCTATGGATGATGTAGCAGAATACCAATGCTGCTTTTATAGCGCCTACTGCTTCCTTCAGAGCACTGAGCTACATTTGCTGTACCATGAAGTCCTGAGCAAGACCTAAACCCTTGTTCGCTTTTTCGTAGAGCAGAGAGGAGCCTTCAGGGGAAGTAGAGGTGGCCGAGGTTGGGGAGCACGAGGAAATCGTAGTCGGGGAAGACTCTACTGAATAAGACATCTCATTCTTCAGCATCGTCATGAGCTTAACACACTTAAATTCTACTACTCATTGGATTGCCGGGGATGTCCCTTAAAAGGACTGCTGCCTTCAGCTAAAAACTTATTGTTCTTTATACCTTTGTATGTATGATCTACTTTTGTAACAGACCATGGTTGTGTCCAAGGTAAAACCACAGCGATATTTTTGGATGCTTTGTGCACAATCTTGTTTTTGCAATATCATCATTATTCAGACTTCATATTGTGAATCTTTTAAACATCTTAATAATTTGTTGAGAGCTATTCAAATCTAAAATATAATGAAATTCTATTTCTGATAACTGGTAAAGATGATCAGTTTTGAAAGCTTACTGATTTTCTTCTCCCCTCTGTCCTTTTCCCCCAATATATAGAGAAGAGTAATGGTCAATTTTAACATTTGGTTTTCATTGGGTTTTTTAAATAAAGCTGCTAGGCAATGGTTCAGCATTCCTACCTAGTGTACTAAGAGCAAAATACTTAAATGTAGAAATATTACATTTTTAGGAGAATGTAAGCTGCTTTGCACTGCTTACTTAACTCTTCTCCATATGTTGTGATAAGCTTTTGAATATGGGATCTTACTATTTGAATAGAAATGTGTATGTATAATATACATACATACATAAGATATATATGTGTGTGTGTGTATATATATATATGCATGCCGACTACACAACATAAATCATTTTTTAAAATTCCAGGAACAGGTCATCTTTGACATGGTGATTACCCTTTTGAGGCTGAATCCATTATTAACTTGTTATCTAGGTTTTCTTCCCAGTAGTGAGGGATTTTGAGTCCGTTGCACTTACATGATTATTGTTATTTAAAACTGAAAATAAACAAAGGCTGCATTTTCAAAGATGAGTTTGGCGATCCCTTTTGGAGAAATACAGCCAAAATACTGAATCTGATGTACATATAGGTTTCTACAGGATGAAACAGAATAATTTAGAATTTGGGAATTGAATAACCAGGGCAATCCAGGAAAAGTGACTTGATAACATGTTCTACCAATAATAAGGGATTCTCTCTGTTTGCTTTTGCCACTTTGAAGATTTAACTTCTCAGGTTATTAATCAAAATTATTGTATAAGTTAGCCAATAGAATATTTAGGTTAAAAAACAGATGGGGGGTTTGTGGAGTGTTTAATGTCATGGGCATTTTTAGTAGCATAGGTCCTTAGCTCTGCATTTGAATGTTTCATATATTTTTGTTTCATAGTTAATATTCCCTCCCCAAGTTTGCTACTCAAATCCAGTGTCTGAGTAACATTTTCTAGTAGTTTGGCATATTTTTTGAGGAATAGTTAGTAATTCCAATGGCAGTGTCTTCAATACTGTTAACCCTTACATTGGGGAAAAAACAAAACCCCTTTGTTAGAAATACTGCACATGTTTATGGGATAAATATTTTTTGAAGACTAGAATTATACAAGTGAGCATAAGAAATTGGTCAGCTTGATTATGGAGTGGTGGCAATAATCTAAACATTCCAAAAGACAATGAGCTGAACCTGAGCTCCCTTGGAATCTGAACAGACATAGGAATATGGAATTGCTATTTGAAAACTGTGACCCGGTGGCCGAAAGCCATTTCAAGTATAGGAACTGTATTAGGACTACAGTTATATAAATTTGAACTTTAGGGGTAACTTTTCCTCTCTTTCTTTTTAAAAGAGTATTTGTAAACTCAAAGCTGAGCAGAATTGACTCTACTTTAAGTTTGATATTGAGTTGACTGTGTTTCTTCCTTTGCCACCTCATTGTTCCCCTTCCCTTTCCTAAGGCAATAATGCACAACTTAGGTTACTTTTGCTTCAAAAATTTGAATGAAAAACTTCATGTCACGATTGTTTTTCTTTTGCAAGACATCTGTTTATCACATTGTTCAAAAGTAAGTGTTTCCTTATGCTTTTGGAATAAATTTCCTTTTGTAATTTTGTTTTGTGTCTTGATGTGTTATGATTATGATAACTTCAGATTCTTGGATATTCATTAAACATTCATTGATTGCTTTTCATGCACCAAGCAGTGTATCTTACCATGAAAATACAAAGATAGACAAGCTACTGCTCTGCCTTCAAGAAGTTCAGTCTTGCAAGTTATCTTTAATTTTCATTCTTTTGGATTTATTTTTAGAAGCTAACTCACTCTTCTGAAAAAAAGGGATTTGGCTCTAATCAAAGCAAAACATCAGATACTTGCCAAATCATGAAATATTTCCATCCTCAAGTTAATATGCAAAAACAAGTTGGAACTTCTTAATATGACTACCAGCCTTGATTTAAAAAAAAAAAAAAAAAGTCTTCCTGAAGTAGTATCAAAGGTTAGAAATGTTCTAAAGCCAAAAGTTGAAATGGACCAGGACAAGATAAGTTCCCTTGGTGGTCACATTCTGTGGCTTTAAAACCACCTATATGATATGTACTACTATTTGTAATACTTTAAACAAGAAAATAAAATTTAAAAATAAAAAACACCTATATGCTGTGGACTGCCAAATTTGTGTCCATCATTTCTTGTTTAAGAGTTTCGCAATAACCTGATTGTTCTTCCAGCTAGTACACGACTCTAGCCTGTTCTAAACACAGCAGCAAAGAGACATGTACTCTTTTACTTTAAGCTGTTCAATGGCTCCTCATTTCAGAATAAAAATCAAAAGCATTGCTGTGGCTTTAATTTCTGACCTCAGCTGCTACTCTTCCCCTCCATCACACTGCTCAAGTCAGCTGGCTTCATGCAGGCTAGGTAGACACATTCCTGCTTTAGAATCTCTGCACTAGCTGTTCCCTCTAGCCACTCTCCCTTATGTCTGCTTGCCTACTCCATTTCCTCCAAATCCTCAAACATCACTTCAAGGAATCATTTCATATTGCAATGCCCCTTTCTATCCTGCCAAGACTCCAGATCCCACTTACCCTACCATATGTTTTCTGGAGCACATAATTTGCTTCTATGTTGTGTGCTCTGTCTCCCCCTGAGAAGACTATAATGTGGCTAAAATGCCACAGAGT
The DNA here is from genome assembly GCF_000412655.1 of Myotis brandtii. NCBI lineage: Eukaryota > Metazoa > Chordata > Mammalia > Chiroptera > Vespertilionidae > Myotis > Myotis brandtii. The sequence continues at coordinate 467,586 of NW_005362439.1, forward strand.
AAGGATTTTTGCATGTTGCTTAGCCTCTAAAAACAGTGCTTGGTACAGTAAGCTTTCAATAAATCAAAGGTAGTGTTTTAGGCTCTGGATAAAGTGGTGAACAAGTCAAGCAAACTCATGGAGTTTATTATGCAGAGCCTGATACGAGTGTTACAAGGGCACTGAAGCATTCTATGGGATAGTGTGTGAGAGCTAGCATAGAAAGAATGGTTAGAAAAGCCGCTGAAGAATTCGTTTGAACAGACACCTGGATGGTTATTTGGAACCAATCTACTAGTAAAGATTTCAAGGAAAAGCATTTGAGATGGAGGTAGCAAAACCTACAGAACACCTGGCTTTAAGAATGCCAGACTGCTAGAGGGCTGCCTCAAAGCCTGTAGGCTCCTCATCTCGACCCCAGAACTCCTAAATTCCTCATCTACTATGTCTTCATCCGGCTATTTGGTTGATCCTTCGGGTTAGAGTAGACTTAACCATTGGCCTGTGTGCTCCCTCAGTTCACTATCCTTCCCCCATTTTAGAAACTACTGGGGGAACCCAAATTAGTTCTGGATGGGTAGAAAACAGCAAGTGAGATTTAATTTTAGCAAGTGTAATGGAAACAAATCTAATTTCTCAAAAAAAAACTAAGAAATTGGAGATTTATTCCTAGAAGTTGTATGTTCATTCCCTAAAATTAATGTTACCACAAATAAGAAAATCCAGTAAAAATCTGGTCATCATAGGGTTGATATTAGAAATAAGACCTGAGACAAAGCCTAGGTAAAATACTACATATTGTTCTAGTTTGCATTCAAGAATACACTAAGTAGAAAAGGAACAGAGAGAAATAAATAAGGGAATGGTATTCCTATGAGGACAAACTAAAAATGAGCATGCTATAAATAATGGATAAGATTTTTTTAAAAAAGCACAAACTCATGAAAGGTTTGAATAGAATGAACATGATTTTAATCATAAAACCGGGATATTTGGGTGTATATAAGGGAGTAAAAACTAGCTGTGGGGGATGATCCTTAGCTAATTACAGAATGAATAATTACAATACAATTACTGCATAAAAACTGTCTTCCCCAACAGCTGCAAAGATTTGGATAAATTAATGGCTGCTAAGTCTGTGTCAGGAAAATTCTTTTGTGGCTGACCATCATGCTATCCTAGAGCAGCCCTGGTGTCCCTGTGGGTTAGAATCCTGGGCTGATTGAACCCTGGCTGTCATCCACAGTAGTCCTCATGCTTCAGACTACCTGATGTATTTGGCAAGCTATTTCTAAATTAAATTATTGTGTATTATGTATCCTCTGCCTTACCTTTGAAGTCCCTCTTCACTTTGCATATAGCTGTTGGGGAGATACACCTGTAGAGCACTTCTTGCCACAACCAGCCTCCCTCCCTACACCCTCTCTCAAACCTGATCAATCCAGAATTGTTCTAAAGAAATTCACTACACGTAGGCAGCTAATTCCTTCCATTCCTGCTCGAACATAGTTTCCCCTCGAATCTGACTGGGCTAACTTTGACCAACAGAATGCAGAAGTGACACTTTGCCAGTTCTGGCCTGGCCCTCAAGGAGCCTGGCAGTTCTACTCTCACTGGTTCAGAGCCCTGAGCCACCATGTAAGAAGCCTCTGAAAATACCCTGAGAGAGAGAGGCCCAGCCTCCCTAGCCATTTCAGCCACTCCAGCCAAAGCACTAGACATGTGAGAGGAGCCATTTTGAGACATTCCAGCCTTATGAATGACGCCAGCCAACAACAGGAAGAGAAGAACCACCTAGCTGAGTCTGGTCACAATCTATGAAAAATAATAAACCATGTTTTAAAACGTAAGCCACTAAGATTTAAATTGACTATGAAGCAAAAGATAATATATTAACAGAATTAAAACCAGTGCTAACTCTCTCAGGGATATTTATATCTTAAGTATTTTTGCTAAGGAATAAACAGTACTGAGATTTTTTTTGCAACTTTCAGATAAAATGGCTCAAGGGAAGAAATTAAAAAGCCAGAAAAATCATTTTATTAGTGTCCAACTCCGAGTTTCAAAAACTCTACAATTTATTATGAGAGTAAATAAATCAAAGGACCTATTTGCCAAAATACTTTATGTTGAAAGACCAAATTAAATGCAGTTAGGGGTTTTTCTATCATTTGTTCAACTGGGAATTAAATTACAATTTACAGATCAGAACTTCTGTCAACTACCATCTTCTATTTCTATATGCTTTATTTAAGCATCTAAAAGAGGAAGCATAATTAAAGAGGAAAGAGAAATAACCAAGTCTTAGAATAAAATAAGGGTAACAGGTGATCTATCTGGGTGTAGAAAATAAGTAGCAACAATTTTATTTAGGTTAAGATTTTTAAATGTTTTATTCACATAAAAAGGGAAACCTACCTTTTTGGGGGGTGGGGGTGAAAAAACTAAGCAAACTAACCACTTAATTATGGAAGCTTTATGGAAGATAAAAATATATTTATCTTTTTATCTTCCTGTCCTCAGATGCTAATAACCTTACTAATTGAAAGTAATTAGTAAAAAATTACTCAAGAGTTTAGCTGTTCAAAATGTGCAAAGCAATATCACAAAGTAACATAGCATTAATTGCAATATTATTGTTAGAGAAATCAGAAGAGTCAAATAGAAGTTGACAGGCTTCTTTACATTCTGGGATTTGAGGTGTACCTTAAATAATAGATTTGAAAAGGGAGAGCGAGGAAAGAATTTCAGGCAGGGAACAGGATGAGTAAAGTCACTTCTAAGTAATACTGTGTGATGCTTAAAACAGTTCAGTAAAAGACTAGAGATCAGAATTTGGCAGTCAGGACCTGTGCAGGCAGAATTCTAGGATGACTCCCCACGATGCTCACCCTCATAAACTCTCCCTTGAATGTGGGAGAACATGTGAATATAATTTCCATGATTTATTGTCATATGACAAAAGGAATTTTTGCAGATGTCCTTAAGGTTACTAATTATGCATGTACAGTGACCAGTATACATTAAACACCCAATAAAAGTTAGCTGATGATGACTGCCACTACTTAGCTTTATACACAGGTAAAAGAGTTGACTTCTATGCCTTAAAATAAGATGCTGAGAAGAAAGAGACTCCATCACTTGCCACTTCCCTATTTCAGAAATTTGGAACATTTCTACTGTCTATATTTAAACTCCTTGGCATGGCATATAAGAAATCCTTACAACCTGTTACCAATTTCACCTTTTCACACTTACTGCTTATTTTGCCCGAATCAGCTCGAGAGAGGTTAGTTGCTCTCTTTTCTACACCTGTGCCCATTATCCCACATTTCAATTGTTAACCTACCAATATCCCACAAGACTGTAGACTGCTCAGCAGTCATATTTCCATATCCAATGTCTAGCAGAGTACTAGACAAAAGCAGGTAAACCATACATTTTTAATTAACTGAATGCTCATTACTTCAGTCCTCAAGAAAAGCTGCTCTCAGGAAGAAGAACAACAAAAACACTGTTGTGCGTTGCTTCCATAGCATGAAGTGATGTTTAAACACTTGGCAATTTTTTTTCCTGCGATACACCAGGGTAGAGAACTGGTCAGGCAAAATTCTCCTCCTTTTTTTTTCAAAGAGAAAACCCAAAGCATAATCAACCTAAATACAAAATGACACACAACGCTAGAAGGCAGCCCTGAAATACCTAAAACAACCTTATCTAAAAAGAAGCTGGAGGCCAGTCTAGTCACTTGGACGGCCTGTTGGTGCACTAGTGGGAAGTGCGTCTCCACCCTGAATGTACCTCCCAGCCACCTGGGACTTGAGAAGGATGCATCCGACAGGGATGGAAAGAAAAGCCATGATGTGCTTTTCTAATGAGCTCCCACCTGATGCCAACACTGCAGGTCTCCGGGCCTAGACCTGCCACCCAGGTCCACGCTGCCCAGTAACACAGCCACAAGCCACCGTCCCTGAAAGCCGGATAGTTCCAATTTGGATGAGCTGTAACTGTAACACGCATACCGATTTCCAAGACTTAGTGTTTTAAAAAAATCTAATCTGTACTAATTTCATATCGAACTTACAATATTTTGTACATACTGGGCTAAAGAAAATGTCAGTTGTTTCACTCGTTCTTTTAAATTACAGCTGTGGCTCGCAGCTCACATTCTACTTCTACTGGACAGCGATGCCCTAGCCAATGGTTCTCAACCTTCTGGCCCTTTAAATACAGTTCCTCATGTTGTGACCCAACCATAAAATTATTTTCGTTGCTACTTCATAACTGTAATGTTGCTACTGTTATGAATCGTCATGTAAATATCTGATATGCAGGATGGTCTTAGGCGACCCCTGTGAAAGGGTCGTTTGACCGCTAAAGGGGTCGCGACCCACAGGTTGAGAACCGCTGCCCACTGTCCAGGTTAGGGAGCTTCCACCATGTGAGGCTTTTAGAATAAAAGGTAACACATCGCGCCCGCCCAACCCGCCTGCCCGACCTATGAACCTAGATTCCCCGTCAGGGCACCAGCCTGGGTTGCGGCTCCATCCTCAGTGGGGGGGGCCGGCGGTGCAGGCGGCAGCCCATCAATAATTCTCTCTCACCACTGACCTTTCGCTCTCTCCCTTCCTCTCTGAAATAAATAAAAATAAACCAAAAAAAGTTAAAATAAAAACATAACACTCACTGACCTTTCTCTCTCTCCCTTCCTCTCTGAAATAAATAAAAAATAAACCAAAAAAAGTTAAAATAAAAACATAACACATCTCTTCCCTTAGAATAGATGCTTTGAAGGCATACCTTTCAATTCTCAACTATTTTACACAACCAGAAATAAAGATAAGATTAAAAAAACAAGGTTTTATTTAAAAACTAGAGGCCGGACAATAACAAAAAAAAAAAAAAGCGGTCTCCGACCTGAAACCAGGCTGGGCCGGCCACCGGAGGCCGCCCTTCCCCGCCGCCCAAACCGATCTGGAGAACGCCCGAGGCGGGCCGTCAGCACCTCGTCGGCTCCTCCTCCTCCTCCTCCTCCAACGCCGACCTCCCCAAGATGGCGGCGGGAGGGGG
>NW_005362439.1:473202-499252 GCF_000412655.1 Myotis brandtii
AGCTTCGGCACCGGGGGCAGGGGGCAGTGCTTGCAGCTTCCCCCACCGCCCGGTCTCCTTCCCCACCCGCTGGCACTCCGGTCCCGTTACCCAGGCCGGCAGGGGCTCCCGAGGGACCAGACACCCTCTCCTTCCAAAGGGAAGTGTGAAGATGCCTCCGGTGGCGTCGCCGGCATCTTCCCAGCGGGCACTGCCCCTCGTTTCCCCGGCGCGCTCGGCATTGTGTCTGTGCCTGGTGGCTGCTGTAGCCCCGCAAGGAGGATATGCCATTTCCTGGAGTCTTGTGCCCCAACTAATTCCTGCTTTTCTTACATAACTTTATGGTTGCCGGCCTTTGGTGGATGCTGATGCCCAAAGAGTCCGTCCGTGTGTGTGTGTGTGTGTGTGTGTGTGTGTGTGTGTGTATGTGTGTGTGTGTGTGTTGCGCGCGCGTGCTACAGAATCTTGGTGAACTTGAATGAATTTCAACACTTTTGCAAGCGATTCTGCAAAGTTCAGCGAACAGTTAGAAAGTGAAGTGTGAGCCCCGTGCAGTTTAGCCCACTGATGTCAAATGCACTAACCGTGGTGTGAAACGACTGGACCGTGGAGCGGTGTGTGACGCACGGTGGTAGGAACGCAGTGCGAGGTTTACTGTTGTGTGGAGTGTGGTTCACGTTGATGCACATTTCTTCTCAAGCCTAATGAATGAGTTGAAGCATTTAGAAATCAGCGTTGGTATTGGTGCCTGGTTTGCAGCGTATCTGAGAAAAGATTGACTTCCTATTGGGTGGCATTTCCTCTTTACCTACCTTACACTAGAAAAGAATTTCCTTTGCATGGCCATGCCAGCTGAGGCTTAAGACATAGGTACTTCAGAAACCCTAGAAAACACTGCACATTCATCTCTAAGGAAAGATTGGAAATCTTTACGTGGGTCCTGGTTACTTGCCCCCTTCTCTCGTTTCCTGGTGATGGTTTCCCTGAGGCCCTCATGAAGGGAGACAGGGAATTAACTCGCTGGTGCTGCGATTTGGGGATCCCTTCTCCTATTGGCTCTTCTTCGGTATTGTCTTTGGCCACAGCTATTTATACTCCATGACATTGATTTCTCCTTCCCATTTTTGTGTCCTGCCACTCAGCTGAGAAAGTAGCCCATCTGAAAAAGCAAAGCTGGTAGAAATGTATTACTTTTATGCTAAACATGGCAATAGGAAAGTAGAATCAGATTTGGTTTTTATTTTCTAAATAAATTCCTTCGTTTTGCACATCGATGTGTATGTTTTAGTGGGGAAAGGTATGGGTTGCATCAGAAAGGGAGAAGTCTAAAGAATTTTCTGGATCTCAGCCAAGTCACCACTGCAGTAAGTTATTAGGCTTAAAGTTAGGAAAGCCAGGTCCTTTACTACATGCCTTTTTAAATGATCCTTTTCAGCGAATTTTCCAATATTTTGCTACACAACATATACTTAGATTCCAGAAATCATAAAAATTTATACTAGAAGAAATAAACTTGGTGACTATGTTGTAACAATAGGAGGCTAAGGAAGGAAAGTTGGATTTAATCAGAGGAAGAGGCTGCAGGTATAAAGAGGTGGATATCATAGTCAGCTTCTAAGTACCAATCTGATAGCCGTGTGTGCATTACCCATGCTGCCCTTTCAGCAATAATTTGAATGCAGGCAAAATCCAGACTTCCGTTATAATTGTGATTATCACATTTGGATATACTTGTTAAAGAATCGCAAGATCCCGTCAGAATGTAGATTTGAGTATACTGCAGATCTATCCATACATTCAGAAACATAATTAAAAGCTTACTATATATATTGTGTCCTACATGACATGCCACATTCCTTGTTTCTTGTTTTTGGTTATACTATCTGAGTATGCTTTCAATTTTAAAGTTGCCTAATATCAGGGAAAAGGCCAAGGGCAAATTGAAATAACAGATCTTAGAAAACTAGAGTGACTAATACCTTTTGAAACTCTTCACCTGATATTTAAACCTATTTAAATTAGATATAATAGGTCATTGTTTTCATAGTGAATGTGGAGAAGTACTTATGAATTAAAAATCAGAGTTGCCCAAGTATAGTTTTAAAGAGACATTTTCCATCATTATAAAGTTTAAAATACAGTAAGTAGTCCTTCCCAGGAGAAAAGACTGAACATTCATTTGTTTTTTCTATTTCTAGCCTTAGCAGATGATAAAGATAGGCACCCACAAGCTCAGACTGCAGACTCGTGAACATGCATATAGATTGGAAGCCCTAGATCTGTAAAGGGGTTGAAATGGGGACTCAGTCAGAGCCAGGAAGCAGACATTCCTCCGCAGCCTCCTCATAGTCAAAGCTGGGGCTGCTTCTCGCAGTAGCAAGTGTCTACGAGTTGGCATGGCAGCTCAGGAAATTGTTCTTTCCACAGCCCCTGCTCCAGCGAGGAAGCATGTCTGTAGTGTTTTGAGGCTCCATGTTTACTGAGCCACCACTGAACTCCCAGGAGCATTGTCCAGGAAATCCAGGAGCTGGGATGTGAAGAGAATGCTCCAGTCACTAAGTTCATTCCCCCTGGGGTCAGGGGATATCTAAAAAAGGCTCCTTCCTTCCTTATCTTCTCCAGTTCTGTGTTTTTCTCCCAGCTTTGGCTTTGGAATACTTCTGAACCATTAGTGTCCCTGAACCTGAAGACCAGGCCCTCTAAAGTTATTTGAGCAGGGCCCTTAACTTGGAGTCCATGGATTGAGCAGTGGACTATTATAATCTAGTCACTAGGAGGATCTACCCTTGTGTGTAATCAGGCCAATGGATCTTTTGGTTGACTTCATTGTGAAGAAGAGGCTTCAAGATAAACATTTTTTTGTTTCATTTTTATGTTCTTTTTGCTTAATGACTAGTGTAGCAACATCTGTTTTCTATTTTTATCAAAGGTGTCTAGCACCCAGCCAGCATGACTCAGTGGTTGAGTGTCCACCTATGAACCAGGAGTTCACAGTTCAGTTCTCATTCAGGGCATGTGCCCAGGTTGTGGGCTCGATTCCCAGTGTGGGGCGTGCAGAAGGCAGCTGATCAATGATTCTCATCATTGATGTTTCTGTCTCTCCCTTTCTCTCTGAAATCAATAAAAATATATATTTTTAAAAGTGTCTAGCAACTCACTTGCATTGGAGATTAAATAAATTTGTAGATTAGTTTGAGAGCCTAGCTACTATATATTATATCATTTATGGGGGAATTGTTTCCTGTTCTAATAGATGGATTCTTGAAATGTTACAAGTTTGTTTGTTGCAGCCTATTGAGTCAAGAAGTTGTACTATTAGCTAGCACTGGATTCATTGCTCTAAAATTTTAAGTAAATAGAGTATCATCTTTTTCAGCTCTCTTATAACATTGTAATATTTATCTTCTTGGCTACTGTTTCCCTCTCCTGTAATCTTAGAATGATAGAATTTTAGATTTGGAAAAATTATTTAAGAATATATCATATAAATCTTAGATGAGAAAGTCACCCCAAGTCACACAACTAATGAATGGTATTTAGTTGTAACAATCAGTAAAAATGTATTTATCTGCAGTAGCATACAAGTGAGCACTTTGTAATCAGTAAATTTGAAGTGCCCATCCCTTTCTGGTAACACCTACAAATGAAGGAATAAAAACAAAAGCAAAAATAGGAATAATGAAGTAACTATCTTCCCTTTTCCAGTTTGCTTTACCTCTGCAGCATGTTTTGTGGTGACTTCAAATTAGGGGTAGGTGGACAGGGAGGGTCCCAAATAGGTGTGAATTAATTTGGGGGTCACTTAATCATTTTCCCTCCTATTTATCAAGTAGATGTTTTAGGAGTGCAGATCCTTTTAACTACTCAGAACAAACAAGGTTTCTGACAAAATGATGCCCTGAAGCCTAGCAGCCTTGGCAAAGATTTGTTTGATAAGCAACTATTTCAGTAGCTATGGCTAAAGAAGAGCTATCAGATTTAGTTGGACAGACTAAATCTTTATCTATTGATTTCTAATAGCTTATAAGTGAAGGAGTGGCTTAATTTTGGTCAGATGTTAAGTAATTTGGTTAATCTGGGAGAGAGCATCGATATAGTACCATTAAGCTGACAGCTTTATTTCACAGCTTTTCAAAACTGAACCCATCTTTTTGCCATGGAGTACTGTTTCCTTGTTTATACACTTCAGGGATTTACTTGTACCTGAGAGGTCATGGTGGTTATTCACTAACTTGCTAGGCACCTGATAAACCTTTGCAGTTTGTCCTAGACTTCGGCATCAAAATGATTCTTATTGAACCCACTATTTTTAGATATTTCCCACTATTATTTTTCTCCTTATAAATTACCCAAGTATTAATTTTCTTTATACTGCAGAGTAGTAATAGGAACTTGGAAATAGACAGAGATGAACTATAACTTTAAATATTTTTCCCAATTATTTATTGAACAAGTATTTATTGGCTGCTTACTTTTTTTTTGCCAGCTTTTTTCCATTGGCTACTGTGACACAACATTCTCATTTTTCTTTAGCAGTGAGGAAAGTACAGCTCTTTTTTGAACTTTTTTGTTTTTTTTGCTCTTCTTACTCCACTTATCTTTTAGATCAGTGATTCTCAAATTTTACTTTGCACAAAAATAATCTGGTTCTTGCCTGAAATGCAGATTCCTGGGCCGTTCAGAGGGTCTAATTCAGGAGGTTGGTGGTGGAGCCAAGGATTCTACATTTTTATCAAACTCCTCAGGAGATTATAATGCAGATGGTTCACAGATCATTCTGGGAAATTCAGTTTTTTACATTGCTCTTCCTCCAACTTCTGTCCTAAGCCTTCTCGATACCTGGTCAATCTCATCCCTTCTCAGGACTTAAGTTACCGTATATATGCTGCGAATCTCCATATTTCTTTCTACAATTCAGGTTTTTTTCTCCAGAGTTATAGATTCAAGACCTTTATATTAGCTTTTAATTCCATGTGAATGTCCTCTAGGTACTTCAAACTTCATATGATCAAATCTCAACTTGTTTTACCCCGACACCTGTATCATGCTCTATTTTCCCAAATTTAATGAAAGACACTACCATTCACCATCCACACATTTGTCTATGTCAGAAATCTAATTGTCTCTTTTAATTTCTCCCTCCCTTAATCCTTACCAACATCTTTCAGTTTTACTTTCTAATTATATCTTCTTCCCATAGCCACTATCATTACTGTAATTCAGTAATGAAAATTTGAATTAGAAAAGTAAAGCAGGGCATTGTAAAAACAAATATCTAACATCTTGGGAGTATTTAAAGGAATAAAATGGCCCTAGCCAATTTGGCTCAGTGGATAGAGTGTCGGCCCGCGGACTGAAGGGTCCTGGATTCAGTTCCGGTCAAGGGCACGTACCTTGGTTGCAGGTTCCCTGGCCCTGGTTGGGATTCATGCAGGAGGCAACCAATCGAAGTTTCTCTCTTCTCTCCCTCTCCCTTCCACTCTCTCTAAAAATCAATGGAAAAATATCCTTGGGTGAGGATTAACTAAAAAGTAATAAGTAAATAAAGCTTAAAAAAAATAAAGTAATAAAATGAAGTCCTTCCACCTCCACCCATTCTATTAGACTATTAGCCTACCTGCTCCATGAAGGGAGTGGCTATATCACCTTCTCTGCAACTCCATCATCTCTCACGCTGCTTAATCCCATGGGCTAGTTTCTGTTGAGTGGGTGATGTAAGGAAAGGAGAGAAGAGGTTCCTGCCTTTTAGGAATTTACCATTGTCTGAATGAAGCCTTACCATACTCATTAATGTGCTAGTCACCTGGAGACCAGCCTAAAGGAAGCCTCAGATGTCCAAGAATCAGCACTCGGCCTTCAGAAAAGGTGCTGTACACAGGTGAGAAGAGCCACAATTTCAGAGATTACTCTTCCTGTCTACTGTGATCAGGTTGTGTGTGCAAGGGAAGTCATCCACTCCGTCACCGATATGTCCAAAAAGTCACCTTTATTGCTCAGACATCGTAAAGTATGGAGAAGCAATAAGAGACAATAAAATAGTGACAAACAAGAAAAGGAGGAAAAAAGAATTGGAATGGGCAGAGGCAGATAGTTGAGAAATGTCAGCTGCACTGTTGAGGAGGGTCAGGATCAGCCGTGGGGCTCAGCAGTTGCAGCTCAGAAGCAGTGGTGGAAGTGAACAGAAGGCAGTTTGACGGGGAGGAATAAGAGGGCTTGCCATCCCGTCAGGTCAAAAATGAGAACAGCTTTGCATTCCAAAATGTAGGGAGCAGGGTGTGAATAGGACCGGTACCTCGGCGGTACTCCACGATGGCAAAAGCAGTAGAGTGGCTCTTTTTTAGCCAGACACCTCCAAAGAGTCACTGTGCACAGCTCTTCCCTGTCTTTGCCTAGGTCTCTTCATCCTCGCATTTCCTGTCAAGATGCACGGGGTCTTGCATGTCGCCAAATTCAGTGCTCAGTTAGCTCAACCTCTTAGCAAGCCAGCATTTGTCCTCAGACCTTATTGCACTATTTTCTTACATGGCTTCCAGGACCTACACTCCTGATTTTCCTTCTAAATCCCTGGCCATGACTTTCCATTCTTTTCTGCAGAATTCCTCTTTTCTTCATGAGCCTTAAATGTGGGTGCGCCCTTTCTCTTCCCTCTATACCTGTGCTCACCAGATGATCCTATGCAGTCTCATGGCATAAAATACCATGATTATTCCGAGGACTCCCAAATCATACCTGCAGTCTCTCCCTGAACTCCAGACTCACATATCCAACTGCCTACCGAACATCTACACTTAGCTCCACTGGCACTGTATTGTAATATATATTTCATTGCTTGTTTTCTATAAGAACATAACGCAGGGCCTAAAACAATGACTGACATGTGGTATAAATTCAGGAAATGCTGATTAAGTGAAAGGAAGAGAATGTGCATGTCTGTGTGCAAGCAGTTACTTACACCTGTAATGGCTCTTGCACGTCATCTCCGCCTACTGAAGAGCCACCACCATGTTAGTAATCTGGAGGAGGGAAAGTATGTTTACTTTAATGGGGATAAACCAATTCCTTGTCTCTCTGTTATGAATAAAAGGTGTAGGCAACTTAAGACTTCTCTAAAAACCTGGTATGAGAACCAGTGTTGTAAAACCGTGTCTCATATAATCTCCTTTCCTGTTGAGTATTTGGATATACTACCTCCTTAACATACCTTTTATGATATGCTCAAATAACTCATATTTTAGGTTGTGGCATTATTACATTAATTGCATATGTAAATTTAGGTAAGTTACTTAATATTAAGGAACTTCTTTAATAGAAACAAGTACAAAAGAAAGATTTATTAAAAACAGCCCTGGCTGGTATGCTCAGTGGATAGAGCAACGGCCCACACACTGAAGGGTTACAGGTTCAGATATCCAGTCAAGAACAGGTACCTCTGTTGTGAGTTCACTCCCCACCCCCAGGTGGGGCACACGTGGAAGGCAACCAGTGGATGTGTCTCTCACATCAGTGTTTTTCTCTCTCTCCTGCTCCCCCCCCCCCTTCCACTCTCTCTTAAAAGCAATGGAAAAAATATCCTCAGGTGAGGATTAACAACAAACAAACAAAATTTATAAGGTCATGACAATTTTATATAAGCCTAAGTATATATTTGCTTTCAAGACATACTACTGGGCGTTCACACTGGACAGATCATATTGTGCCTCCCACATTTGTTTAGTCAAGTAGTAACTACTTCGTGAATCTAACTTTAGAAAAGAACTCACTCATGCATTTTTTACTAACCTCTTACTTCAGTCCTCACTTTCCCTCTGAGGCACTTAGTTATTTTTTAATTAAAATCAGGTGACTGCCAAGAGGGAGCCTAATGGTCAGTCTTTTCCACTTGAGTGGGGAGTTGAGATGGGTAATTAATCTTTAGTAAAACTCAAGGGAGTAGAGTACCTGCCAAACATGGCCAAATGGAGTCAGGAACGTTTTTATTTAAGCACGTATTTGCTGAGTGCTTTTTGTGTGCCCATTAACACTTGGCTGGCTTAGCTCACACATTCTACACCCGTTTGAGTGATTTCTTTGTTAAGTACTTGGAAGACAGCGGTGAGGGAGATACTGCCCCTGCCTTCATAGAGTTTGTATTTGATACAGTCATACATGGAAGTGACTGTAATTTAGGATTTCAACAGGAAACTTTTGTTGTAATAAAACAATTTAATGCCTGTATTTCACTGAACACTTTACCAAGTATTTTCCTATTATCTCATTTTTATTCTCATACAGACCCAGAAAACGTGGGTATTGATCTCTTATAAGTAAAGAAATTTAGGCTGAGTGTGGTTAAATTCCTTGCCAAAGGCCATGCAGGTAAGAAGTCGCAGAGTGTGAACTTAAGCCCAGATTTGATTCTAAACTCTGTTTTCTTTGCTGCAGTGCTAAACATTGATACTAACAATAACAAAAATTGTGTAGTTTTATTTGTAACACAAATACCAAAATTAAATAATTTTTTCAATTTTATAATTGAACTTAAAATTATAAAATACATGCTCATTGTTCAAGTTTTTTTCCAAGCTACTTAGCATGTTATAAAATGAAAAGTGAAAGTTTTGTAACTACTCACAAACCTTCCTGGAAGCAATCACAGAATTAGTTGTGCATTCTTCCAAAAAGTTCCTTTTCATTTGCAAACACACACACACATATACATGTAGATTTGTTTTAAACACACAGCTGGAAACATGTCTCACCATTATCTTTCATTCACTTAATAAGACTTAAACATCTATCCATGTCAGAAATAAAAAGCTAACCCCTTCTACCTTAAGGCTGTATAGTATTCAGTTGTATAGATATTCTGTGACTTATTTAACCAGTTCCTTAATGAGGGACATTTAGATTGTTTCCAGGTTTTCCCAGTGTGAACATGGTCATACATATATCTTTGTGTGCTTCTATTGAGTATGTCTGTCTGTAAGATAAATTCTTTGAAATGGAATTTCCTGGTTGTAAGAATGCATTTTATTTCATTTTCTTAAGTATTGCCCACTTGTCCTCCTAAGGGACTGCATCAGGAGTGTTTGAAAATACCCAACAGTGTTTGGACCATATAAAACCTTTGTTCATAATCCAATTCTAGTGAAAAACCATTATGCCATCCATTACGCTTCACTAAAGTGTTGCAGCCATAAGTAGAAGTCCGGACAAAAGGAACCTTCAGTTTGGTTTTATCTTCATAGAAAAATTAAACCTTTGTCATTAATGCTTATTTCACACTTGTTGGGATTGCAGTCAAGCTGGAGGTTCCCCCCCCCCCCACTCTCTGCCCACAGTTGATACAACTAATGCTTTGATGAGTAATCAAGTTAAACTTTATTCAATTGTGTCTTTTTTAGAGCAACATTTTCTAGCTTGAACAGCAGGTAATTTCCTGGCTGTTGAGTTTACTATTACCTGAGTAATGATAAAGTTACTAAGATCCCATTTCTGGCACTGATTTTAGTGTCACTTTTCCAATATTTGGTTAACACATCTGTCTCAGCTTGGGGTGCTGTAACAAAATACTGTCACCTGGGTGGCTTAAGCAACAGAAGTTTATTTTCTCACAGTTTTGAAGATCACCAGGGTCAGATTCTGGGGAGGCTCTCTTTCTGGCTTGCAGATAGCTGCATTCTTGCTCTCACAGGGCAGAGAGAAAGAAAGTAAGCTCTCTGGTGTCTCCTCTTAAAAGGTCACTAATCCCATCCTGCAGGGCCCAACCTCATGACCTCATCTAAACTGAATTACCTCCCTGGGCCCATTCTCCAGTTATCACTTGGGGGTTAGGGCTTCAATGTATGTATTTTAGGAAGATACAACTCAGTACCCATCTAACTAAAAACTTTTAAACTGCCATGGTTTTTATTAATCTCCATTATGTCCAGTATTATTTCTGGTACTTAGTGGGTGCTTATATTAGTTTTCTAATGCTGCTGTTAAAAATCACTAATTGAGTGATTTAAAACAACACAAATTTATTATTTTACAGTTCTCTGTGTGAGAAGTCCATCTTGTATTTCACTATACCCAAGGGGACAGAAGCAGTATATATCTTACAGGAGGTTCTAGGGGAGAAACCATTTCCTTGCCTTTTCTAGTTGCCACCCACATTCCTTGCCTCTTGCCTCCCTCCCCCACTTTTTTTTTTCAGATCATGAAATAGAGGAAGTATCTAATGGTGTACTTTGATATTTTAAACAGAGGAAATGTTTAATGGTGTATTCTGATATTATTTTAAACATCACCAAACCTAAACAAACAAAAATAACAAATAATAACAGGAACAAAGATGGTGCAATGATTTTGCCAACATCAATCATTACTTTTTTAATAAAAGTGTACAGAAATTAGTTAAATTGTAAAAGCCAGTGGCATTGACACAAAGAAGAATTACATTTACTTGTGGGATACTTCTGGGAAAATGGGAATTCTATTCAGGAGATTGATTATTTGAGAAATGTTAGCAAGTTCCCAATGAAGGGAGAGAGAGGGGTTTCATAGGAAATTAGGATTTCAAGTGCTCAAGCAATTGATATTGTTTATCTTTATTTCAAAGGCAAAGTCAGCCTCTTTTTTTGTTGTTTGTTTGTTAATGCTCACCTGAAGATATTTTTCCATTGATTTTTAGAGAGAGTGGAAAGGTGAGGTAGAGAGCAGAGAGAGAGGAACATTGATGTGAGAGAGACACATCGATTGGTTGCCTCTCTCACATGCCCCAACCAGGGCTTGGGAATTGAGCCTGCAACCGAGGTACATGTCCTTGACCAGAATTGAACCCAGAACCCTTTAGTCTGCGAGCCGATGCTCTATCCACTGAGCCAAACCAGCTAGGGCAGCCTCTTTATACTGAACCAAGAATAAGCAGTGTCTAAATATTTGCCCTGGCAGAATTTGCTCCAAGGTGCTTATTATGTTTTTTCCTTTTTTCTTACTGTTGTGGCTGAAGTTTATTTATAGTTCAATATACTTGATAAGCAAAAATGATACTAAGATAATTTTTTCTTTTGTATGTATACTATGTGTGTGGACCTGGATCTTTTCTACCTTTTAGTCTACTTGTGGATGTTCATGCAATTTTTTTTTAGTTAAACTTTTTAGTGAAAGTTTATAACACAGTTTTAAAAATTACTGGGCTCAAGGGGCCAGCTAGTAAACTACATCATCAATGTTGTGGGTTTCTTTGCCCAATTCAGCGAGGAATTAGGTTAAGGAAACATGAAAAGAGATAGCAGGCATATCCTGGGCCCAAGGATAGTTTTGATTTCTCAATTCTCCTTATTCTCTTTTTACCAGAGGTGTTGGGGAAGCATCTGAGATGACCACTGGTAGCAAATCTAGTACAGCCTTCTTTCTGAGCGTATTGGGCCACTTCCCTGAATATACCACCAGCTATGCCCATTTTATTGAGGGGGAAATGGGTATGCCAGTATCCCGGGGATACTGAAAGACAGTGAACTCAAAATGGTGTTTGTGGGAGCTGCGCCTGTGTTCTCATTGCCCCAGAGTACCATCAGTTCACTTGCTTCTGAAGCTGTCACCAAATCTGTTAACAAAATTCACCTGAGTGAATGTGAAGATCTAGTTGGTTTTATTATGTGATTCATAAATCAGACAGCATCCCATTTAGTAACTAGAAGGGCACTCTCTCTTGGCCCCTTTGTATTACATCTTCAAAGCCAGCAACATTGCACCTCTGACCATTTCCCCTTAATCACATCTCTCCCTTTGACTTCCCTGTTCCACTTTGTTGTTGTTATAGAGTTGACTACTTTTATTTATTTTTAAATATTTTTTCATTTTTAAAATTATAGTTGACAGAACTATTCTACTTTTAAGGAACCTGTGATTACATTGGGCTCACCTGGATGATCCAGGTTATACTGTCTGTCTTAATTAAGGTAATCTGAATATCCACCTTAACTCTATCAGTTACCTTAATTTCCTTTTGCCATGTAACCTAACATATTCAGAGCTTCAGGGAATTGGGACATGGACATTTATTAGACCATTATTCTATGTTTCATAAATATTTGCTGCTGGAATGAGAATCACTTCTGAGTTACATATAAAACAATTCTGTTTAGCTACATTGTTTCTGTAGATATTTACAAGAATATCATAACTATTGGAATGATAAATATCCATGACTCTTCTGTCTTGATTCAGTGTTTCATTCTCTTTCCTTGAAAATTGTAAATTGTCTACTTTATTCATTGTTTTTTTGTATAGTTCTTGCTTACATAAATCAGAAAATGTAGGCTAAAGGTACTTTTATTAGAAGTTGTTCATGTTTAAATTGAAAAATTAACTTGACTATCAGTTAGGAAAATGGTGTTTATTTGACATGAATATTCTCACAAAATTGGCTGCAACACTACATATCCAAATCCAGATTATAGCTATACTAGAGGCCCAGTGCATGAATTTGTGTACGGGTGGGGTCCCTCAGCCTGGCCGGCGATCAGGGTCGATCGGGGCCATCTTGCCCAGTCGCAATCAGGGCCAATCGGGGATGGCCGGGGGGATGGACCGCAGGAGGCTGGCCAGCCACGGGAGGTGGCTGTGGGAGTGCACTGACCACCAGGGGGCAGCTCCTGTGTTGAGCATCTGCCCCTTGGTGGTCAGTGCACGTCATAGCAACCGGTCGACCGGTTGTTCGGTTGACCCGTCATAACGGACACTTAGGCTTTTATATATATAGATAATATACTTCAAATACCTAGATTATTTCATGTGACTTTAAGCACGTACAACTGTGTCTTCCAGGAACTATGCAAAAAAAAAGTAACATCTAATTGAGGGTAAGACTTTTAAAACTAGGGATATAAGGCCATAAAAATTCATGAGATGGTCAGGATTCAATATTTTTGTTTATTTAAAGTTTATATTTAGTTTTGATAACTTGATAGCTTATAAAATTGAGACTGACTTTTAATTTCTCATTAAAATACTGGACAAGTACTCTAGAAGCAAAAATGTCATCTTTAAAAAAATATTTCCGAAACCCACACAGTTCATAATGATAGTGTTTTATTGATCTTATACAAGTAAATGTTTCTAGTGAAAGACCTGTTCATATTAATATTAAAGTTTTGACAATTATAGGCAGGAGCCTGTGTACTTCCCTCTCAAGAGCTGAGGGTGACTGTTATTTTGTGAACTTGCACTTCTCTAGACCTGAAAGAAGGTGCATGCAAAGTGGGCAGACTCTTCTGCCTCCCTCATCCCTTCCCTCTAAAACTCACCTTGCCACTATATTAGTACTAGAGGCCCAGTGCACAAAATTCGTTCACAGGTAGGGTCCCTAGAAACTGCCAGCCAGGACCTCCCTTCCCACAGTTGGCTGGCCGGCCCCGCCCCCTGGTCGAACTTCCAGTCGAACTCCTGGTTGAGGGGACAATTTGCATATTAGGCTTTTATTATATTAGTATGATGGGAGTCACAAAGGTGAGGGCTCCTTGGATGATTAGTTGAAAATGGCAATGACCTAGATTTAAGATCAGGATAAAAATCTGAGGGGAGGGAGATAAGGAACAAGAAAATACAATAGATGTTGCTTTTTGAAGTGTTTTGCCTGGCCCCCACATCTGTGAGAGAAACTTTTTCTCTATAAATATACAAGGGAAAGCTACAAAATTGTTCCTCAGACTTGAGCTTACACTTGTCATTAACCAATGAACTTATATGCATACTAGAGGCCCAATGCATGAAATTTGTGCAAGAGTAGGCCTTACTTCCCCCGGCTGCCAGACCGGCTTCCCTCTGGCACCCGGGACCCAGACTTCCCTTGCAGCCCCGGCTTTGTCCAGAAGGTCGTCCAGAAGGACATCCAGTCTAATTAGCATATTATGCTTTTATTATTATAGATGTGCATAGCTCATGGACAGACAGTTGTGCAGGGAAGGCCTGGAAGGAGTCAGTGGGGTGGGGAGAGGATATCTGTATACTTTCAGCAATAAAAATAAGTTTTTAATAAATACATGTTGCATAGTGCTCTAAAGATTCCTTTTAACAAGATGACCCATAGATAGCACTCTAAAAAAAAAAAAAAAAAGGAACTACTTTATATATTTAAGTAATATGTGTTCCCTGTAGAAAAAGTCAGAAAACACAAGAAAAGAATGATTGTTACCCTCCAAAGTCCCTTTGCTGGAAGCTTCAGAATGCCAAAACTAAAAACATCAGAGTTTGGAGTAAGGAAAGGTTTATTGACCAAGAAGGCACCAACCACCAAGAAGATGGGGGCCCTGGTAGTTCCTCAAATCCATTTTAAGAAAGTACAAGATTCAGGCTTCTTTTATGTCAAGGGAAGGGAAAATGGGAGGGGCTATTTTTATAAAAATTCAAGCCCCACACAGAATTCCTCTAATGATTAGCTTGTCTAAAGCAGGAGCCAGAAGGCCATGAGAACAACGCAGGCTTGAACAAGTGGAGTCAGAGAGATAGCATTTCACTGGGTTCATAATCATCCAGAGTCCACCAACTAGAAACTACCATTCTCGAAATATGATATATGAAATGTCAGCTGGATTTAAAGGATATTACCATTCCTTTTGACTATTTGTATAAAATAAGAGGACATAGGTTCTGAATATTGACTCATAGTGGGCCTGGTTGAGTGGATGGTGTGGTATTTGTAATCTTCTAAGAAGGAGGGGTGTTTTTGAAAGGAGAGAAATTTGAGCTGATTGGCATTTGCCAAGGATAATTATCATGTCTTACAATTTAAGAACTTGAAGATACCTCAATAAAAATATATGTCAGGCTATAAATCATTTACTGCTAACCCTTATCTGGCGAAGGTCCATGCCATTTGCTGCCATGTAAAAAGAGAAACACAGCTGTCAGTGGACTCCCTTCCTTCTGCAGATCACTTTATACCTCCTCTAGCTGCTGTATCTTGTTGAAATAAAAGCTTCAAGGAAATGAAAAGTATTTCCTTATATTTGAATGTTGGCCAAACCCATGCTATTCAAATACATAAAGCCCTGGTTATCTAGTATCTTTTTAATCTAAAACTAAGATTATACTTTAAATCGGGGGTGGGGAAACTTTTTTCTGCCAAAGGCCATTTGGGTATTTATAACATCATTCTCTGGCCATACAAAATTATCAGCTAAAAATTAGCCTACTGTATTTTGGTCAAACAATTACTCACCCCTGATGCGTTGGAAGGGCCAGACATTCCCCACCCCTGCATTTAGTTCTCTAATGTAAACCTTCATTTATCTCATTCTTTTATTCCTCTTACAATTCTCCAAATACCAGGTAATCAGACTGGTTAGGTATTTTGGAATAGGAATGTCATATTCCCACTTTCACTCTCACTCCTCCAATATTTTTTTCTAAAAAATCCTCACTGAAAAATACTTTATATAAAGTCACATACTAAATAGCCACCTCTTGAGAAATAGATAAAGTTGCAAAGTAAGCAGACTTTCTTTGGCTTTCTTATGTATAGCTCTTTTGTACTCTTAGCCACTGGCTGTAGCTTTTACATTTTCTCCTATAAAAATTTTGGTATGCTATAACATATCACAAATATATCATATTGTAAAGAAAATTGATGGGCTTTGAATTTTAAATTGGTCCAAATTCAATTTATTGTAGTAGCTTTCATATATGCCTGTTGGGAATTTGTTCAACTACTATTGAAAAGAGAAGCAAAATTTTCCACCTCTTATTGAGATAAACAACATTTTGCTTGTAGGCCTTTGGTAGGCGTGATTATTTGATATAGATTTACAGCTCAGGTGGCCATGTATAGGCATGGCTATTATATTTTTAGTGCCTTTTAAATTCAGAAAAGTTTTTTTTTCCAGTATAAGGCAAAATTTTTATTAAGGGGGCCAAAGAATTTGCCTCAGAAGGCAAAAATTCAGATAAGTTTTAATGTAAATTCCAATATAGTGGGAAGGCCAGGTAGCAGTGAAGGGATTTCATCTTAAAAGCAAGACCAGGAGAGGTGATAATTATGTAACTAGATAATAGTAATTATGTAGTTCAGATCATTGCAATGAAAGTATGAGTGGAAGTTACTTGGGACTAGCATTTCTTTTTCTTCTGGCCTCTCCAAGATGGTAGAATGAGCAAAGGCAGGTAAGTTTTATTGTAGTCACTCAACATTGTCCAGTTGTTTTGTGTATATAATTAAAGCCAACCTTATTTTATGTTGTTCTTATCCCCTCTTTTTAAAATAATTTTTAATGGGCTCTCATATTTACCAAGGTTTAAGCTAGGCTATCTTCTGCAGGTAAAAAGTTAGCTCTAAAATCAATTAGTTGAGCAGATGTCAATTTCTTAGAGGTTATAAAAAGATAGTTTCTTCTCAGAATGGAACTTCCTGAAGGGCTGGTGTATAATTTGGCAACCCAACAATACGAGATAGCGTGAACTTCATTTTATCCCTTAGGTACCAAGGACAGTCAATGTCTTAGATTTTTCTGAAATTCAAAAGATGTATATAAATGTATGTGAATTATTCTTCCTTATTTTAAAAGTGTTATGTGTACATTCCCAACAATTTAAAAATAAATATGTGTATGTAAAGTAAAAGCATGAATACACCTCTCCTTTCTATCCCATTTCCCAAAAGACACCACTATAAGCCAATTTAGTTTGTGCATACACAGACTTGTATACATCTCTATCTATAAAAGTGTACACATAATTTCTTTAAAAAATCATAGTATACTTATTATTCTTTATTGTTTTTAGTTAACTATACATTGTGAACATTTTTGCAGGACAGTAGGTCTAGCTTTCTCTATCCCATTCCCTTGGATAATGGATTTCCCTATTTCCTTACTGATGGATTAGGTTTTTGTTTTGTTTTTTCCAGCTAAGGTCTTATAGTGAGCATCCTTGTATATATATCTGCCTACTTGTTTAAGAATGACTATAGGATAGTTTCCTAGAGTTTATATTTCCAGGCCAAAGGGTATGTACTTATAACATTTTGATTATGTTGTCAAATAACCCTTCAAATAAGAATAAATTTATAAACCTGCTATCAACATATGAGAGTTCGTTTTTCTACATCTTCAATGATATAGTCGCTTGTTTATGATCTAGAGAACATAAGTTATAAATACTAAATCTCAAGGTTAGTTATATTTTTCATTTTTGGCTTCTATAAATCATTTTCAAAACTTGGTCCTACTCATACAACTTAACAAAAGGGAGATTAACAATCCAATAATAAAAAAAAATGGGCAAAGGACCTAAATAGACACTTTTCGAAAGAGGACATACAGCAGGCCAAGAGACATATGAAATGTGCTCAAAGTCACTAATCATCCTAGAGATGCAAATCAAACGACAATGAGTTACCATCTCACACCTGTCAGAATGGCTATCATCAACAGATCAACAAACGACAAGTGCTGGTGAGGATATGGAGAAAAAGGAACCTCCTCTTACACTGCTGGTGGGAATGCAGACTGGTGCAGCCACTGTGGAAAACAGTATGGTGTTTCCTCAAGAAATTAAAAATGGAACTCCCATTTGACCCAGTGATCCCACTTCTAGGAATATATCCAAAGAAATCAGAAACACCAATCAGAAAGGATATATGCACCCCTATGTTCATAGCAGCACAATTTACCATAGCTAAGATTTGGAAACAGCTGAAGTGCCCATCAGCAGATGAGTGGATTAGAAAACTGTGGTACATCTACACAATGGAATACTACGCTGTAGTGAAAAAAAAAAAAAGGAACTCTTACCATTTGCCACAGCATGGGTGGACCTGGAGAGCATCATGCTAAGTGAAATAAGCCAGTCAGAGAAAGATAAATATCACATGATCTCACTCATTTGTGGAATATAATGAACAATGTAAACTGATGAACAAAAATAGAGCCAGAGCCAGAGAAGCATCGATCAGACTATCAAACCTCAGAGGGAAGGTAGGGGAAGGTGGGGGTAAGGGGGAAAGATCAACCAAAGGACTTGTATGCATGCACATAAGCCTAACAAACGGACACAGACACCAGGGGGGTGAGGGCATGAGTGTGTGTGTGTGTGTGGGGGGCGGGCCAATGGGGGGATAAGGGCACATATGTAATACCTTAATCAATAAAGGGAAAAAAATTAAATTAAAAAAAAGAGAAGACATGAGAATATTTAGCCCATGACACCTGTAGAGTTAATTCAGTGTTTGGGGTTATTAATGTTTTTACATGTAATATTATATTTAAGATCATTTTTCTTGAATAATTGGTGTTTACTGCATGTAACATTATATTTAAAATCATTTTTCGTGAGAAAAAAAGAATAAAGAAAACATTTAAAAAAAGAGGAAAAAAATCTGGTCCTTTTAGTACTTTCCTTTTATTGCTTCCAAATCTGTTCAGATATGGAATGTGATAATCAAGACAAGACAATCCCTTTTTGTTATTACAGGTGTGAAATATCTTTTAAGGAATTTATCATTCATTGCCAAATACTTCTCATGTTGAATATTTCTCATATAACCAGTCAAGTCAGAATATTCACTTCAAAAGCTTGCTCTTTCAAGTAGAAGTTCAAGGACAGCTTTTGAACCTGTCATTCTCCTTGCTGAAATTTATATATGATCACTTTTTTTTTATTGCCTAAAGTATTACAAAGAGTATTACATATGTCTCCTTCCTATATGATCACTTTTTAAATACCCCTTGAGTTTTATTGAGTACCTAATAATACTGGTTATAATGGGGATTGAACAATAATTTAGAGCATATTAAAGGAAACTTTATTATCTTAACAATGTCTAAGCTTTATTTATTGCTTGCTTTTTTGCAGGTGGATTCACCAATGAACTTGAAGCATCCCCATGACTTAGTCATATTAATGAGACAAGAAACAACAGTTAACTACCTCAAAGAATTGGAGGTGAGGCAAGTGGGCATGCAATATGCAGCTGAAACTTGTTGCATTTCACAGGAGTTATTGTATTGTGAACGTAGAAACATTCAAACCTGTAAAGAATTTTTGCGAGTTTTTTTGAGCCAAACTGTCAACAAGTGCTGGGAAGCAGAATCTCAAAGGATTGAGATAGTGCCCCAGAGAATGGCGTTTTTTTTAACCTATTTTTATACATTTTAATCAAAGGAGGAGACGTAGGTGGATTATGGAAAATCCATTGTTGATAGATTAGAGAGGCAGGAGAAAGCAAAAAGGTGGGGAACCTCTGGGATTGGATAAAGAGTAAAATGATAGACACATAATTCTTTTTACTTAGGTGGGTACAGGATAGTTAACAGTCAACAATTAACATGATAATAACAATGAAGGAATTTGTGGTATCTGTCCTGGCACCCAGAACATTTGGCTGTGCCCTGAGGGGTCCGGAAAAAAGGGAAGTTACAAGTTACCCTGACATTTCAATATGTTATCGTAGATGCAAAAACACAATAAGCTTAGTTAAGGTAAAGATTGACCTTGTCAGGGAAGATACCAGAGTTGACTACCCACCATAATTGCTTTTAGTTAAAGTTTAATTTCAGACCATCCTTGTGGTTACTTTAGATTTTAGAGTTTGCAACACTGCCATGTAGGCCTTCTCTGAGCTTGCCAATAGGTATATTTATCATGCTTGGAAGCTTGATCTGTCTTTAAAAAACAGTGTTCAAAAGATGCAATGGTACAGAAAATACTTTTTATTTTCAGATGCATAGGCACATTGTATATGTTTAATGCTATCCCATTTTTTAGGGGTCATCCTATATAATAAAAGAGTAATATGCAAATTGACCCTAACTGCAGAATGACTGGGAACAACCGGCTGCTATGATGTGCACTGACCACCAGAGGGCAGATGCTCAACACAGGAGCTGCCCCCTGGTGGTTAGTGCTCTCCCACAGGGGGAGCTCCACTCAGCCACAAGCCAGGCTGACCACTGCGAGTGCAGTGGTGGCAGTAGACTCTCCTGCCTTCTCGACAGCGCTAAGGATGTCCGACTGCGGCTTAGGCCCAATCCTCAGGGGAGCAGGCCTAAGCTGGCAGGTGGACATCCCCCAAGGGGTCCCAGATTGCGAGAGGGCGCAGGCCAGACTGAGGGATCCCCCTGAGAGTACAAATTTTCGTGCACCTGGCCTCTAGTTATGACATAATATAAAGAGAAAGAGCCTTAAATTAGAGTATATACAGGGGAGAATGCCATTCACCACATCAGTGAAAATACAAATGAGAAATGTTGAGTCCACTAATTATTGGTTAAGGTAGTGTATTGAGTTTATACTTAATACACTCCTTTTGCTTCATATACACAGCAATGGCTGATAAAATATAAAGTGGAAATCAAAATAAAATGGTGCCAGGCCTAAAAGCAACATAAACATCTCCATGGACCAGAAATGGAACAGACACACTAAGTTGGGAAGTGCCTGAAGCTACAAACCTGCTGGTTTCCAAGGCCAGGAGCACCCTATGGTGTGTGGTAGATCATCTCTGAGGAGTTAAGAGAACTGGCAATATTCCATGTAAGATGAAGAGAATCAGGCTTACTGCTTGAGGACTGGGATGGAGCATCTGTTCATGAAAAGAGTCTGGGGAAGACAAGACAAAACCTGATGATCAAAAAAGGAACTGAACCATCCAATGGCTAAATAATTGCATCTTCAATTTCCTGAAACCCATTTTAGGGCAGAATATTTCTTTGAGGTAGAAACTCCAAACCAAAATTATAAGGTTTGTTTCTGGACTTGAGAACTGGATAGAACCAAAACTGTTAGAGAGAAGAGATGGTCATGGAGTGGTTGGGGAGAGATAGATGATGAGGGGTGAAGAATGACTCAAGGGTTTTTGATCCAGGAGATTGAAAGGATGGATTGATGATAGCTGAGGTAGGGAAGACTACAGGATGTGTAGGATTGGGGAGTTTATGGAAATCAATGATAGTCTGGCTTTGGTATGTTAAGTTTGAGGTACCTATTAGACATCTAAGTGGAGACATCGGGTAGGGAGTTGGTTCTTCAAGTGTGGACTCTGAAGTAAAGATGTGACAGGAGAGATGTAACTTTGTTTATCATTGACATGCAGACTTAAAGGCCATGAGACTAGATAATACAATTTATACGCAAAGTAGTGACAACTAGGTAGACTTCTTCTATATCAGAAGAAAATGGAGGAATGAATAATTTCAGACTGTTAAGAGAAAATCAGTCAAACTAGAATTTTATATTTTTTTAAAACTATCATTCAAGAATGAGAACAAAGCAAAGATTTTTCTGACAAAGACAGAGTTTACTCACTTAAATAAAATTAAAGGTATACTTTTGCAAGAAGAAAAGTAAATCCAGTAAAAGCTACATCTGAATGGTCAGTAAAAACATTGATGAAAAAGTTGCTAAACTTATTTAAATATTTTTTGTGTTTGTGTTTTAAAAGATAAAACTAAATAAAATTAACAATATGTTGTCGGTTTGGGGCATGGTTAGTGATTAGTTAAAGCATGTTAGACTCTTTTTTCATGTTCAGGAGAAGGTAAAAGAAACTGAATACATTAAAATCCTGTTGGGAAATTTATGGTCAAACATTAAAAAACTTAAGACTATTGACATCTTCCAAGTTGTCTTGCCAAAGTAGGAATCTAATCAAACCACCATGTAATTTATTTTTCAATATAATTGGTTTCCTGTCAATTTAGTATTTTATTTTTTGTTTTAAAAGATTATTCTGACCTGGCCAGTGTGGCTCAGTGGTTGAGCACCCACATATTGAAAATATATTTAGTCTCATTAATGATTGATTAGTTAAGATAGTCTACATTTTTTGTAGTATATTAGTCAATTTTGTATTGGCAAAAAATAGCCCCCAAATCTCAGTGCTATTCTCACCTGTCTAGAGAAGCCTATTGATGTCATCTTAATTAATTGAGGGCATGTTCAAAATCCTTGTCTTCCTTTGTAAAGGATTCTCAAGCTTTTTCAGTACATTAAATTCTCCTTTCTCCTACGTGGAATCTAGATGGAAATATTAGAAAAATTCATTGTGTTAACTTTCTTCTCAACAGAAGCAATTAGTTGCTCAAAAAATTCACATAGAAGAGAATGAGGACAGAGACACAGGACTGGAACAAAGACATAATAAAGAAGATCCAGACTGCATCAAAGCCAAGGTGCCCTTAGGGGACCTGGATCTGTATGATGGCACATACATAACTTTGGAGAGCAAAGACATCAGGTAAAGACATTCTCTTCCCTCCCCCCCAAAGTATGTTTTCTTGAACAGATCTTTCTCAAATCAATAAATTCTTTCTCAATGAGAATGAGCTTCAACCACAGATAAGTTTATTGAAATTTGAAAGTTCAAAGTACATACTATTGAAGATATTTAATACCGCAGCAGTAAATTGAACAATGTATAGCAAAAGAAATACAAATGACTAATAAGCATGTAGAAGACATATTTCTCAGTAATGATAAAGTACGTACAAATTAAAACATTTAGATAGTTTTCATCTATCAAACTGGTAAAAATATGGAGAGGCTATCAACAGAAATGTAAATTGATTTGATATTTCCAGAAAGAATTTAGCAGTGTTATATTAGTTTTTAAAAAGTCCCTGATCTTAACATTCTCTTACCAGCCTATTTTCTCTCTCACTCTTGATTTATCTCCTGTAACTTTAACTCCCAAAATGTTTGACTCTAACAACACTGAAAAAGTTATGAATGTTGAGTAATACTGGTTGTAAAGTTCAGATGTTTTGAGAATATAGTTCAATTAGGGAAAAATTGGACATTTCTTCACCTTTCATTTATTGCTTCTTGCTTCTTGATTTTAGCCCTGAAGATTATATAGATACAGAATCTCCTGTCCCTCCAGACCCTGAGCAACCTGATTGCACTAAAATTCTAGAACTTCCATATAGTATACATGCTTTCCAGCACTTGCGAGTAAGTAGAGAGCTGTGGGACTTTTTTTTAGTACATTTTTACAAATTTAGTCTCTTGTTTATAAATACTCTTTTTCTTTTCCTTTCACATAGCTTTATAATTTTACAAACATCTTGTATTTTTTAAAATTCCTTCAAAATAAATGTTATTAGATACCGAATTGTAGTCTTTTATAATCTCCTTTTTCAATTTTTGTTCTTTTTCAGGGTGTACAAGAGAGAGTTAATCTTTCTGCACCACTATTACCTAAAGAAGATCCAATCTTCACATATTTATCTAAACGATTAGGAAGGAATATAGATGACATAGGTCACCTCATTCATGAAGGCCTACAGAAGGTAAGTCATCACTGACTTAAAGAGCCAGGAAACTCTCTGTGAACAGGAGATATTTTACTCTCAGGAAACACCTGCCGAGCTTGTTTCTATCTAGAGAGTGGTTTTAAATTGAGGTTCCATTAATAGAAACTGTAAAGTTTAAAGCTAAAGAAAAACATTGGTAATCCAGTGCCATTACCCAGGAAGGAATGCTAAAAAGATGTATTTAAGCTAATTCATAAAAGAAAATTATATATAATATAAGCAACAGAGCTTATAGGTTTGAGTATGTATTTTGAATGTGAAAGAAAATTTAACGTTAGCGTCTTTGCTATATCTCCACATAATGCATAGATGATCATTATTCTCTGAACATGAAAAAGAATCACCACCAACAATAAAATCTTTTAATTTTTTCTTTTAAGGGAACATCTACTTTAAAAAATGAAACAGGGAATTGTGCAACAGGACTCAAGAATTTAAATGTAACAATCAGGATAACTTGTGGGAATTAGAAAATGGTTTTTGCTCTTCTCTATGCCCAAAGAGTACATTAAAATGTAGGCTCGTTCCTCAGCATTATTATAGTGGTATTAAGTAAAATGTATAATTGCAACATTTATATACATATAATTTATTCACATACATTGTATATTTATATGATTATTCAGATACATTAGATATTATATATATGATTATTTTTGTTGCTAAGTTACCATCTTCATCTTGTTTTTCTGAAGATAATGTAAAACATTGCATTCCCAGAGCTTGATGAGTAATAAGGGAAACTGGCCTAGGATTTAAAATATCCTTCAGTAGTTCAAGAGAGAGATGAAGATGGTTTAGACTAGAATGGTTAGTTTTGGAAATGAAGGAACTATTTCAGGAAATGTTTAAAAGTTTAGAATCTGATGAATTAGAACAGGGAATGAGAGAAAAAGAGAAATCAAGGATAATTTCTCAATTTTTGTCTTGAACAACTTGAAGGAGGAGCAGGGTGGGGGTGAGAGAAGAGAAGATAGAGTTCTGTTTTGGCCGTGTTGATTTTGAAATACCTGTATGAGTCTGGAATTTCAAAAGAGACTAAAAAGGGTGTCCGGAAGAATATGATCCTAAGAGACAAGAGAAAAAAAGTGTTCCAAAGAAGGAGGGAGTAATTAACAGTGGTATTTTAACATTTATAAATTTGGGGAGAAATTTTATAAGAAATCTTACAGAAAGATTTTTCTTAATGATTTTTCTCTCCTAATATGTGTAAAATATTCTGCTTATCCTGATGTTTTGAGAAATTCATGTAGAATTTTAATTAATCTTTTTTTTCCAGTTTACAATATAAAGTCTGAAAATTAGATAAAAATCAAAGTATCTGATTATTTGAAGGAAATTTTTCTCAAAAGGTTATCTATCAAAAAAGAGGCTCAATCCCAAGATATAAGTCAATTGTGAAAGAACAATTTAACTGACTGCACATAGTGCTCAAGTCTTTAGTTACATCACTTGAAAATCATACATTTCTTTGAAGTAGAATATATAGGCTGATTAATATAGAATTATACTTAGTTTTAATCTTAAAAATAACTACTTTGAAAATAAAATAATTGGTGCTTGTAAAAAATTAGATTATATTTAAAAATCTATCAATCTATGAAGCAAAAATTATAATTTAAAAACAGAGATAATTACTGTTTTATAATATATTCTTTTGGATTTTTATTTTTAGACATCTGTATAGTTAAAACTTAACTATTCTCATAGGACAAATTGCTAATAGTGGAGTTGTGGGGTCGAAGGGTTATCACATTCTTAAGGCCTTTTACATACATGTTGTCAAATTGTCCCACAGAAATACTAGACTGTACTAACCTAACATTTCTACAGTTAATATCTGAACTTAATATACAGTGTAGCCAGTATTGGCATTCTTTTTAATCTTTACCAATTTTTTTAATTTTTTAAATATATATTTTTTATTAATTTCAGAGAAGAAGGGAGAGGGAGAGATAGAAACATTAATGATGAAAGAGAATCATTGATCGGCTGCCTCCTGCACGTCCCCTACTGGGGATAGAGCCTGCAACCTGGGCATGTGCCCTTACTGGGAATCGTGACCTCCTGGTTCTTAGATAGATGCTCAACCACTGAACCACACTGGCTGGGCATTCTTTGCCAGTTTTTGAAAAGAAACTTGTATCTTTTTCATTTCTATTTTTTTGTTAAGTTTTACATCATTTCACCTGCCAATTGGCCATTGTTTCATATTTTTTAATTGTTTGTGGTTTTGGTCCATGATCTCTTATTTGTTAATTGGTTTGTTTGTTTGGTCTGTTTAGATTTTTTATGAGCTCCTTATAATAAAAAAAGAACTCCTTTTTACGTTGACAAAATAATACACTTATTATAAATGTATTATAGTGTGAAGGCTTAAGATTGTGAACACAAAAGAGAAAATGACAAATATTCAGCATAAGCCTGTCATTTGATTACGTATGTACCTTCACTCAGATATTAAGTAAATAGGAAACTTTAAAATACGTTAATTTCAGAAATTCCATGGTAAAGCAACTGGCATCTCTAAGTAGGTTGATTCCTAACTTCTAAAGTCCTGAAATAAGTAAGACCCATTAAATCGTGGCCAGTTGGTGGGCTTTTCAGCTTTGTTTCCTCCTTAGAATGATAGCCTGTGGTTGTATGGTCTCTCTGTGGAGATCACACCTGATGCACTTGCACACTGGTGACCAAGAGGCTCTCTTTTTTTTTTTTTTTTTAATATATATTTTATTGATTTTTTACAGAGAGGAAGGGAGAGGGATAGAGAGTTAGAAACATCGATGAGAGAGAAAAAA